>NW_005054337.1:2516683-2521554 GCF_000277835.1 Geospiza fortis | reverse complement strand
GGACATTTTCCAGATTGGCTTTTTCATCTGTAAGGAAAGAAAGACTTACATTATACACACTGTTAGGAATTGCTTACAATACCCCAGAATATCATTATGAGGTTAACAAAGGCAAGTTACACATGACAAAATTTAAATACAAAAAAACAGAGCAAAAGAAACCTCATACATTCAACATCATGACTAATTGGCACAGAAGCCAGGCAGGCCCAAAACAAGGATCACACCAAGGTGTCACCCAACAAGGAACACCTCAAGGAGTTGGAAGCAACTTACCAAACCAGGAGTCTGTATTGTGCACATCATCCTCATTCAGAGTTGCAAAATCGATGCAGATGTTTGGGACATCAAAAGAATAACGGGATTCTGGCTTAGACATCTTCACAGTCACACTGTCCCCAAGAGTCCTCTGTCTGCACTGCTACAGCCCTTTAGACAACAACAGGGAATCAGTGGAATCATCCCCCACCCCTCTTCCTCTGCAGAGTTTCTAGAGACAGGCATTGGGACAGCCTTTGGGACATCCCTTCTTGCACTTCTCACCTTTGGGCAGAACTCCTCATGAGCAAAGCAGAGTTTTATCCTACTGCTGATCTGCAAAGCTAAGGATATTTCACCTCTGTTGACATTTGCAGGTTCAAAACTATCAGAAAGACCAAGTTTTGACAGGATTTTTTCTGTACCTGTGGGTGCCAGAATTGTATTTTTTAAGGAGTAAAGTATAAAGCTTTTCCAGAGAGTGACTGATTTCCACTTTCTTCCCTCACCACACACAAAGAAGAGTTCTTACCCTTACAAGATTTACAAACCTGATGAGATACACTCCAGAGCACTATAATGCACAGCATCTCTCTCTGAAGGGCTACAAAAAAAGGTGCTCTTCTGTATAATAAATTGATTTTCAAAGCAGGAAGAGGGTTCTGTAGAACACTGTAACTGGGCAAACAGTCAGAAGGAGGGCAGTGTCAGGCCCTCTTGCATTCCTTAGCACTAGCCCAAGGCTGGCCAGGCTATAAACAAACTGAGCACTGTGACCCATGTCAAACAGTCCCTGCAGTTAATTAATGAAGCACTGACAGCAAGAGGAGTCCCTGTGTCAACAGGTGATATTAAACTCAACGGAACAGGAATAAAGCCAGTGACAAAGTTATAAACCCTGAAATTACAAAAAACCTTCTTGCAAAGGTGCTTTTGTGATGCCTTGAACAGCTGTGAGGCAAAGCCCACGAGGATGTTATAAAACACTCCCCAAGGAAATCACCTGAACTTTTCTTTTATGAATCCAAGTAATTCCAAAGCAGCATATTCCTAACCCACAGACCCTCAGCCCTTAACCACCTGTTCTAGGCAGACCACACATGGTTCAAAACCCAGACCATCTGGGTTCCTCAATAAATAAGAAAATGGTCAAGAGTAAAGCAGAGCAGTGTTTAGGGGGTACCATGCTGGCCCCCGAAGATGGGTGCACTGAGAAGCCTCCAGCTCCCCAGAGCAGAGCTGTGATAGTCAAAGGCAAGAATGTCATTAGAGAAGCACCAGCTACTTGGCTGGGAAGATGTCAAGGCAGGGCCCAAAGAAGGCAAACAGAAGAATTAGAGCCAAAACCAACTGTAACTGAGCTCGAGACATGGCTGGAATCAAATGCTTTCCTACTGCCCTTAATCAAGATAGAATTTCTGTCAACACTTCAGACTTTTTTTAAAAATCAAATGCGTCATCTGCATTCTCCCCTCACCCTCTCCAGTCAGAGTCAGAGCTCTGGGCATCATGTTTCACAGCTACTTGTGCCCACTGCTACATTGCTGCAGTTTGCAGCTTTTTACTGAGTAGAGCCGATATTCCACAGTGTCATCACCCTCATCACCGACCTCATTGCTGACCCCTTCTCTCTCCCCTCTATCCCAGACAGAAGAGAATAATCAGAAAAAGGATTGTATCACTGCCTCAGTTTCATACTCTGTTTCTTGAAAGAGACAACAGGGAGATAAAAGTTATTGCGACTGAACTCCAGAAAGTCCATTTCAGTCAGATGAACTCATGGCATCTGCTTCTCAAATCCCTACATATCCTCCAAGTCCTGCCTGGAACAGGACTGATGGTGAAGCAGCAGCTCACTGAGAGGCATCCTGCTCCTCCACCCACCGACTCAGGCTGGGACAGGGATCAGCCAGGAATGCTCTGGTGATTTATCACTCCTGTGCCCACCATGAGGCATCTGCAAACCCAACAGGCTCTGCCAAGCACAGCCCACTCCCTGCAGGCATTTTAAAACACCCCATCATGATTCTGACAGCACCACCACATTTATCTCAATCCAAAATTCTTTCTCTCCACCGCAGCATTCATCCACCGGAAGGGAGGCGTGGAAATTTTCCCTCATTAATAGGGACATTCCCTAATTAGCAGGCAGTGTGTGCATTTCCCAGGCGTGATTACAGGCACGCTGTAATCCTACACAGCTCGGCGTGGATTTAAAGCATGACCCTGCTCTCCCCCACATCCATCACCTCCCGTGCCGACACGGGTGTCTGCAGCCAGCCAGCCGGGGAACCCTCACCCCCGTTCTGCAGGATCAGCTTTCACCTGGTCTGCAGAGTTGCCCAGGCAGGAAAGGAGGATCTGATCTTCTCTCCTGCAAAAAGACGCCCATTCCTTAACTTAATTAAAACTTTCTAGGTCTGCTCTCTCACTGACCTAAACGTGCCTCCAGAGCAGCACAGCCGTATCCACAGGGAGGAACGGGCAGTGGTTCCTCTGGACATCAGGTTTCTTTTGAGTAACTACACTTTGGCACGTTCCAGAAGAGTGCCTTGGCATGGTTTAGATTAGTTAGCTTTGAAAAAGGATTACACTAAGTTGGAACAAGCATTCCTATCCCAGAATAAGACTGATCCAACAGCAAGTGCAATAGGTATTTTGGAATAACTTCACACCTCACTCTAATCCAAATTAGCTTTAAAATACTGACACAATTCCATCACAGATGTGTTCAGTGTCTTTGTCTTAATGTAGTTGTGAATTTTGTGCCAAGAGCACAGTTTGCCTGGGCAAAGAATCTTCCCAGCCATTTAGGCCGTGGTGTTGGAGATAGGATGCAGCATTCCAAGATGAGAAATCAAGGACAGAGGGAGAGAGAATGGAGGAGTGTGGGAGAGTAGCAAGGACAGGACAGGAACACAGAAAGGTTGCGACAGGACAAGTGCGAATGGCTTCAAATTAAAAGTGGAGAGATTTAGATTGGATATTAGGCAGAAATTCTTCCCTGTAAGGATGGTAAGGCTCTGGCAAGGATTGCCCAGAGAAGCTGTGGCTGCCCCATCCCTGGAAGTGTTGAAGGCCAGGTTGGACAGGGCTGGTCCAGTGGAAGGTGTCTCTGTCCAGAATGGTGATGGGGAGTTGGAGCAAGATGAGCTTTAAGGCCCCTTCCAACCCAAACCAGTCTGGATCCTGAGGAAGGCAGAGAGATCTGCCCTTTCTTGCCACCTTGCAACGTAGATAAGGCCCTGGCGAGCTGGAGATGATGCCTTATCACAACACACCACTGGAGCTTCACAAGTTACAAATGTTACTTATGGCAAATCCTACCAGGATCAGAAAGCCCAATAAACAACAACAGACACACAAGAGGCTATTCCAAGTCACATCAGCAGATAAACACAAAGCCAGCTGATCCACATGCCTCAGAACTCAAGACAGGCAGCCAGGAATGAGCAAGAGAAGCTTCCCCAAGGCTGAGGCAGCTGCATGGGAACGTGCTCCAGCAATTCCAGGGCTTTCTGCTGGGCTTCAACACCAGCTGCCACCTAAACAAAGGATGCTGCACTAACCAGGCAGCTTTAATTCAGCCTGGCAGCTTCTTCATTGCCCTGCAACCCAGAGTTTTCTGTTTTTTTTTAATTGGGATAATAATCCAAAGGTCCTGGATGCTTTTCAGGGGTTAACATGTAAGTTAGAGCATTAGAAAGCGATTATCATGCAAGTTAGAGCATCTCTGAAGTTACAGTCCTGTCACAACAGCCCATCCCATGAGAACCATCCCACCACAAAGCCAACACCCGAACTCCCTCTGTAGGACACTGACAGCCTCAGGAAGTCATCCTTCACCCTTGCATCTCCCTGAGCAGGGTTAAGTGAACACTTCCAACATGCTCTAGATCTACAGCTTCTCCCTCCTCTCTCAAAGTGCCCCTTACTCAAAGTTCAACTGGGCTTTTCTGCCGCACAGAATCAACAATGGATTCACCATTCCCCAGAACGCTGTTGTTCCATCATTTAATGCTCAGACTGGGAGACAAAGCCTTTAACGATCCCCAGGTGAGAGCTGAGCCTGCAGAAAGCTCCGCAGACCACCCCGACCGGCTGCCAGGGCAGGGGAAAGGCTCTGGCACAGCCTTTGCTGTGCTAACGGCCCAGACCCGCCCCCATTCCCAAAAATAAACAGCCCTGACATCTTGTGCTCCCTAAAAAAGATCCCACAAGTTTCAGAAGACACGAAGATGGGACATTCTAAGAATAGATGTTCAAGGAAAATAAGATTATTTTTAGCTAGCACAGCCTCAACTAATTGTTACATTAAGTTGAAGGTCCTCTAGATTAAAAAAAGCCCCGCATAAAAATAGCTCCCCGAATGTTTTCTCTGTTACTTGGGCCGGGTATTGCCTGGTTCGCTTTCCTCCTTTTCCTGGGAAGCAGGATATGGATTGAGAAGAAGTTAGAGAACTTTCCGTCGTGAAATACACCGTTCCATCAGATTTCGTCGTTGTTTAAAGACTTAGAGCTTTATTTCACTGCCGAGGCACCCACCCCACCGTAAGGCACACGCCTGGCGCTCCAGTACCGGGAACTCCCGCCACGGCGGCTCCCCCCCTTAC
>NW_005054337.1:2516109-2516402 GCF_000277835.1 Geospiza fortis | reverse complement strand
AACGGATTTCAAACAGGGCTCGGCAGTCCGAATCCACCAATCAGCGCCTGGCACACTCCCTTCGAGGCGCGCTGATTGGCTGGAGCTCTTGAGGACCCGGATAAGCGGACGCCGAGCAGCGCAGTTGCGCTCTTCCTGCAAAGCCTGACGGGAAAGGCAGTACATGTTTTCACAGCGCCTCAATGACCGGGCGAGAACTGAACCACAACTCCCGTAATGCACTGCGATACAAAGTAGACCAATCAGAAAAGACGATGCTTTGAATGTCGTTATGGGCGGCCTATCACCGGCTG
>NW_005054337.1:2515697-2516080 GCF_000277835.1 Geospiza fortis | reverse complement strand
GGGGGGGGCGGGCAGGAGCCTACCGGAGCCAGGGTCTGGTACTGCGGCTCTGTCAGTGTCCGCTGCCCGGCTTCCACCCGCTGCTCCTCAGCAAATCAGCCCTTCTCACTGCTGGGCCCGGGGAAGGCTACTTCCACGGCCTAGTAAGACCGGGTAGGTTTCTCGATGCTATGAGGAGAAAGTACCCTTTGGGCAGTGGCATTGTCGACCCCAAGTGCTGCATAATCTTCCCCGCGGCCTTGCAGAAGGATGAGTAGCCAGCTGTTAACGGCGGGGCAGGACCCGGCTACCACAGTCGCTTTCACTGCTCCGGCACTACCCGCATAAACCTCCCCTCACAACCCCGCCACGGGCTCCCTGCGCAGTGTGGAGACACACAACAC
>NW_005054337.1:2508321-2514679 GCF_000277835.1 Geospiza fortis | reverse complement strand
AGCTCCGGCAGAACAAGAACCGCCTCCGCCCCGGCCCGCAGCCGGCCTGCCAGGCGCAACCCGCACCCGGTGAGATCTGGGGTCTGCTCGGAACGAGCCTGGGGGTCCCCGGGGCTCGAGGCTGCTTGCCGGGGGAGGGGGTGTTGTGGTCGGTTCTCCGTGCGGCTTCAATCTGGTGGCCCTGAGCCTCGGCGTAGAGCTGCGGGGTGATCTCAGTATAACGATAAGCTATCGGTGGTAATGGCGCGGGTGTATCTACGAGCTGTGGCATTAACCGTTTCGGTGCCTCTCTCCTCCTCTGTGCTAAGGTCAGATGCTTCCATCAGTCGCAAGGAAGAGGAGCAGAATCGGGACCTGCTAAGTGCTGATCTGCTTGTGCTCCGGACCATGGACTCATTGAGGGCGTCCCAGGTGTGAAAATGTACAGCAGTAACCGGGAGTTAGTGATTGACTTTGTTTCCTACAAGCTCTCACAGAAAGGATACAGCTGGAGTCAGCTGGAAGAGGAGGATGAGAACAGGACTGACTTTGCAGGGGAGGAGGACGAGATGGACGGGGTCCTCAACGGGAGCCCCTCCTGGCATGCAGCCACCAGCCACATAGTGAACGGAGCCACCGTGCACCAGAGCAGCCTCGAAGTGCACGAGATCCGTCGAGCAGCCGACGTGAGGCAGGCGCTGAGAGAGGCGGGGGATGAGTTTGAGCTGCGGTACCGGCGGGCGTTCAGCGACCTCACTTCCCAGCTCCACATCACTCCCAGCACGGCGTATCAGAGCTTTGAGCAGGTAGTGAACGAACTGTTCCGCGATGGAGTGAACTGGGGCCGCATCGTGGCTTTCTTCTCCTTCGGAGGAGCCTTGTGCGTGGAGAGCGTTGTTAAGGAGATGAGGGTATTGGTGAAACGCATCGTGTCTTGGATGACCACGTACTTGACCGACCACTTAGATCCCTGGATCCAGGAGAATGGCGGATGGGTAAGAACACCTCTGTGTGCTGGGGGTGGCTGCTCGTGCCCTCCCTTGCTCCAGGCTGGCAGTGAGGCCAGTCAAACCGGCAGCTCCCTGCAATGTTTGTGCTAGAGCTTGTCCTACCCCTTGCAGGGAGGATAAAAGGGTGTGTGGTCTTGCCTTCTGTGCTCTAAACACTGTCCCAAGAGGGTCAACCCACCGTGCTCAGATACATCTTCTCCATCCCTGGTTTTTCTCCTCCCTGGATGTTATGTAAAAGACGTGTTTTTCCAAGAGCCTTTGGAAATCTAATGTCATCCAAGCTTGTTCTTCAAGGAGAGCCGTGGCTCTGGGGTATGTTCCCAGTGTCATTAATAGCAGGGAGTGGAGCTTCCTCCTCTCCAAGGCAGTGTTGTGGTGGGCTGGCTGGTGGTTTGCAGAGGTAGCAGCTACTTCTTCATTCTGGGAACAGCTTTTGCCTTGCTCATGGTGAAGTGAATCCCACAGCAGATCTCGGTGGGTGGGTGGGCTCTGGGGCTCTCCGAGCTGGTGTGGTGGAGCCAGGGCTGAGATGGAGGCAACCTCTGTGCTGGGGAGCTGCTAAGCCTGCAGCTGCTTTTCCCTTGGCAGGGAGCAGTGCTCCCAGCTGCCCCAGCAGCAAACCCTGGGAGCTCTCAGTGGTGAGGTATTAACATGAATAAGCATTTCTTCAGGAAGCATTCTTGAAATGCCGGGTCCGGCTGTGCGGTGCAGCCTGGGACTGCCGGCGGGAGGTATATGACCTACAGATGTCTGAGTTTTCATTTGGCTTCTGCATCTTAGTGATTCCCTGCTGCTGTAACCTTTACCGGTTCCCACTGGAAAGAGTTCATGCTGTCAGGCATTGGCATCTGAGCAGTGGGGAATTGCCTCCTTGCTGGGAGCTGAGGCCTGTCGGCCCCCTTCAGCTCGCGGTTCATTGGCAGAGCCCAGCATTTTGGGAAGGGGACAGGAGCCTTTGAGCCCAGCGTTGTGCTCTGCGCTCTCCTTGCAGAGAAGAGGTTCTCCCCAGCTCCCCATGCCTGGCCAGCAATGCTGGGGACCCCGGAGAAGAAGGGGAGCTGGTGCACCCAAGGGGAGGGAGCTGGTTCAGGAAGGGTGAAAAAATTCCAGGAATGTGACCGCCCTGGGGCACTGCCTGGGTGGGGCTGCTGAAGCAAGGAGAGGAGCTTGGTTTCGATTAATAGCCCGGGATCTGCTGGCCATTTCATCTGGCTGTATGTGGCCCATTAGCTCTCTCATCCTGCAGATAACCCTGGCCAAATACAGAGTTCCTTCCCCCTCCCTCTGCTTTTGGCTTTTAGAGCCACAGATTAGTTTTGGAATTAAGTGATCAAACTGGGGTTTCCAAGCTAGTGTGGCTGTTGCTGTTAGTGACGGATTGGGCTGTATCCTGGAGACCTAGGCGATAATGCAATCTGATTTTTTGTAAATGAACTCTCTGGGGGATTTAGATTAAATCACTGGTGGAAAATCACTGGTCCCTGCTTGTGGGGAATCAAACACCTCCTCCCTCTGTTCCCCACCCCCAACCATCACGATTCAGACTCTTCAATTTTTTTGTGTCTGTCTCTAAATTAATTGTTTGGAACAAATATTTGTTCAACAGATTGCGGAAGGGTCAGGACTCCTCTCTATCTGACCCGCCCACCAGCTCTGTCTTTGAAAAATGCCGTTTCCCACTCAGGGGACCGCCTTGCTCTCTTGTTCTAACCTTGAACCGGGCTTTTAACTTCCCTGCCCAGGCTGTGCCGCTGCCTGGGCTATGCTGGGAGCTGAATGGAAGTCGGGCAGGGGGGTGATGGCTGGAGTGTGGGGAGTCCACACCACCAGCCACCAAAAAACAGCACTGGGCAGTGTTGCTGCTGCCAGCCTGTTGCAAACCTTGAGTGCTCATTTGACATCTTGGCTGTAGCTTTCTTCCACTCTCAGCTTTCATCATGTTCCTTCCTGTAGGAAGCCATGCCACTCCACACCAAGGGACAGAGGCCATAAGAGCTCCTGAGTGCCTCACGTGTGGGGTGTGCATGGTGATGCTTTGCTTTCCTTCGCTCTCGCGATTCCAGCTGCAGGGAGAAAGCCACTGGCCTTCTGCCAGCTCTCCCTGCAAGAGGAGTGCCACCCTGCCCTGGCTGTGATGGAGCCATCCCTCTCCTGCCGCCCTGTTTGCACAGGGAGTCTGTTTGGTGCATTGGAGCTGTTAGAGCCTGTCCCATTCAAACAAAGCACTCCCGAGAGGTGCAGCAGGCAAGTCCTGGTGAGAGAGATGCAAGTTCTGGCAGGCCTGCTTGGCAGGGCCCAGGTGGTTTGTGTTTTGGAGCACTGCAGCACTTCTCTTCCTGGAAAGCCCCTCTAAAAGAGGGAAGGAGCATGGCTCCATAGCAAGTGCTGCACAGCCCAGTTGTGTAGGAAGCTCTGTTTCATTCCCCACCAGTGGAACAAAGGCAGCATAGGAGGGCCACGGGGTGCAGGTGCATTTGGAGGCTGCTGTGCGCTGGGCTGTAGCAGTTCTCTTGAGAAATCAAGTTTTGAGGCAAGGGGAAATAGTAAATCTTGCTCCATAACATTAACATAGAAGTGTTTTGTCACATTTACTGGCTCTGCCTTGGTTTGCCCTCTGCTCTGCAATCTGGCATTGGGAAAACAAACAAACAAGAGCAACCCAAGGGGAACATTTAATAACCAGCCAGAAGAGAGCTGCTGCCTTGGCAAGCCATCACATCAAAAAAGGAGGCTTTCCTGGGCCAATTGCTTTGACCAGGACCAGGTCCCACTAGCTGTGAAGTTGAAATGGTGATGCCAGCAGGGATTGGGAATTGTGGAGAGAGAAATCTGGTGAGTGGGAAGGAAGGAGGGGGAAGCACAGGGTGAACGGGAGAGAGCCTGGCAGGCAGAGATGTACTGACCGTGCCTAATCTGTTTGAGAAAGGAAAGTGAGCAGTAGTTCCTTCCTGGCTGTGACCCTCCAGTGCATGACAGCTTTTCCTTCAAGGCTAAATCCACATTCAGAGTGAGATTTAAAGAGGGTTTTCTGGATGAGCTTGGAGTTAGATCTGTGGATATAGAGTCAGGAGGTTTGTGGGGCATATGGTGGGGACCCACATGAAGGGGCTGCATCAGGCTAGAACTGAAAGCAAATAGCATCTTTAGCACCAGTCTGTGATATATGAATCCCAACAAACTGTACTAGGCTGATGGAGAATGAACTACTTCCTGCAATGGCTCAGTGCTTCCTGGGCTCTCAGTTGACCCTGGCCACACAGGACTTGGTGTGCTGGGACATGTGTTGTGTCACCCTGCAGAGGACTAAAAGCTTGTGATTCTCTTTGGGGAAAACCCTTTGAACATGTCAATATAGTAAGCTCATTTTTATCTTTTAAATTTTTTTTCTGAATGATAGGAAATGACTCAGCCTGGGTCATATGACAGCTCACAGCTGGGATTTCGTCCTGTGCTGGCTCCAGGCTCCTCAATGGTTTCAGGTTGAGAGTTAGACTTTGATTCCTCAGCTCTTTGAAAATGCTTTTTGGCCTTGTGTCCCAGGTATCCTGCACAAGCTGTCCCTGCCACTACCACATTTCCTGGGAGTGTGGTTTGCCAGAGTTCGGCCCTTCTGAGTGTTACAGGTTGGGTTTTGGGGATGCCCCGGCACTTCTAATCCTGTTTGAGATCACAGCCATTTGTTCCACGTGGTGGTCAACGTGCAGCAGAACTGACTCACTGGAAATGACTGAGCTTAGCCAAGGCCATGCTTTGCTGTCTTGAAGATGAATCCTATGGCTTCATCTCAGGCTGAGAGAGTTGGGGTTATTCAGCCTGGAGAAGAGAGGGCTCCCTGCCAGTGCCTAAAGAGGCTCCAGCAGAGGAAGAGGGGGACTTTGGACAAGGGCATGGAGTGATAGAACAAGGGGGAATTCCTCCCCACTGACAGAGGGCAGAGTTAGATTGGTTATTAGGAAGGTTCTCTGCCCTGTGAGGTTTATGAGATACTGGCACAGGCTGCCCAGAGAAGCTGTGGCTGCCCTATCCCTGGAAGCGTTCACAGTCAGGTTGGATGGGGCTTTGAGCAACCTGGTCTGTGGTGCTCAGCTGTACTGTTGCTTTGCACTTTGTCCTCGGCAATTATTTTTCAGCCTTGATCCCTTGCAGCTGAGATGATGGCCCCATTGTCATCACCTTCATGGGGTGAAAAAAGTACTGTCCTCCCACCAGAGGGGTTCCCCATGTGCCTTCACAGTCCTGGATATTCATCCCTGGCTATGGGAGGTGCCAGCAGTGTCCTGACTCAGGTGTCCTGCCTGGAGCAACCAGCCCAGGTAGCTGTATCCTCACTGACAGCTGGAGATCCTGGGCTCAGCGTGCAGATCCCTGGCAGCTCCTCACCCAGCCTTCGACCTGGGAGGCTTTTCTGCAGTGCTCTCCAGGAAATGCCATTGGAATGACTTCCACTGCAGCTTCCTGCCCGGCCCACAGCAGCATTCCTGCCGCTAGACCAAGCACAATGCAGAGGCTGATTTCAGAGCTTTGCTCTTTACCCCCTTTGCTCGTTCTCCTTCTTTGGGGCCCTGCCTGTTTTCCTTGCTGCCTCTCGGTGTGTGGTGCAGTTTGATTACGTTCCTTAGATCTGTGATTACAGCAGGCGCCTGGAAAGCCAAACTCCTGCCTGTGGCTGGCTGTGGCTCAGAGCAGCCCACTTAACCCCGGGGTCTTTGAGCGAAAGAGATAGCATTTCCTTCACTCCCAGGGGAGCCACTGGCAACTCTGATTCCTAAAGCGCTCCGAGGCTCTTTAATCCGAAGAGCTGAGTGTCATTTAAAAAAAGACCTGTGAAATAATTAACAAACTGTTTCTTGCTGCTCTGTGTTCACAGCTGCTCTCAGTAATGTCATTCCGCCTGCTCATCCTGCTCCTCTCTGACGCTGGAGCCGTGTCCCTGGAGCGCTGCCCAGGGTCTCTCTGTGCTTCAGCAGCAGTGGGGTGTCCCAGCACAGCAGAAAGTGGGGGTGGGAGTTCTGTTTTCCCCAGTGGAAGCTGCAGCTTTCTGTATGTGTCTGGGCTGGTGTGCCTGATTTCCGTGGAGCTCTGGTATGGTTTGCGTACATGGTTTCCCCCCGGGAGCAGCAACACGCCTGCAGCACACACTGTGTGCAGCTGAATGGTGGTGTGGTGCTCTGAGACCTTTGCTGAAGCTGAGAAGGTTTGGATTCCTTTGGTTCTTACCAGGCTGATGGCTGTAAGCACGATCCCATCTTGACATTACAAGGAGTATTTCTCTAGCAGCTCTTTCCCCACTAGCTGTAAAGCCAGAGTATTCCCAGGAGGAGCTGGGGGAAGGGATGGATATCAGTTGTAGAAGTGTTGCAGACCTGCTG
>NW_005054337.1:2499804-2508296 GCF_000277835.1 Geospiza fortis | reverse complement strand
TCTGCTGTGGGAGCAGAAGGGGGCTGGGGGCAGCTGCTCTGTCCCCTCTGGAGACCCCAGAGCAGCCAGGATGTTGACCTACCTGCTGATTCAGAGAGAAGGTATTCACTGAGGGTGGCTCTGCCTTGCACTGGCAGGGCAGCAGCCACTCTCCTCCACCCTCTGCTCTCCTGCTCCACCCTCCCACAAGGGAGGGATGTTGCCCTTAAACACTATTGTTCTGAGCCACTAAAGATTAAGCATAGAGTGGAGACATGAAAGGGAAGCAGAGTCCCTCAGTGCCAGGGCATTCCTTGTTTTATTGCCCTGACCTTGGACAGGGAAACTTCCTCCTCCCTGCTTCTCACCTGGAAGGATGTGCGGGATGGGTTCTTGGTGCAAGATCTCTTTGAAGTCCCGCTCCTAATCATTCTTGAGATGCCGAGAGCTCAAGTTAAGGAACATGCATTCCAGAGGCGTGGGAGAGCTTCTCCCACAGTGCAGCCATGGAGGGGGGCAGCGGGGCAGGCCCAGGGCACGGGCTGGCACCCATCGTGGTCAGGTGGGGAGAAGGGTTACTCTGCCACAGCAGAACAGCCCAGTGGAACGACGGTGCCGAGGGCTGCTGGGAGGCAGAGCCGTTAGCAGATGGCTCCAGCTGGGTTCACCGGAGAGCAGGTGTGGGTTTCGGGAGCAGCCTTTTAAGAGAGATGTCAGTTTTGAACCCGGGAGGCTCAAGGGGCTGAGCCGTGGCTGCCACAACTCGCATGCTGGGGAGCTGTGACCTAGTTGTGCTGTAGAAATGCTCGGTTTTATTTTTTTATTTTTAGGTATTTTGCTTATTTTATCCTCATGTTTAATTTAGTTAGCAAAAAAAGAATCGGAGGGCTGAGCAGTGCTGGGAAGGACTGCCTGCAGGCGGGAACGCCCGCTGCAGCTCCCTGCAGCCAGCATCTCTCCAGCCGCCCGTGTCTTCTCTCGGACACGTGCTCACGTGTACCAGCCCAGTGCTGTCTCTCAGGATCTCTTTAATGGGAAACCCAGTGCACTCAGCGCTGCTGCCTGCCTCCGGGGTAGCGAGGGAGGGAGGGAGGAGTGGGATTCAGAGCGTTAACCAGAGAGGCTCCCGCGGCCACAGGGACTGTTTGAATGTTGTGCTGTAACTGGTCTGCCTTCCCTCTGCTGCTGGGAGCAGGAAGCTGGGGGAGTTTGGTGTTTCAGGGGGCTTTGGGCTGGTTACTTTTTCGACTGCTGCTTGCCTCTGTACTGGCACAGCAGGCCCAGGGAAGGGTAATGGGCTGTATCTGCAAAGAGGGAAGTTTCAGGGGGTTGTGTGATTCCCTTGGGGAGAGCTGTTTGAATTTATTGCATTATCCTCCTTCCTGCTCAAGCTTGTGTTTCAGCTGTGTCTGCAGACGTAGCTGCTGATTTAAGTAGATCCAATTAGTAGCTAGCTCCTGGCATCAGTATCCTGCTTGGGGAGATGAGCCCTGGAGATGAGGAGCCTCCAGTGGGAGCAGGGCTGGGCTCAGCCTTTCAGCCCCCGTTCCTGATCTAGGATGGACCCAGAGTTCCCCAGCTCACAGCCCTGCACCTGAGCTCAGAGGGAAACCGAGGCGGGTGTCCTGCTCCGTGCTCTGCCTGGCCAAGAACAAAGAGCAGGCAGGTTCTCCCTGCCTGTACTGCTGCCAGGCAGGTGCTCTTAAGAGGGAAATCAAATACTCCAAAACGTGGCAAGCTGGCAGTAGGCAGGGTTTGGAGCTGGAGCTGTTCATGCCGGGACTGTGCAAGGGGCCTATGGGCAGAGCCATGCAGTGCCCTGGCTCCTGGGGTAGGATTCTAAAGGGAGCTGCTGGAGCCGGCTGCCCCCTGAAGGAGCATGGAAGGGTTTTCTTCTCTGCTGGAAGATGAAAGACTCTTTGTGAAGCTCAGAGAAGAGGTCTAGGCTGGCATGGAGCTGGTTTAGTTTGAATGCAGCTAGTGCTGTGATCAGGTGGAGCAGGACAGCTGTCTGCATTGCTTCTCTGAGCAGTACCAGTGCCATTTGCCCATCTCTCTGGTTTGTGCCACCATGGAAGCTGTGGAAGGCTAGGGACACTGCCTATGTTGTGCAGGTGGCAGTACGTGGCATTACTCTCTGTGTGTGCCTTGCGGTGAGCTGGCTCAGGGTTTGGGCTGGGATGTGGGTGCTGGGTGTGTGTGTGGCCCTGGGTAGTGCCTGGGTGACATATGACTTACATATGGAGAAAATGAGGTGTTGCTACCTGTAAATGGAGTGTTGCAAGCGCCTTCATTCTATACTTGTATGGCTCACCAGTGTATTAAACTTGCTGGAGAGCTAATGTCTTTTAATAGAGCAACTGACCTCATTTAGAAGCTTCCAGTGCACCAGCCAGTGATTATTTCATGCAACAACATGCATGGAGGAGCCCAGGGCAGAGCACAAAGTCTCCCTCTCATGCTGCACTGCTCTCTCTTGCGTTTGCTGCATCAGCTGCCTACTGTGCTTCCTGCCCTCAAGTCAGCAAGGATTTTGCTAAAAGGGACTTTGTGGCTTGAATAATTTGAGATTTCATGGAACTAACAGGAAGTGAAAACAGAATGAGCACATCTTCCTCCTCTTCCTGCACCTCCACCCTTTCCCCTTTTTCATTCAAGTGGCATGTAAGAATTACAGCAGCCTCGTGAGGTGCCGGGGCTGAAGTGGGAAGTGGTGAAGCTTGGCTGTCGCTCCTCCAGGATGCTGGGGGATGAGTGGCTGAGGCAGGAGATCCAGGCAGCTCTTCCCCAGGATCTGTCTCCTCTGGGGACCATCCCTGCACCCAGCCTGGCTCCCTTGAGCCCTGGTAACACCAGCATTCCCTGTGGGGTGGGTTTGGTGAGGCTCACGGTGCAGGTGAGGGCCAGAAAGAGCTGTCAGCATCGCCCACTCATCCCCTGGCAGGAGGGAACGTGGCTCGGCAGCCAGGCACACGTGAGCATGGCTCGTCTCCCCGGCACAGGTTTCCCCACGGTTACACAAGGGCACGATTGCACAGGAGCTCTGACGTCCAGGAAGAGCAATGACAGGGTGAAAATTGAGCTCTGTTCCCTGGGTGCCCGTGGCCCTGCTGAGGTGCTGTCCCTCTGCTCCCCGGCAGATATCCGGGACATGAGAGCAGGAGCCTTCCCTGCCCCCCGAGCGCGCCCCTTGCACAAAGGCTGCTCTGCTGCGGGGCTCAGACACCATCTGTCCGGTGGGGAGAAGCATCAGAGAGACCGTCTTTCCTCGGACTATTCCACTTAATGCCCTTTGGAAAACAATCCCATTCCCAGCAGGTGCTAATCTCTTGAGTGGATCCGGCTCAGCCAATGTGTTCTTCGCTGTGCCTTTGTACCAGAGCCATGTCTCCTGCCATCGCTGCCTGCCCTCCTAGAGCAGCCCGGTGCTGGCCAGGGCTGTGGCACCTTCGGGAGCCCTCAGCCTGGTTAGCTCTGAGAGGAACACTGATGAAAGATGGATGCAAATGGATTAGTCATTCACATCGTCTCCAGCTTTAATACACATGAATGTTTCAGCAGATTTCTGGAACGGAGAGCGCAATTCCCTGCTCTCCATCTCGTGCTGTGCACAGCAGTCTCCCGGGGCAGGGACGGGGGTTACAGCTGTCACCGTAGCCTCTTTCATGTATTTGGAAAACGCTGAAATTGTGCTGAATGGTGTGGGGTTATTGCAGGTTCCCTGGAGCCGGTGATGAAACCAGTTTGACAGAAGGCTGCCGCGGCAAGGATTAGGGCTGGAATGTGCTAGTGAGGGTTTGTTTCTGGTTAGAAAAGAGCTGGCTCTGGCCTGGGCTAGGCTGGAGCCCTGCAGGTCTGTTGGGCTTTGGCCCAAGGGACAGCTTCCCTGCTGGACCCTCAAGCTACAGTCCCACAGCAAAGCCCGAGTGAGAAGAGAAAGAAGAGGGGGTGTTCTTATTTGACTCTTTTGAATTTGTGGCTGCCTCCTTCCCAGTCGTAGGTTTTAATGAATACCCTGGGATTTGGGGAGGGCCAGCACCCCAGGGTCCTCAACACCCCAGCACCAGCTCCAAGGGCAGGAAAGGCAGGAGGGGCAGTGGGTGGGTGGCATTCCCTGCCATTGTCATGGAGATCAGCAGCTGCTTCCCTGGAGGTCACCATTTGCATAACAGTTAGAGCTGAGTCTCTGGAGTATTTGCACCTGCAGCTGCTGTCCCCAGAGCCCCTTCCTCTCTCTGTGTCCCAGAGCCCCTTCCCCACCCCATTCTGAGCCTGCCTGGGGTTGCTGGTGGGGACCAGTGGGGTGGAGCTGCAGATCTTCTGTACCCATGGAAGGGGGACTGGAATTAGATTATCTTTAAGGTCCCCTCTAACCATTCTAGAATCTATGGGGAATTGTGTGTTTCTGTGGGGAAGGTCAGACCTGCCTTGGATGACAGGTTCCCTTGCCATGCTCCTGAGTCAGGTGCTCACCTTGACCTCCACTGCCCAGCACTGCAGGCAGTCCTGCAACCTCTGCAGTCACACTCTGTCCCTGCTGCCCTCCTTTCAGGGCTGGGAGTGCTGGGGGCCACATGTGAATACAGCATCAGGGGGAGCAGGGCAGAGGGAGAACCTCTAGGATGTCTCTTCCATTCGTATCACAAAGGGACCTACAGAGCCGTGTTTACAGGATCCCAGTGGCAGCCTTTGGGAATACTTATGTTTTCTTTTATTCTTAAAGCTCTCAGCTGCCTTTTCTCCCCTGTGCTTCACCTCCAGGTTCACATATGCCAGCCCCATGTGGTGAGCTGGCAGCCCAAAGGGGCTCTGGGAGCAGGTTGCTGTCGATGCAGGGCTTTGTTGTGGTCTGTGCTGAGCTGCTGCCTTTCTTTCTCCCTCCTTGTCTTGCTGCTCAGCACAAAACTGTTCCCAGCATCTCATTAACAAATGTCTGGTCGTCCAGATGACTCTGCTCCCGGCCGGCAATTGCTGTTAGACCTCTGAGCAGGAACACAGCTGTACTTACAGTGAAGGTAAAACAGAAACAGCCTTGTTTTCAAGGGAAACATTGCCTCGTGATGAGAATGCCTGGGTTGGGAGTCAGATGCTGTGGCTCATGCTGCTGGCTCGCACACAGCTCTGGGAAAGGCACTTAACTTCCCCATAGCTCTGTTGATCCATCTGGGAACAATGCTGACTTATCCCACGGGAGGTTCTGGGGAGCCAGATCATTTTTGCTAAAACACATCAGGGTCCTTGGGTTGCAAAGGCTGTTGTGCATTCTGAGATGGGTGCTGGGGGTGTCTCACTGGGCTGGCTGGGTATTGGAGCCATTGGGAAGCTCCAAAGCTCCTGCTGGAGTCCGAGTCTCCATGTCAGAGTTTGACCAAGTTCACCTGGATACTCCCAGTAGAGCCTGGATCTTCTCTGCTGGTTTTCAGAGCTTTGTCCTGGTATCTCAGTAACCTCCATACTCCTCACCCCCTTGTGCAGGGCAGGCTTTGAGCCCCAAACTGCCAGAGCCCTCCCCTCTCCGTTCTCCTGCCTCACCAGAGGCCAGATGGGAGTTTCTGCTTCCTTCACCTGCCCTCATGGCTCAGTGTCACCGAATCCTCTTTCCCCAAGTGCTGGGGCTTATCTTGAAAGAGGAACCTGCTCTGCTCTGCTCGCCCTGAATGGGATCCAGCAACTGTTCTCACTCCCGTGCAGGCAGCACTGGTGAATGAAACCAACTAAACAAATGAGAGCCTCAAATTTTTGGTGTTCCCCTTCCCAGGCTAGGATGTGAGTAGTGTCTCAGTCAGAAGTTATGCTTCTTTAGTCTGCTCTCCCACTTGAGACAGAGCACTTCAGGTCAGACCTGCTCCTCTTGCCTTTTTGCCACAGGGTTGTGTGTGGGCATTGGGCAGTGTTTATTTAAACACTGCATCCCCCACAGTGCTGGGTTGCAGTTTGGGGCTCTGTGAGCGTCCAGAGAACTTTTGACACTGCAGAACCTCCCTGCCCCAGTTCTAGGGGGTGGTAGAGCCTGACTCTCCAGGTTCTCTGCCTCCTGCAAGCAGCATGTGCAGCAGGAGGGAAGCATGACCTGCCCCAGCTCCTCCAGCATGTTTTAGGCTCCAACAAGAAAATGTGGGTTCTTTCCCCAGCTCTGGGGAGGAAAGGCAGAGGCAGGGGATTGCCTCTTGCATAGGAATAAGATCTCTGCTTACTCATTGCCTGCTCTGGAGCATCCTCCTCTCGGCCGTGTCAGTGACCGGGGGTGGGTAAGGGGATGTGACGGCCGTTCTGATGGAACAGCCTGTCCTCTGAGCCCCTGATTGAGACACTGACGTGCTGTTGCTACCACAGTCCTTGTGATCGGCTCAGGAATTCCAAATATTTCCTCTCAGATAAAGGTGACTGGGGGAGGCCAGAAATATCTGGACGTGTCTGGGCAAGCCTGAGATCCAAACACCAGGCCGGAGAGGTCGGGATCAGTCCTGGGAGTGCTGGGCTTCAGGTGCAGAGCAGCCAAGGCCCGGGATGGTGTGGGAACAGAGCAAGCTGCCTTTCCCTAACCTTCAACCCGCCCCCAGCATGGGCAGGGAGGACATTCCCTGCCTGTTTTCCCACTCCCTCTGGTCTGGGATCTGGTTCCCAGGGGACACATCTGGGATCAAAGTTGTGCAGAGGCTGAGCCATCACAGCTCCTAGGGTGATTTCCCTGGGGAAGAGCAAGGCACTCTCCTCGGGTCCACTGCAGCCCCCAGCTGTGGCTCCAGCAGCTGCTGCTCCCTTCCCAAGGGAAGGAGAGGGGCTCAGGTCCCTCCCTGCCTGTGCTGGGCTCTGGCTGTGCCTGTAGCACCCGATAGCTCCGTGCTCACTGTGTGCCATTTATCTCTCCTTCAGCAAACACTTCCTTTTCTTGGAAGCAAGGGCTTCTTGGAACTGCCTTTCCCCAAAGGCACCACATGCCATGGAAAAAGCAGCATGGAGAAGCGGCTGCCAGCCCTCCTTGGCTCCCTGCCCTGCCGGGGGGGCCTCTCCTGGTGCCTGCCCCATGGAGAGGCTGGGGGGATGGGGCCCTGTCCAGCACTGCAGCCTTGCTGGGCACAGTGGGGACATCCCTGCTGTGGGTCAGGAGGAGCCTGTGGAGATGTGTGGGACTCTCAGTGGGGCAGGTCCTAATAAATCCCTCAGGAAAGCAGATCTTCTGGGGAATACATCATGAGGGTGCAGCTGCCTTCCTCCAGCTGAGCATTCTGCAGCCTCAGGTGCTGTGAGCGAGTGGCTGGGATGTGTGTCCAAGGGAAGGACCATCCCTGGGGCGAGGGCCCTGGCACTGAGACATCAAAACATATGCTGACTTGGAAGGGACCCACAAGGATCATCAAGTCCATCTCCTGGCCCTGCACAGGACAGCCCAGCATCCCACCATGTGCCTGAGAGTGTGGTCCAAACACTCCTTGAACTCTGGTTCAGGCTTAGTGCCATCACCACTGCCCTGGGGAGCCAATGCCCAGCCAACCTCCTGGTGAAGAACCTTTTTCTAACATACAACCTAAATCTCCCCAGACACAAATGTTGTAGGGGTGGTGTTTTTTGGACAGGTGCCTTCTGCCCCTGTTCCCTGTGCTCTCAGTTTGCTGCCACTGCCATGCCCTGTCACAGCTCCATACTCATCACCACCTATCAGCAAAGGGATTTCCTGTGCCAGAATTTAAAATATCTCCTTCTTGGGTTTGGGCTCTGCTCCTGTCCCTGTCCCGCAGCACATCACTCACTGTTCCCTTGGTGAGTGGACTGGCAGCAGGCAGCAGCCCTCACCTTTCTCCCTGGACAGCATCTGCCTGTGAGCTCCATGCTGCCCATTCCTGCAGGGCCAGGACACAGTACAACACCTCCACAGATCCCATGCCAGCTGGCAGGCTTGGTGGGAAGTGAGCTGCATTCTGCCACTCTGTGTGGGTGATGAGAGTCATGGGGATGATTGTCATACCCCTAAAGAGGACTCTAAGTGAGGTGGCAGCAGTGACATGCTCCAGGGTGAGTTAGCTAAGTCCCTGTGTCCCAACACTCTGCATTTGGGTCTGTGAGTACCTCCTCATGGTCATGGGGTGTGGAAGGCAGCTGGGGGAGGTGTCTGGTGGGAGATGGAGAGGAGCTCTGGTGGCAGAGGCGGGTGCTGAGGTGCACAGCTTATCAAGGACCTGGTCCGCTGTGGTGGGGAGCCCTGTGGCCATGAAGAGGGACACAGCCCAGCTCCCTGGGAGTAAGCATGCAGGTCTACTGCACACTCTGCTTTAAAAAACTGTCTGAGCTTGCTCATAGATACTTGGCAAGGTGAGGACATATTCCACAAGCTGTGACCATCCTGGAGCTGTTTGGTGGGAGCTGGGGGACTTGGCACCATGTTCCATGGAAGAGAGGCACCTGGATGCCAGCCATGACCTGGGCACCAAACCCCCGCAGTCCTGCGGGCACAGGCTGTGGGCAGGTGTGGGAGGCAGTGCTGGCAGAGCAAGCAGGCAGGGATGGCCCCCCCGCCC
>NW_005054337.1:2496460-2499778 GCF_000277835.1 Geospiza fortis | reverse complement strand
GGGCTTATCTCCGCTTTCCCAGAGCAGCTGGGTTACTGGAACTGCACTCACTTACCAGGAACCCGGGGATCTTGCTGGAAGATGGGCTCAAGGTGCGACAGCATCGAGCCCCTGCTGACGCTGAGCTGCTGGTGATCCCTGAGCCTGCAGCTCGCAGCTTCCTCTCCATGCAGCTCTGAGCCTCCTGCTCAGCCCTGATAAACCTGAGAGATCCTGGGTCACGTGTTTCCCTGCTGTCTGCCCAGGGACCCCTCCTGCCCTGTCGTGTGCGGCTCAGGGACCCCAACAGCTCTCCTTACCATGGGCTGAGGTCTTCCCAGCTCCTGCTGCTGCTGGAGGCAGCCGGCTCGGACGAGCCAGGCCGGAGTGACTGCATTCCTGGCCAAGCCTCGTGCTTGGCCTGCTCTCCTGAAGCCGTGGGAAGGCAGTAGCTTGGCGACCCAATGTCTGCCTTTGCCGCAGGGATTTGTGAAATCCAGCTCGTGTTGTGGAGTAACCTGCAAGGGCCAGGATGTGGGAGTGGGAGGTGGGAGGCTCCACTGTGGACACAAAATCACTGGGGGGGATGCACGGTGTGGGCTCCCGCAGCCGTGGGCACCGGCCCTGCTGCTGCTTGCACAGGCCTCGGCCAGGGAATGGAGCCCAGCGGGCTCCCACTGCAATGATTTCTATCACACTTGGATGCTAATTTTAGAGAGCCAAGAGCACGTGATGCATCCCCTGCCCTGCCCGCATGGTGTTCTCCTCACAAATCCTTTCTGGCATCCTCTTCTCTCATGACTGTGCTTGTCCCCTTGCCCTGTGTGCATGATTCAGAGCGAGGAAGCACAAGGCATCTGTCATCTGCCCGGTCCCCACCACGGCTTTCCTGTCAGCCCTTCCCTCTCTGCTCCACTCCCACCCCCGTGCTCACCACTCTTCTCTTTCCACAGGAGCGCTTTGTGGACCTCTATGGGAACGATGCTGCTGCCGAGATGAGAAAAGGCCAGGAGACCTTCAACAAATGGCTCCTGACGGGGGCGACAGTGGCTGGAGTGCTTCTGCTGGGATCCCTGCTGAGCCGCAAGTGAGCGGCCGCCGCCGAGCCCCCGTGGCCGGGACGGCTGCGCCTCCACCGCCACATCCACTACACTCCGCCCCCGAGCACCGGCACCGGGGCAGCCCCTCCATCCCGGCCGAGCACCCTGCTCCATGGAGTTCTCTCCCTCGTGCCGCCAGCTCCTTTTATTGTAGCCCGTCTTATTTACTGTTCCGTTGTGTTTTAAAAGGCGCTGAGGCCAATGCAGCACTTCAGCCACCACCTCCCAGCGCTGGGGAGATCCAGGCAGCTGGGGGGGGGCACAGGCTAGAAGGTCTTCCAGCCCTGCAGGGTTCTCCAAATAATTTGGAAGAGAATAAACAGACTTATTTTTGCATGTGTGAGTGCGTGCGTGTGTGTAGATGTGTCACTAATATAAAGTTCCCCAGCCAGAGCAAGGGTCAGGCTCCGTGCCCCCATCTCTGGCACGCACAGGCACCAGGGAGAGGCAGGAGCTTCCCTGCAGCATCCCTATCCTGTCCTTGCTTCTCCAGTCAGAGCTCATCCCTGTGGCAGGGGGAGGAAGAGGAGGAGGCAGAGGCCACAGGTGAGGGGCTCTGCCCTTGGTCAGAATTCCTTTCTCTCCACATTCGTAGTTTCTGGGAGCTGTGGCCTGTCCCAGGTGAGGATGGTGTGCCAGGCCCAGGGCTGTGCATGGTTTGAAGGGTTCTTTGTCCTCTTCCTCCTCCTCACTCCAAATGTAGATGGCTATGGGACAGTGCTCATCCCTTCCCAGCCTGTTCCTCTGGGCTGGCAGAGGGGGGAGGCAGGAGAGGGGGGAGTGCTTGTCCCTGGCACAAAGGGCTTTGCAGAGAGCTGGGGCTGTGGTGTCCAGGAATCCAGAGCTGGCGATTGGAAGGGTCAGGGGAAGCACCTTCATTGGGGTGGCAAAGCCAGGGAGCAGCTGATTCACGAGATGAGCAGGGAAGCAAGCCCAGGGGAGATGGAAGTGAGGGCTGGCACTGGCTGAGAGCCATCTCCACCTCTGGGGAGCCTCTTTGGGGACAATAGGAGCTGTTGGCCTCTCCACTGCTGTTCCCCGTGTTCCCAGTCCCATAGTGCAGGCAGTGCCCATGCGTGGCTGTGATGGCTGCATGCAGTGACTGAGGTGTCTGGCTTCCCTCCCCCTCATTCCCACGCTGCTCCTGCTGCTGCTGGAGCAGGGAACCTCCGGCCTTTGAGCTGAAATTAGCTTCCACAATAAACGCCCTCATCCTTCGAAGCCCACCGCGGGCAGACACAGCTGTCCACAGCTTGTCCGTGTACATACTGCCCGCGCTCTGCTGTACATATACGAGTAGTTTTTAATTCATTTGTGAATACTATTAATGCTATTTTTGTTATCTTGTCTGTCCGTATTTATGTGTGGGACCGTGCTCCCTGCAGAGGCCAAGCTGGGGTGGAGGTGAGGGGAGAACCGGAGGTTCCAGAGGGGCTCACTTGGCCACTGAGCACGGACTCGCGCTCCTCATGTCGGAGCCACTCCGATCCCGCGTGGGGAGCACGAGGATTAGCATTAGCCCATTGAACGCTTCGGTTTGCAGGTGGAGGTGAATCCACAAATAAATTTGTCATTCGAGCTGCTGCTGGTGCTGTGGTCTTTGCAATCGTTGGGAATTTGAGTGACTTTGGGGCCAAAGGAGTTGGTTTCAGTGGGAGGGATGATGGATGGATGGGTGGGTGGGTGGATGGATGGATGGATGGATGGATGGATGGATGGATGGATGGATGGGGATGAGGTCCTCTCCCTGCCCAGGGAAGGGTTGGGGTGTTCCGACGGCAGTTTGCTGTGGTCCAGAGGGATGGTGGTGGGGTGGGGTGGCACTAAGGGGTGAAAGGGACAGGAGAACCCAGGACAGGCTCTTAGCTGGGCTGGGGGTGCTGGTTTTGGGGACATTATGACTTTGGGAGGAGGAGGGCAGGGGACTCACAACCTCACTGGGACCCACAGCCCCCCGCATTCCCGGGGCTACCCTTCAGAGGAGCACCTTCCCTTTGTGCGGGGCTCATTCCAGCACGGTTTGGACCACACAAACACTCGGCCTTTTTTTGGGATGTCACGAGCATGGGGAACGCCGAGCCACCTCACATCCCTGTCACGGCAGGACTAGCCCAGCTCAGCCTCCCGCAACCCCCCTCCCCTGTCCTTTCCGGGACACCCCCGGAGCAGGGGGGCAGCGCAGGGCCCCGGCGGGCTCCGTGGGGCGGCGGGAGCGGCGGGAGCCCGCGGACACGAGCAC
>NW_005054337.1:2495006-2496188 GCF_000277835.1 Geospiza fortis | reverse complement strand
GCGGCCTCCCGCGTTTTGCCAGCCGCGGGGGCGCGGTGACACCGGGGTGGTGATGGGGACACGGCTGGGGGGTTCCCACGAGGCAGGTGGTCTCATGGCTCGTACTGCAGGTCCGTGGCGATGAGCACGAAGCCCTGTAGGGAGTCAGGGTGAGAGGGGGGATGTGGGGGACATGGGGGACCTCGTGGTAAGGGGACAGTGGTGGCACCCACCTGGTGCAGTGAGAGCCGCGGTCTGAGCAGGCTGAGGCCACGTGGGAGGGGCAGGGGGATGCCAGCCTGGAGCCACTCTGGGGGGAGACAAAGGCATAGCAGGGGATGGCCCTGGTGCAGCTGTGGGAGGATGGGGGGACAGCACGGGGACAGCACTTACTGTTTGCCCGGGGAACCCCAAAAAGCCACAGACTGAACTTCAGCAGGGTCTCCAGACGCTTCACCTGTGGGACAGGCAGGCCCTGAGCCAGGCTCAGAGCAGGCAGAGGGGTCCATGCTGCAGGCAAGGCTCAGCCCCCTGCCAGACTTGCCATGCATGGGGTCCACAGCCCCCCAGATCCCCCCCAGGGTGATGTAGAATCCAAGGCTCCCCTTGGCTTCCCTGGCACAGCCACTCACCTCCACTGGGCCCACGTTTGATGCCACCTGTGTTATGTGGAGCCTGTAGGACAAGATCAGGGTCAGAGCCAGGCACAGGGATGGGAACTGTCCCGTGCCAGGGTAGGGACAGGCTGAGCTCCATGCTGAGACCAGGACCCAGCAGAGCAGGCCCAGCTGAGCACCTACTGCCAGGGCAGCTGGCACAGATATGAACTGGGGGCAGGATGGGGTCTGAGCAGGCAATAGGCGACTCAGGGAGGGAAGTGGACAGAGGTGGAGAGTAGGGGAGCTCTCTAAGTACGTCCTAGGGGAGCTCAGATCCAGCTCGGGGTCAACACTAACCCTGTCAGCCTCACAGTGCCCCCGAGTCTGTTCCTGGTGATTGTTGGCTTCCCCGTCACGTTGGCATCCTGCAGCAGGAAGAGACATTGGAGAGACCAGGGCAGTGCCTGCAACCCAGCATCACCCAGCTTGGCCCCAGTATCCCCCAGCATCACCCAGCTGGGCCCAGTATCCCCCAGCATCACCCAGCTGGGCCCAGTATCTCCCAGTACCACCCAGCATGGCCCCATCCAGGAGCACAGGCACA
>NW_005054337.1:2491033-2494879 GCF_000277835.1 Geospiza fortis | reverse complement strand
GTCCCGTGCAGGGCAGCAGGATGGCAGGAGAGCAGGGGCTGCTGGCGGGCCCAGAGGTGCAGCTCCATGGGCTGGTCTGGATAGAGTTCCTGCAGCTGCGAGGGACAGGGCAGGGGTGGCACAGAGCCATGCTGGCCATGCCCCCATCAGGTCCCGTGTGCCCATCACTGCCCTGCCAACGTCCTTGTCCTGGGGTGTTCCCTTCTGTCTGCATCCCATACTGCCTGCAACACCTACCATTTCTACTGCACCCCATCCCCTGTCGTGTCCCTCGTGCATCCCATTTGACCTCTGTGCCATCCCATGTTCCATCCCACCTGCAACCTTTCCCTCCTGCATCCCATCCCTCCTGTGCCCCATCCCTTTCCCATCCCTCCTGCATCATTTCCTGTCCCACCTCCAGCATCCCATTACATCTTCTGTTCCTGTCTCATGTCCCACGTCCCATCCCACCTGCATCCTGTCCTACTCCATGTCCTACCTGTGTCCCCTTGTCCCTGTGTCCCATCCCACTCACCTGAGGGGAGAAGACCTCCATGCTCTTGGTCCTCAGCTGGAGCGGGAACCGCCGGGGGAGCTGGAAGGCAGGGAGGGATCAGGGGGCTGGGGCTGAGCAGGGGTGGGCGTGGGGACACCCCGGTGGGGACAGCTCTGCTCTGCAGCCACTCCTGCCATGGCACTGGAGATGTTCCTGCGCAGGGCCCTGGCTGTGAAGTAGGTGAAGGCGGCCGAGTTGGCGACGAACTCGGTGACAGCCAGCAGCAGCGTGGGCTCGTGTGCCATGGGCGGTGGGGTGGGCAGGGGTGTGGGCAAAGCCACAGGCAGCGCCATGGAGAGTGCCACAGGCAGCACCACAGGCAGTGCTGAGGGTCTCTGCTGGTATGTGCCCACCCTGAAGATCTCTCCCTGCACAGACACACAGAGGGATGTGAGGATCAGCCAGGCTCCCCTGTTCCCAAATCTGGCCCAGGGATGCCCAGGATGACCTTACCTTGAGGGCAATGTCCCCATACTCCTCTGTGAAGGCTGGTGGTGCCAGGAGGGAGTGGTCAATGGCAGCAATGGTGTCCAGCTGGGTGGACACTGCAGGGACACGGAGGTGGATGTGAGGAGTCAGACCACCAGCCCCTCCCACAGCCGGGCTCTGTCAGGATCCAGCCCCACAGGGGGGTCCTGCAGACCCTGCTGGGCACCAGTCCTGTCCACAGCCCCCAGGACCACCCTGCCCATCCCCAGTCCTGGGGTCCCCTCACCCACCTTTCATGTGCTTCAGGGCAGTGTCCAGCCTGTCAATGCCCCTCTGGAGCACGAGGCAGAGCTGGAAGCAGAGCAGGGTGTCAGGGATGAGGGTCTCCAAGCCTCTCACTGGGCTGGGGGGGACAGGGACACCGACAGCCCAGGGCACAGGGGCTGAGCACCCACCTGCTTGTTCAGCTGCTGCCGCAGGGTTCTCTGGAGCAGAGGTGCCAGCAGGTTGTAGAGCCAGCTGTAGGGCAGAGTGGGGTGCTCAGATCACCTCATGGCCCCCAGCCAGCCTCCCCCAGCCCAGCACCCTGGCTGGGCACTAATAGTCCTTGCATGCCAGGGACAGCACAGAGCAGGGGGCCTGGCATCACCTGTATCCACGGTGGAACTCCATGTGCAGGTCGGTGCCGTGGGTGTCACAGCCGGCGCTCCAAACCGTGGGGTGGCCACTGCCGTCCTCGCTCACCCCCAGCACCGCGGCCACGGCCACGTCCTGCATGCCGAGCTCCACAGAGCCACTGTCCTGGCTGGGGACAGAGCGGCTGAGCACAGGGACAGCGGTGACCCTGGGCCACCCAGCTCCTGTCCCTGTCCCCGTGGGCACTCACATGGCTCCCAGCTGGGCTGCCCAGTCGGCGCTGAGCTGGACCCGGGCGCGCTGCACCGTCAGCCTCAGCCCCACGTCCTCGGCAAAGTCCAGCGTGGATTCGTTCATCTGCAGCTCGTGGATGTGAATCCTGCACAACACAGGCAAGTTGTGCTTGTGGCTGTGGCACAGACAGGGATGGGGACAGGGACAGGGAGCCCACAGGTGGCTCCTACCGTGGCACAGCGTAGGTGAGAGTTCCCAGGAGTGGGGTGTTGTAGGAACCCGTCAGGTTCAGCTCGTGCTCCTTCTGCAGCATCGACTGGAGCACCTCCAGCCCAAAGCGCCGGCCTGGGGCAAAGTGGGAATTTGGGGTGACACCAAGGAAGGGGCTGGGGTACCTGGGGTGTTAGCAGAGTGAGCAGCCAGGACCAGGATGGTCCTTCCATCCCCCATTCCTGGCAGACTTGCCATCATTCCTGGGGGTACCCACTGATTCCCCTCATTCCCCATCCTTGGCAGTCTGGGCATCATCCCCCACTGGTCCCCCCATCCCTCCCTACTCAGGAGCACAGACTCACCAAACTCCAGTGTCCTCTGGGTCAGCCAGACCTTGATGCCAGGACTGGTGATGGTGGCAGAGCCACAGGTGGGCAGCAGGAGCAAGAGGCAGAGCCACACGGTACCTCGAGGCTGGGACCTGGAGGCTGGAGCAGAGGACATGTCTGGGGGACACACAGCAGGTGTAGAGATCCCCTCCCTGGGCACCAGCACAGCCAGGCTTATACTGGGGACAGGGAGCCCTGGGTGACATCAGCACACACGGGGACACCACAGGGCTCCGGCCACCGAAAGCCCAGCCTTGCCCAACCGTGACTGAAAGGGGAAGCCCCATCGTGGGAGCAGGGCAATGCAGAGTCTCAACCAGCCCTGCCAGCCCCCACCCTGGGGGTACACAGGAGCCAGGGACACCAGCTGGGGCTCCCCACAGGGACACAGGACGTGTGGGGACACACAGAGACCCGGCTGGGGCAAGGCCACAAAGAGCTTCAGCTGTGCCTTGCCTGGGAGCAATGGAGCAGCGGGGGACAGGGACACAATGAGCTGGTCCTGGGGCAGGGGGTCTGCACCAGGGCAAACGGGGCTCAGCCCATTTGCACCAGGGGGCAGCAGCTGTTCCCACTTTGGGGAGGGCTCTGGGAACCCTGTGTAGGGTTACCTACACTTCAGTGGGGATCAGGGTGTCCGGGGTGCAGAAGCAGCCCCCAAGGAAGTGATGGGAAAGTTGGGACAGTCAGAGTGAGAGCAGAACTGTGCAATGCCCTTCAAAAACCCCAGCTGTGGGGAAGGAGCCACCCGCAGTGCCAGACCTAGGGACCATCCCCTAGCTGGGGTGAGCCCCTCCAGTGCCCTGGGCTATGGATGACAGGGCTCCAGCTGCCATCCTGGATCCAGCCCGGCAGACACAGAGGTACCTCTAGTAGGGCCAGGGCCTCATCTCAGCACCACAGGGGCACATAGAGCCCACGGGCAGCCTCACCTGAGGGACCACAGCCCACATAATGCACCTTATGGAGGTCTTCAAAGCAGCTGCCCACTGGCCTGGGATGCCCAGTGCCCCCAGCAGTGACCCCCAGCCCAATGCCTACCAGAGCCCCTCCATCCCAGGGGGCCCCTGCCCTGCAGCAGCTCTCACCGTGCCCGGTGGGTGCAGTGCCCCACACCTCAGCTCCTGCCATGGGTGCCGGCTCCTCCGTGGTGTCCCAGGGACTGTACGTGGCAGTGAGCAGCAGGGACCAGCTCTGACGCCAGTGTCCATCCCGGGTCCTGGTCACACCACAACGTCACCCATTTCCACCGTCCCTAATCCCTTCCGGGATGAATCAGGTCCCACGAAAACACCGAGGGACCGGTTGGGGCGCAGGTGCCCGCGGGCTGGGCGCTCCCTCGGGCTCTCCGGTGCATCCTGGTGCTGCCGCATCCGGCATCCCGGCACGTGCAGGGGCTTGGCCCTG
>NW_005054337.1:2488775-2490594 GCF_000277835.1 Geospiza fortis | reverse complement strand
ACGATGAAGAGGAGCCGGGGGGTGATGGAGGGGACGCATCCAAGGATGGACAAGAAAATCCACAAAAACCCAGAGCCCCAGGCCCCCCTACGTGTCCCCTGCTGCTTTGTCACAGCCGGGACAGGGGTGCACAGGCGAGGCAGTGTCTGGATAGCCCAAGTCACCTGTCCCCTGCACAGGCCCTGCCAGGGGCTCTGCTGGGCTGGGAAAGCACGAGCGGACACGTGGACACGCATGGACACACAGCTGCGAGCACACAGAGGCTGTGCAGAGCCTCACACACGCCTGTGCCCGGGGCTGCTCAGCCCCTTCCAGCCCCAAATCCCCTGGCTGCAGGACCCTGGGGAGGGGGGAGCCTAAATGGTCCCACCAGAGCAACAAGAGCCCCTCCAGGCACCCCGATTGTCCCCTGCCAGGCCCGTAGGGAGGTGTGAACAGATCTGGAACGGGAGGCTGTGGGATCCTCGGGGTGTCTGTGAGTCACAGGGAAGCTCAGGTCAGGGCAGCTGCCCGGGGCACCCCCAGCCCTCTGGGTTGCACAAGCCCTGATGCAATTTCCTTGTCCCAGGCGTTGTGTGTCCCCACAGGCAGGGGTTGCACCAGGAAGAGCAGGAACCACAGGGGCGGGGCCAGAGAGAGAAGCACCCCAGGATTCGTATCTGCTCTCCCCTGTAAAGGGAACAATCCGTGCATCACCAGCCCTGCAATCCCCCAGTCCTGACGCAGCAACAATCGTGGGAGCCCTGGAAAGGCTGCTGGGTGCAGGTGGCGCAGCTGGGAAGGGGAGGGAAGGGAATTCCAGGCTGCGAACACACCACTGTCCAGGGAGATGGGGAAACCACATTCCCATCGGGCACAGAACCCCACAGCTGGCTCACAGCACTGTCCCCTCTGTGTCATCGTCCCATGAGGTGCCTAATCACGGGAAGATGCATCCCCGTGCTGCTGCATTATCCCACCACAGAATACAGGGTGCCAACCATCTTTCCTCCTGTGTCTGACCCTCAACACCCCACTGAGCCCAGGGAGTGAAACCCCACGGGAAGCACTGGGAGAGGCTCTGTGGGGGCAGTGCTGGGACACAGGGAATTGGGACCAGCCCGTGAGAAATCCCTTCCCCAGCACCACCACAGGGTCCCAGACCCCGTACCCCCCAACATACCCACCCAGCCCACAGTGGTCTGCACAAGATGCCCTCCTTTAAATGGGGCACCAACCCCCGGAGCAAAACACACCCAAAACCCAGAGGGGGTGTGAGGGGCAGGAAGAAAACGCACGTGTGGTCATCAGGGCTTGTTTAATAACAAAACTCCAGCTATTGTAGAACAATATTCTCCAGCATCATTGTAATATACAATACGGGGAATGCTCTCAGCAATCTGAGAAGGAAGGATCCGGCCCACAGCACCCCCTGCCCAGGCTGCGGGGGCACCCCCAGGGCAGCCCCACCGGGGAGCCAGGGATGCGGGTGAGCCGCGGTGCTCGGGGACGGGGTCCCGGGGACGATGTCCGTGGAGGGACCGGGATCCCGGGGACGATGTCCATGGAAGGTCCAGAGCGGTCTCAGCGGCAGAGGATCCGATCGGCAGCGGGAATGCACGGAGCCTGCGGGAAAGGGACACGAAGCGGGCGGTCAATACTTGCCAGAGGGTGCCGGAGATGGAACGGGGGCAGGGAAGGGACACACCCCCGGGAAGGAGAGGGCGCGGATCGGGGGAAGGAGATTCCAAGGAACGCCGGTGCTGCCCGTGAGGAGCGCGGGTCTGAGCCGGTGCCGTGGGGTCCGCACTCACCTCGGGGGAGTCCCCAGCAGCGGCGG
>NW_005054337.1:2486728-2487758 GCF_000277835.1 Geospiza fortis | reverse complement strand
GGGGCGGGGGACGCCAGGTTCGGGACCACCGAGGGACGGGCAGAGGAGTCGAGCGCTGGGCGCGTGGGGCAGCGCGGGGCTGCGAGCACAGTTCTGCCGCGGGGGAAACCCGTGGAGGTCCCGCCACCGTGCGAGGCAGCCGGTCCTTGCCCCGAAGGCTTTCTGGTCCGGGCTGTAATTAGCGTTCCTGCTAATTACCCCGCACCTGCGGGGAGGGCAGGCAGCGCCCGGGGAGGGCCCCCGAGCGAGACTCCGGCACACCCCGAGCAGCAAGAAACGGTGTGGGAAGGGAGGGAGGCAGGCAAAGCTGAGTCTCAGACGCTCCCGGGTGTGTGCACAGGCCGACACGCAGGGTGGGTGTGCGTGTGCACACACAAAGGCGCGGACACACACGGGCTTGCACACACAGATGTGTGGGACATACCCAAATATGTGCACAGGAGCGTTCACACGCATACACAAACCTGTGGAGACCAAACACAGCCACAAGTACCTGCACACTACAGAGGCACACACGGATGGACGCACATACAGGTACACACACACACGAGTACACACATGCACGCTCATGCACACGTACACCCTGCCTTGCACACCAACACGTGTGCCCAAGTGCCAGCACAGCTCTCCCAGCCCTTTATGGGGTTGGGCCGGGGGGGCCAGCCCCTGCCGCACGTCCCCAGGCATTCAGGGAGCCGAAGGCCTCCCCTCTTCTTCCTCTTCTGGGGAGGGCAGCAATCCTGGAGAGCGTGCATGAACTCCAGCCCTGCCAGCCTGGCTGGGGGGAGCTGGATCCCCCTGTCCCTCCCTCTGTCCCTCCTCCCTGTGTCCCCCAGCCTGGTGCGGTGGCGGTTCCCAGGGTGGGCACGGCGCTGGGGTCGCCCCCTCCATTCAGGGCTCGGCGGAGGGCCCGGTGCTGCCCGGTTCCCACCGCGGCTCTCAAAGCTGCTAATTAGCCCCCATCTGGCGGCAGTGGCCGGGCCGCGGCGGGAGGCCGGGGACATTGTGCACAGGAATGTCTTTCAGGGCC
>NW_005054337.1:2470332-2486103 GCF_000277835.1 Geospiza fortis | reverse complement strand
TGCCATCCGCAGGTCCCCCCTGAGGCTACACAGAGCTCCCACCCCCCCGCCCCGTGTCCGCACGACACTGCTGAGCCAGGGTTGCAGATGTGCCGGGGCCGCCGGCACAGCTGGAGCGGGGCCGAGGCCTGAGAAAGCCCCTGCGCATTCCCCTCCCGCCTTCTCCCTTCCCGTTCCCAGCTTCCATCCGCTGCAGCCCAGACCAGCTGGAGCCAGGCAGCCCTTCCTGGGATTTATTCCAGCTTCCTGCCCCTCCTCGCCGGCCGACCGGGACTGGGGCTGCCTTGGGCTGCTTCCTCTCCCTGCTCGCAGCCGCCGGCCGGGCGCCACTGTCAGTACCCATCATCACACGGGACCCCAGCTCTCACCACCAGCACCCACCACTCCATGGGACCCCAGAGCTCATCACCAGCACCCACCATCACAGCACAGCTCATCACAGCACCCCCAACCCTGCGTGGTAGAGCAAGAGGTACAACTGCAGCACCCATCACCCACCATCACCCAGCTGAAACCCTGCTGTGGTGGGGAGGCTCCCCAGGGCTCTAAAGATGAGCACCCCTGGTGTGTCCCCCTTCACACCAGGCACCAGCACTCCCCAAACATGAAACCATCTTCCCCTTGCCTGGCGTTTGCACCCTGTGCACCTCCAGCTCAGCCCATCCCACCCCACTGCAATTCCTGGTGGGAGCTTGGCACAAGGGGCGTGTGCCCATGAGCTCCCCTGGCCAACTGGCATCTACACCACTGCCATGAGGTGCCGTGGGTGAGTGGGTGGGCAAGGATCATCCCAAACCCCACATGTGCTGGCAGCAGAACAGGCAGCTCTGGCCCCTGCCCGAGCTGGGTGCAGTTAAGTGGACAGAGGTTTCCTGCTGGAGCCGGCACATCCCCGTTTCCGCAGCCCCCACTGAGCCGGAGGGACCCTGCGGAGAGGGGAAAGTGGCCCAGCAGCGGCGCAGACACAGCGGAGCCGTGTGGCCTCAGCCCTGCCGGGACCGGAGGTGCCACAGGCCCAGGTGCAGCGGGTGAGGGAACCCAGGAGCGCTGAAGGGCCGGCTCCACCAGCGGCTCCTTGCAGGGCCCAGCACACTTCCTTCCTCCCGCCCAGCCCCGGCTTATCGGCCAGGCAGGGTGAGGGGTGACCCTGCTCTCCCCTTCCCAGGCCTTCCGCTCCCTGCAGCCCTGGGAAAGCTCCCGGCCACGCTTCCACCACACCTACAGCAGGCAGGAGCTGCTTGGAGCTCTGCAGGGCAGGAGGGTGATGCTGGCATGGGGGGTACCTTGTGCAGCCCCCAGCCTGCTCCTGGCACTCTCGGGGCCTCTGGAGGCTGCATGGGGATGCAGCTCTTACCACCCAAAGCCAGGGAGGATGCAGTGCCAGCCTCACAGCAAGGGACACACCAGGTTGGGGAGTGGGTTCCTGACTCAGGGTAGGGTCCTGCACCCCACAGCAGAGCCCAAGTCCTTCTCCACGGAACACTGGAGGCTGGTGAAATCACATCTGGAGTCTAGACTCAGTGACTCGGTGGGCTGGGCCTGGCGGCCGCGCTGTACCCAGACCCTGCTGCACACTGTTTGCTTAGCTGGAGGTATTTAATTGGAATTAAAGTGGCCCCTCTTGTTTTTGCGGACAGGGCTGTTGGAAAAGGAGCTGTAAGTCATAGAAAACATCTGTAGGAGCCTGCGAAGGGTCATTAGATGGCAGAACGCGAGGCGCCACTTTTAGTGCTCGCAGCCGGCGCAGGGAATAATGGTTCAATACGGCTTTTGTGGAGGAGCTGCCAAGCCAGCAAACACTTTCTATTTATTCTGGCAGTGGGCATGGCCGAAGGGATGCAGGATCCTCCACATGTGGGCCTCCAGGAGGGGTAGGGAGGACACTGCCAGTGCTGCAGGACACAGGGCAGCTGGTCCCAGAGGAAGCCGTGGTGGATGCTGGAGCTGCCCCTGCCTTCTGCCCCTCCAGCCCGCACCAGCATTCTCTGCCCATCCCAGCCCTAAAGGGTGCAGGATTGTGCCTGGCTCCCTGCAAGGAAGGGGGACAATCCATACTGTCCTCACCCTGCTCCAGGGCTGGGTTTGAGGTTACCCACTCCTACCCCTCCCATTCCCGCTCCTCCAGGCCGTGGGGTGTTAGCCTCAGCTCACTGAGCACCCCAGCAGCTGAGGCAGAGCACATTCCTATCCTGTGGGGTTCCTACATCCCAATCCCTGATCAGCCACCCTTCTCTGGGGCCAGATCCCAGCTCAAACCCACACAGGGCTCAGTGGCTCCGGCCCTAAATCTGGGTATTGCAGAGCAGGGGCCAGGCTGGGGGAAGGCCCAGTGCCAGAGAAGTGGGAGGGGGAAGGGGACGGTCACTTGGTCACTTGGAAACAGCCAGACAATAGCCACCAGCTCCAGGGGGAGAAGGCGGGTGAGCTGATGCCAATCCCAGTGCCGGCTTGAGCAGGGGCATGGCCACACCAGCACTCCTTCCTTCAATATGGTTTAATATGAGAGAAAGCAAATGCACAATACAAAATTTAAAAACCGGCATACATCGATACCCCACCTGGGTGGCTGCTCCGACACACACAACACGATGCTCTTGCACAATTGTTTCGTCGTCTGTCACTTGCAAAGGGTCTTGAAGGGCCCCAGCCCAGCAGCGCCGGGCACAGCCCACGGGCAAGGTCACTTCTCCTTCTTGGAGGCTTCTGTTGGCTCTTCTTTGGAAGCCCCTGCTGCCTCCTTGGGGGTTGAGCTCTCCTCGTAGCTGGGGACAAGAGGGACATGAGTGGGACCAGCTGCTCCCTGGGGACAGAGCCCTGTGCCACGTGGGGACAGCCCAGCCTCTGGCCTCGGCTTCTGCCCGGCTGCTGCTGAGGACAAGACGGGCTCCAGCCATCAGCACCCAGCACAGGAAGCCCCAGGGAGCAGAGCCCAAGCAGGGAGATGAGGGATGCACCCCCCCAGACATCTCCAAGGGTAGGGTGGACCCAGCCAGGGGCCAGCTCTGTGCCCAGGGATCTGTCCTTGCTCCCAAGAGCACTATTGGATATCCGGGACAGCACATGCTTTCCTTGGCTGAGCACGGGTGCCAGCGGGGCCCGTTAACAGGGGAACCGCAGCAAGACCAACAGCAGTGTTCCCTCCCAGGGTCTCACTCCTCTGGCTGCAAACCCCCTCCAGCAGTGGCCCCAAGGCTCTGGCTAAGGAAATGGGAATGCTGCTCCAAGCAGAAAGGACAAAGTCTGCGATATCAAATCTTCTTGCCCTTCCCAGTCTTCTCTCTCAGAATGGGAGAGAAGCCGGCCCACAGCAGCGCAGCAACAGCTCCAGCCTCTGCCCACAGAGCTTGGGCCAGGGAGAGCCAGGACCTGTCCCTACCTGGCCAGAGCGACAGACAAGGGGCCCCGGTGGCAGTGCTACATGGCACTGGGGCTCTGCTGCCGGCGTCGGCGGGGACAGGACAGTTTCTGCTGCATGGAATCAGCCAGGCTGGCCGGCGAGCCAGACACCGTGGGGAAGTGGGTAAGTCTTGGTGTGTGAGGCAAGATTTCAGCAGAGGATTCATAGCTGCAGGAGAGAGAGGAAGCAGGAAGGGAAAAGACAAGGACAGAAAGGAGGGGAGGGGGAGAGAGAGAAAAAGCAGAAGAGTTTTGGAGTGAGAGCACTGAGAATGCACCGCCCTGTGCAGGAAGCCTGGCATCCTCCTTCACCTGCTTGCACCCCCTGGCCTCTCCTTGCCTGCTGACTCCACGACAGGGCTGCAGCATGGAAAAGTGAGCACTGAAACTCAGGGATGAGACAGCTCTCACTGGCATGAGCAGAGCCAGGCAGCCAGAACCTAGGGAGAGCAAGCCTGGGCAGCGGGGAGGTGGCAGTGGAGCAGCCCAGGGGCTGGGCAGATGACAGAGAGATGCAGCAGACCCTGTCCTGCCACTCGAGGACAGCGTGCCCACAGCAGATGTGGGGGGCATGATGGGTTCCCACTGCTGAGGGAGCTTCCTGCCTAGCCTAGGGAGGTTTGGCAACGCTGAGAGCCATGGAGCTGATCCCAATGTCACTGACCTCTGCTCCACCAGCACCCCTTCCCTGGGCCTGCAGCACAGATCTGCTCACTCCCACCCTGCTTGCAGACCCTCACTGCTGTGAGACACCATAATGCAGGCAGAGACCACAGGAACTGACAGCTCCAGGGAGGATCAGGGCGCACCAAAGCACCACAGCAGAGCAACCTACACCTGGTGGGATTCCTGCGGTGGGAGTCACTGCCCTCCAGGCATTGGTCCCTCTGAATCCCACTTCCTCTGCCTACAACTGGAGCCACTTCAAGGGAGGTCTGGCCCCCTGGGGCCATTGAGATTGCAACCCTCCAGCATCCTGCTCTTGCCCTGGCAACACTTTGCTGCTGGAGCAGCTTGTGCTACTGCTCTGGGAGGGCACTAGCCCCTGGCTGCCAGGCTCCCTGTGCTCCTTGCTGCCCAGTGGGCCCGGCCTCACAGCTCATCTCTCCCCAGTTTCCTGGCAGGAGCTGCTGCTGCTGCTGTCAGCTGGTGAGTCACAGCACTGGGGAAAGCGGCTGCAGGATCCCAGGTGCACAGGAAGGACGATCCCAGGACACTCAGTGCCTGCAGCAGCGATTGTCAGAAGCAAACATCAAAGGAGGGGCAGGTGGGGACGGCCCAGCTGAGAGCCGCTGGGAACATGCATACCTGCATCTCCCAGGGGAGGGGAGGGGAGGGAGGAGGGAGGACAGCTGGCTTCCGTTGCGCCCAGTTTCCCTCTGAGGAGGCTGGGAGCTCAGGAACACTCCCCAGGCTGGGGCACTGGGGAGGCTGGGAGGCTGAAGGGTACACTGCCCTGCTTTATGATGTTCCCTTCCCTCCTCTGCATCAACCATCATTACTGTGCTGAGCCACCACCAAGTCTCAAGCATGACAGAGAAACAGCTCTCAGGCAAGAGGCCAGAGCTGCCCACCGACAGCCTGGATAGGCTCCAAGAACAGCTGAGCACAACAGCCCAGTCCCCCCTCCTCTGTACCCACAGTCTCTGGGGAAGGGAGGCTACTACAAACCAGGAGACTGTGCCCAAGTGGGGAGGTTGGGATGTGCTCCAACCAGCCTTGGCTGCTCTCACAGCGTGCTCTGGCTCCATTTCTCCCCACCCACAGGCCCTGGGACACAATGACCAAGTATCTCCACACCAGGTGTGCAGTCCCACCCTCCCCTGCCTGCCAGCTCATGGGAAGAGTCTGTCACTGGGGCGTAAGGCAATCCCAGGTGCTGCCTGCTGGTAGCACAGCACGGCTCCCACCCAGCTCCCGGGAGGCGGCTGCAGCCAGGCCCAGCATGTACAAACACAGCACAGCTCCCCCCACCCACGCACGTGCCGGTGCACACCCAGAGCATGCCCAGATGAACCCGTCCCTCCAGCTGTGCCCAGGCGTGGGAACATCTGCACGCTTCACGGACTCCAGCGCCGCCGGCAAAACAGCTCCATGGCCAGCTGAGGCTCACCTGAACATTTCGGTTACTTCTCCCTTTGCCAAGGCCACCAGAAGCGGGAATCCAATGCAGGCAGGGACCAGGTACAGCAGTGCAGGCTGGGGGGAAGGAAAACAACTGTTAAACCAAACCACAGTCACCCTGAGGGAGGAATGCAAGGTGAGCTCATGGCCTTGTCCCCTCTGCACCCATGATCCTGCATCCCTTCGGCTACACAGGGAGTCAACACCCCAAAAAGCAGCTCTAAGAGCTAAGTTAGAGCTGCAACAGCATGCAGCTACATTGGGTATTAGGAGGAAATTCTTTCCCGTGAGGGTGGTGAGATCCTGGCACAAGCTGCCCAGAGAAGCTGTGGATGCTCAATTCCTGGAAGTGTTCAATGCCAGGTTGGAACAGGGCACGGAGCAGACTGGTCTAGTGGTTGGTGTCTCTGCCCATGGCAGGGGAGTTGAAACAAGATGGTCTCCAAGGGCCCTTCCCAAACCACTCTGCGATTCTGTGAAAATCCTCACTGCGAGGTCCCCGTGGGCCATGAACACACTGAGAGCCCCTGTGCAGACCACAGTGTATGGGCTCCCAGAGGCCCCTGCAGCACAGCCCTGGTGCTCAGGGCAGCTTGGTTAAAGAGCCAAAAAACACAGGGCCCCTGGCTGAGGGGCTGCTGTTGGAAACAAGGAGCCTTGCCCCAAGCAGGCCTCTGCTCCAGCTGGGCACAGGAGCTTTGGGAAGGGAAAGGTACAGGCAAGCACTGGAAAATCAAAGCCAAGAGAAGAAATAAATCTACTTTTTCCTGGCAGGATGCAGGAACTTTGTGGCCAAGCTGGCCTGACCCACTTGGATGTGCATCCACAGGAGGCAGCAGGGTGGAGCTCACCTGGGCATGCTTGAAGATGTGCATGATGAATATGGTGAGGCCCAGCCCAAAGATGTAGGCCACAAAGCTGATGTAGAAATACGTGTGCGTGTTCTTCTTCAGGCTGTAGGGTAAGGATGACCTCTGGTCTGGAATGTCAGTGGCCAAAATGGAATTGGCCTGGTACTCTTAGCCATCTCCCACCACAATGGAGTGTGCAGAGCAATGCTCTGCCTGTGCAGCCCCTGGTGTTGTGGGAGCAGTGTGGGACTAAAGGCAGTAATACCCAGGTGAGGGGCTGGAGAAGGGAAGAAGGCAAGTGATGCTGCTGCTGGATGGCAACTGGGAAGGGAGGAATTAGGGCTAGGACCCAGGGAGAAGGTCCCACTGTCTTGGTGAAGCCTGTCCCTGGCTCTCAGCAGTTACTATTTTATCACAGGGCAGGCTGCAGGAACTGGGATTCCCAGCAGGTGCAGGCAGGATGTGGGTGGTAACACCTGGAAGAGCTGGCACAGACCAGAGGGTCTGTGCAAGAGCAGTGGGAGTGGGGCCACACCGCCACGGCCACAGAGCACCCTGTTCCCCAGAGCTTTTCAGTGTGGGGCAACTGCTGCAGCCCAGCTGTAGGTGCAGCTTCCCTGTGTGGGAAGGAGCTGCTTCCTCCAACATCAGTGGAACCTGGAGGCAGCCAGCACTGCCAGGCACCCATTTGCATCCACGCGAGCAGCGCCAGCACCCCTGGCTCTTTCCCACGCTGTCACTGCTTCCTCTCACTGCCCTGCACTCCTTGGTTCCAGGGAGCTGGTGAGGCTCTATGGGGCTGCCATGTGCTGCTGCCCTGAGCCCCATCCCTCTGCTGCCTGCCCTACCTATGCTTGAACTCAACCATTCACCTCCAGTGTTCAGGACGTACCCACAGAGCCAGCCCCCTCTTCCAAGAGCTTTTCCTTACACCCCCTGGTGTGTCTCCACACCCAGCTCCAGAAGGGAGCACACGACTGCACTCCTGGCTCCCCCTTCCCTTTTTTCCTCTACAAAAGCAGCTCAAATATGCTGCAAGATCCAACCTGCCAGAGACCCTTCCCTGCTGCCTGCTCACCTGATATCAAACCGCAGCAGCAAGGCAATGAAGATCCCTGCAGGGAGAAGGAAACGATGAGGGGCTGGAAGTGGCACAGGAGGGACAGCGAGGGGCCAGAGGAGCACAGAAGGGACAGCGAGGGGCTGGAGGGGCAGGGCGGGCTGAGGGAGGCAGGGCAGGACCCGCGGTGCTCGGTGCCGTGCTCGGGGTGACAGTGCCCTCTCGTGGCACGCGGCACCGGGACACCCGCCCGGACCTGCGGGGACACTCCCAACACACCGGGACACCCGCGTGGGGCTGCGGCGCCGCCCCCAACACACCGGGACACCCGCCCGGACCTGCGGGGACACTCCCAACACACCGGGACACCCGCGCGGGGCTGCGCCTGGCCAAGGGCAGAGCCAGGTACCTGCTCGGCTCCCCGCAGCCCCCTCAAAGGAGACCCCAGTCCCGTCCTCCCTCTTCTGTCCTCACCCGGAATGACAATGTCTCCCAGTCCCAGCATGGCGAAGTTGTCGGCGTCCAGCCCCTTCTCCAGCAGGTCCTGAGGGAAAACCACTGCGAGGAGCAGAGCGAGGCACAGTGAGGTGGAGTGTCCCCACTGAGCAGACCCCAGCCCCACTGGGCCTGGCAAACAGCAACCAGAGCTGGGCAAGGGACCTGTCCCTGCCCTCAGCCCCCTCCTTCCCTGTAGCTTTCCTTGTTCTTTCTGGGACAATTCCAGAACAAGAAACCAGGGACCAAACTACTGCATGCACCACAGCAGCACCAGTTCAGCCCTCCTGCTGTTTTGGGGCTCTGTGGTTTTTTTGGTGTTTTTTTTTTTTTTATCCCCATTCATATGTTCTGTTTCTGCAGGATATTATGTTCTGTGCCTTTAAGACTGGCTTTGAAGAGTGGAAGTTTTGTTTGGGTTTTTCTTATCAGGGACACAGAGATGTATTTAGGGCTGCTTTGGCTTTCTTACTTTCACTTTCTGCTTGGCTTGCTCTCTCTCACTTCTGCTTGCTCTTGCTTCTGCTCTTTAGCTAGTTTAGCTAAACAGTCCAAATTTCTTTCTGGACTGTGTATCCTCTTCTTTTTCCTGACCATCTCGAACCTGCTCCGGACTGGGACCTGGGAACACCGAGAGTCTGCACCGTGCGGCTTGCAGCAGCTGCCCAGCACCGGAGGGACTGAGAACAGAGCGACCACCCCCCGAGAGAGACTTTCTGAATTTGTCATCTGTTTCAGAGTGGTGTCACCTGGTATTGTTCATTTTGTGTGCTGGGGGGTGCTGTGCCTGTTAAATAAACAGGTTCTTTCCACTTCTCTCTGAGGAATTCTTCCCGAACCGGTTGGGGGGAGGGGCCGTGTGGGTTTGTTTTCTGGAGGGGCCCCCTTTGGAGATTTCTCTCCCAAATTTGCCCTAAACCAGGACACTACTCCAAAGGTGCAAAGTGACCCAGACAGAGCAGGGCACTGCAAACCATCCTTTTCCAGAGATCTGCCTTGGCTTGAGGCTGGCCAGTGACACGGAGGAGGAGTCACTAGCAGGAAATGTTCCTGCACACATCCCAGCCTGAGCCATTTCCAGAGGTGGAGGGTGCATGGGGCAGGGCTTGCAGCAAAAAGGACCCCAGCACACAGGGAAGATCTACTCACGTTTTATTGGGGCCTCAAACGATTTGGCAACTGTCACCATCACATTGGTGCCAAAGACCTAGAACAGAAGGAGACCAAGGTGACCACATCTGCACAGGAACACACACACAGTGCTCAGCTGCAGCCTCACCCCAGGGCCAGGAGTGGCTTCAGTGGCAGAAAATAGCCAGTGACCTGCCAAAATGTGGGCACAGGAGCCCTGAAAGCAAGCCCACTGCCTGGGGGAGGAGGCATACGGTGGCACTGGGGGAGGTGGCTGCTTCACAGCTGTCCTGCTCTCTGAGCAGCATGGGGACAGCACTCACACGGCAGACCTGCTGCCCACCACCCAGCCCAGCACCTCAGTTCAGCTTGAATCAGTCAGCTCCATGTAAGATCCAACTGGAGGGCAGGAGCTTCCAGCAGGGACAGGGCAAGTGTCAGATCAGCTGCAGTTTGCTCTGAGGTCATTTACTTGTGTGGCCCTATCAGCTGTAAATACTGGCAGCATTTGGGGGGTGGACTGTAAACACTGAGGGCAGCCACTCTGATCTCTGCACCTTGCCATCTCTAAGCCTCCAGTCCAGCAGGCACAAAAACAGGGGCTGGTTAGCACTGGGTGAGCAAAATCCTGGAGCTTTGGATTAAAGGGAAATCTTAAAGCATCAGATTAACTTCCATAAGGTGCAGCAAGTTCTGAGCATTGCCATGGAGTGACAGGACTCGACACTGGGATCAGGGAAAAGCATCATGTGTACCCCCAAACTATGTGGGGGCAACAGCATCAACCCATTGAGATCTCCTTCCTCCTTGAAACCCTCCTGGGATCTCACTGTGACTGAATCCATGCCAAGATCCAAGTGACCAGCTCTTGCAGAGGGGCACAGTACCAGGGCCTCCACTTCAAGGGAGCCCTTCCCTAAGTCTCCAGAAATACTCTGATCCATGGGGAAGCCAAGGTGAGACACAGCCAGCAAGTGGAGAGCAGAGGGGTGCACTCAGTGTCCCCAAAGCACTGGGAAGACACTCACACACTAAGCAGGGCCTGGGGTACCAGGTGTGCTAAGGCAGAAGGCTGAGTCCCCTCCAGCTGAGAGCTGCACAGGAAGTGGCCCACAGGCTAAAAAACCACAGAGCCCAGACTGTTAACGAGCCTGGGAAACAGAGGCACCACCGGCCAAGTACAAAACAACCCACAGTAGCCAGGCGTAAATATGGAGGGATTACACAGGCAGCTGCAGAGCTGCTGGACAGACCTCAGTGTATACAAGGCTCTCAGACATTTGGAAACATGGTGATTCAGAAGGTGGAGGCAGCAGGAAGGACTGGGGAATACGGACATTACAAGGAGAAACATTCTCTCATGCATGGAGCAGAGGCAGGACTGCCTTCCTGCCTTCCCCACTCCCCCTTCCTCTACAAAAGCAGCTCAAATGCACTGCAAGAAATAAGGAAAACCTCAAAATGAAAAAGTTGGGGTGCAGCACTGGCTGAAGAAAACGGACTGGAGGCATTCCAGGGTCTGATCCTCTGTGCAACAGAACAGAAGGACACTAACGAAACCAGCAGATAACAGAGCCAAGGCACAGCTCATACAGGCAGGCTCAGTGTGCCCCAGAGCAGCCTCCAGCCCACCCAACAGCTGTCAGGCCTTGGGGAGACCATAGTAGGGAATACAGGACCAGATATGACACACACTGAGTAACCCACAATAGCTCTGATGAGGTCCCTGCCAGCCCTGGGCTCTCTGAGTGAGAGAATAAAAGAAAACACACTTGATGAGCCACATTCTGCCACTGTGGATTCTGTCATCAACCCTGCCACACCCCTCTGGGCTGAGAAACCGAAAATTCTGACTTCAAGTGTGTGTCCAGCCAGCGTGGTGCCTCCAGAAAGGCAGAATGCCAGGCACACACTTCCACCAGTGGCCTGCAGAATACTCCTGCTTACCCAGAACACATCGTAGATGAAGAGGCCCCCAAGCAAGATGCAGCCAGTGCTGACATTGTTCAGGTGCAGCAGCTCCACCCCGTTGAGGGAGAACGCCAGCCCGAAGAGATTGTTGGCAATCCAGTGCTGAGAAGGAGAAAAGGAGATTTGGGTCCTGCTGTACATGGAACCCCCACCCTGCACGGAAATGAGTCAGTGTCTGGTCCAGCCCAGCCCCCAGCTGTGCCTCACTTACCTTTCTCAGCAGGTACCAGACCCCCACAACACTGCTCAAGGCCAGGCACACGAGATCCTTGGTGTCAAACTCATAATTCACTATTTCTGCAAGAAAACAGAGAAGTCAGACTTGGGGCAGGCCAGGCAGCTCCCCTTCCCATGCAGGGCTGAGATGAGTGATTCCACAGCTGGGGAGCCCAGAGCTCAGTGCCCACATCCCAAACAAGGGGACTGTACCCGTGGTACACACGTGCAAACTGCCTGGGAATGAGCAGTGGGCTCTGCAAAGCTCAGACCTTCTCCTTCAGCCAGACTCTGCACATGGACAGCATCCACGGTCCTGCTGTCAATAAGGAAATTGGATTCAGGCACTGCCTAAGGCAGGGAGAGACAAATCTTCTCCTTCTTCCTGTGCCAGTTAACTCCTGGTGGTATCACCAGAAATACTCCCTTAGCAGGAAAGCTACTACAGGGCAGGATACTTATCAAAGCATCCTCTGCCAGTGCAAAGATCTGGCCCAGATAAGGCAGCACAAACCAGTCAGGCCTATGCTTTCCAAGGGGCTTAAATAAAAGCTGTGCATTTAATGACAGCCACAGCTCCATCCCCACAGCACTCTGGGAGGTGTTTCTGGGGTGTCCCTGCCAGGCAGAGGCAGCACAGAGTGCCAGCCCAGCTCTGCAGGGACACATGGGGCTCACAGTGGCTATGGAAGCCCATGGAGCAAGAGGCAAGTCTTTGAGAGGGTTGTTTCAATGGACTGAGAGTAATAAGACCAAAAAAAAAAAAGGAAAAAAAAAAGGAACAGTAAAGGCAGAAAACATTCAGGCTCCCCTGAAAGACAGGAAAGCCAACGTACCCTCCTTGCTCTCCCCGGAGCCCTGGGTGAAGAGGAGCTGGTACTGTTTGTTGGGGAAATTTGCAGGGAAGAATCTGTTCATCATGGGGCTGAAACGAGAGGTATAGAGAAGGGCAGTTCGACAGAAACCCCACAAGCTGCCCAGCACCTCTGCGTTTGAGGGGCCCCACACCCCCTCCCAAGACAGGAAACACCATCTGCTCCATCAGGGACTGGCAGGAGCCACAGCAACTCATCCTGCACAGAGATCTGATCTGGCAACATGTGACAGTCCCCCAAATACTCCAGGGCAAGAAAACAGAGCGTCGCCCACAAGAAAGGAGGACCCACCCCAGACCCCAGCAAATGCCCTATGCCCCCAGCAACCCTCTGAGTACTCAGGAGTGGCTGGGCCACCACTGACTGGCTCTGCTGCAGAGCCAGGAGCAGAGCAAAGCCCTTGCCCAGCACCAGTCTAGGGAAAGCATCTGGTCCCCAATGCCACAGAGCCCACGAAACAGGAAACCAGTTCAACTTTTTCAGTTACTGAAACAGTCTGAGCTTTCAACACCTCGTACCACACATGGCCGTGAGAGGCCAGGGACATTACCATGAGCTCCAGCTGCCTGTGTCACCCATCCCAGAGAGGGTGCTGCTGAGCTCTCCCCTCTGCAGGGCAGCAAGGACTGTGCCAAGAGGGGTTTAAGTTGGATATAAAGAAAAGGCTCTTCACCCAGAGGGTGGCTGGGCACCGTTATAGACTCCCCAGAGAAGTGGTCATGGCCCTGAGCCTGCCAGATTTCAAGAATTGCTTGGAAAACACTCTCAGGAACATGGTGGGATTTTTAGAGTTGTCCTGCGGAGGGTCAGAAGTTGGACTCGATCCTTGTGGATCTCTTGCAACTCAGGATATTCTGATTCTGTGATTCTGAGCCAGAGAAGCTCCTCAGGGTGAGTTTGCCTTGTCCCAGGACTGGTGTATGGGATGCTGGCTTCCCAGGACCCCCAGGGCTTTGGTTCCCACCACCAAGGGACAACATCCTAATAGGCCAGGCAAATATCCTAAAAGACCTGGCTCTGCTGCAGGGCAAGGTGCTCTAAAACTCTCCCAATAAAATGAACTGAAGCTTTAGGTAGCCCTATCCCAGTCACACCCATCCTTGTGCTGTACCTGATAGTGTGAGACAGGGCCAGGATCCCCAGCACAAAGAAATACATGGAAAGCAGAAGATTGATGTACTCTTGAGAGAATATCTGCAAGACAAAACCACAGAGGGGTTAGTAACCACAGCATCCTCCCCATCCTCATGCTCCTGTTGGCAGCTGCTGTGTCAGTGCTCCAGGGAAATAAGAAGAATAGCTAGAATAACCCAAATTCCTGCATGCTGAAGGAGACTATGTTGGAAATAGCCATGTGCTCAAAGAACAAGCACAATGGGCCCGTGAGCTGTAGCGCATCTGTGAGCTGCTCAGGTCAAAAAATAACTCCAGTGCTGCAGAAAGGAGGCCAGAGCTTCCCCTGCAGAGAAGGGAGAGGCACTGCTCCCAGGGGCTGCCCAGGCCCAGGGGAGCAGCAGCATCCCCTGGCCTAATTAAACAGGGCATTATTAAAACTCCTGCCCTCCAAGTCACACGCTCCCCTACTGGATCACACCCCTACAAACCAGTGTGGAAGGATCCTGGGGCCCTCCATGCCCTCCTGGAAGGGGGATGCTGGAATAGGAGAGCACACGGCACACAGCTACTGACAGAGAAGGGACTGAACTGTACCATTCCCAACTCTGCACCTTAACCCTCACCTCCTGGCCAGCCTAGGAGCACCCTGGCACCTTGCATGGATCCCAAAACAGCACAGCTTGGAAGCTGCTATGCTCACAGGATCATTCTGTGCTGCAGCTCTCCAGACCTCTCTGGGAGCTCAGCCATGTGCCAGACCTGCATGGGCAGCCCAAGGTGCTTGAGGCCAAGATATCATCTCCACACCACCAAAAGCACGAGCTGCTGAGAGCCCCCGTCCACTTCTCAAGTCATCTGACTCTGCCTGTGGGCTCTGAAAGTCTTAAAGACTTCACCTGATCACACAGGGGCTCCCCCAGGCCTGCAGCTGAAATAGCTCCAGGAGCACAGCACGGAACACAACACAGAGCCAGCAGCATTTGCCCCTCAGAGACCCCCTCTGGCTCCAGCCTGTGTCCTGTCAGCTTGGCCCACGGAGGCAGGAAGAGCTCAGGGCTATTTGCTCCTCGGCAGCTCTCCAGAAACAACCTGTGCACAAACAGGCTCTGATTTCCCCCAAGCTGTGACAATTCAGGCAAGAACTGACGTCCTCCTGCACGGTGACACCGAAGAGCTCGATCTGTGCAGCCTTACACACCTTCTGTCCCAACACTAAGGGCCAAAATCAGAGTCACCCCGTCATGGGAGCTCCTGCCAGGCAGGAGGATGTCCTGCCCCAGCTCCAGTGCCCTTCACTTACTTTAAAGAAGAGGTAGAGCCCCAGGAGGGTGCAACTGGCAACAATGGGAAAGCGAGCAGCATCTCGGCTGGTAATGGTCTCTGGCATCTCCGAGGAGTTCTGGGGAGAGAAGGACAGAACAGGAATGGATCAGCCCCTGCCCTGGCTTCACACCTGAGCAAGGGGTGAACAGACAGAACACACAACGCTCCATAGAATTTTGGGAGGGACAAAACACCCACGGGCCCCTGCTATATCCAGAAGCGAGGCTGTGTCAGAGGCAGAACCTGAGCTGGAAAACATAAACCTTGCACTTGTCCTTCCCAGGGCAGCCAAATTTTACTGCTTTTCTCCTCCTGGAGACAGAAAAAATCCTGTTCTGGCATTGTTCCATTCTCCCCTGCCCAGAGGGGAGCTGGGCTCCCTCACCGCTCACGCCCAGCCAGCCCCATCTGTGCCACCATCTGTGATCACCCCGTGCACGAGGCCTCTCTCCAGCCACCTTCTCATCCCTCACCTTGCTCTTGGGACACTTCTCATGCTCAAAAGCCCCAGATTTATAAACCCCTTCCAAGACATCCTTGCACCACCTCAACCAGCCCCTTTCAATCCATTTCCCATGGGAGACCTTCAGCTTTCAGAGGAGGCAGAGGGCTGCCTGTTTTCTGCCTGTTCCTTGCCCACTCCAGGCCCAGCTGGCTGCTGCTCACAGATCTAATCTCACTCAGGGAAACACCTGCGGCCAGCACAGATCCAGGGCACCTCAAAAGCCCTCGTGCAGCTTATCCTCCTGCTGCTCCCTGCAGAGTGAGGGATGAGAACCCCCAGCCTGAACCACGGCTGGGCTTTGCTCACAGCCCCCCACTGCCTGGGCTGCCAGAAGCCCCGTCAAGATCACCTGAAGCCCCTGATATGAGGCTTAAGGGCACACAAGGAGATCTTAAAAATAGTAATAGATCAGACTGTGTAAACCAGTCCTTCCTCCTGAGCTACAGCAGCCCAACTATTTGGATAGAAGTCCCTGCTATGAAATGCAAAGAACGGCGAGAGGAGTACCAGGGCAGAACAGGGTGTTCAGGCAGGAGAGCAGCCCCGGACCAGCCCCAGTGCCGCGGGGCACAGCCACACACGAGTCCCCCCAGCACAGCCCCTCCTGAGGAGGGACAAGGGACGGTTGTGTTTTGCAGCACTTGAATTTATCGGGGCGGTGAGGAGTGGCTGGAGAAGCCCCGGGGGAAGCCAACTGTCTCCCCGGGC
>NW_005054337.1:2468702-2470026 GCF_000277835.1 Geospiza fortis | reverse complement strand
GGCAGAGCCCCGCGCCGCCGCCCGCGCTGGGCCCGGCCCGGCCCGGCCCGGCCCTCGCTGTGTGCAGGGCAGGGAACGCCCCAGGAGGGAAAAGCTCCCGGTTTGCCGCAGCCTCCCGGAGCACCAGCGGGTGCGGGGCTCCTGCGCTGCCCGGGGTTTTCCTGCACTTCACCCTTTTCCAAGGATCTGCACCCCTGTTCTTGGGGATGCCCCAGCCCAGCCGTGGGCAAACAGCCCTTCTGTAAAATTCCTTATAAATGGCAGCAAATTCTTCCCCCGCGCTGGACTGGGACCAGGCTCTGCTGGAAAATTGGCCGAAATGTGTGTTTTCCTCACAAATACTCCGAGCCACTGGCAGCTCGGCTGTGCCACCAAGCCTACTCCTCCCCTTCCTCACCAGGATGAAAGTCTGCTGATGGGCAAAAATTGGTGAAGATTGGAGCACAGCGAAATGGTGCTGCCCCCAGTTTAGATCTGAGCCACGGGCAGGAGACGGGAGCACAGCAGGGATTAAAACACAAGTCTTTAAATTTTTTTTTAATGTCTTTTAAATTTTATATTTTAACTAAAAGGGATCTATTTCAGGAGCGGGGTGATTCATAGTTCCGTGTTGCAGGAGGAGGGATGGCTCCTGGGAGCCCCTCTCTGCGGGCTTGGCCTCCTGCCCGGGATGCTGCCCTCTCCCTGCAGCTGCTGTTCCCAGAGCCGAGCAGGATGGGCAGCACTGGGCAGTGTGCCCACACAGCCCCCTGCATCCCAGCCTAGCACAGCACAGCTCCTGACCCCAGCACTGCCCCTTTCTGAATCCCAGCCTGGCTTGGGAATCCTCACAAAGGGCAGTGTTGCTGTGCAGAGCGAGATGGGGGAGTCGGGGGCTGCTGTCGCACGGTGGCCGCCGGGGCTGGTGGCACCAGGGAGCCCTTGGGATGGCAGGAGACTGTGCTAGGGCTGGTGGGCACCCAGGGACAGACAGCACACAGGAGCCCCCCAGAGGCTGATGGCACTGGGACCGCCCCGAGAGCGCTCGCGGGAGCAGCGGGTACCGCCGAGACTGGCAGCACCTTCCCCAGGAGCTGGCCCAGCACAGGCAACCCCTGGCCCCCTGCCAGCACCTCCTCCTCCCACCCACCCTCTCTCCGTTTCCCAGCGCCTCACCGTGGCCCCCCTTGGCCTCTCCTCCCACTCCTCCCATCGTCCAGCACGGCCGCATTTTTCTGGGTTTGAGCTCATTCTTTCCACTCCCCTCTCTGCCGGCTGCCAACTTTCCATGCCGTGGCCCCGCTCCCCCGCCTCCTGCCACAGGGAAACACCGGCTGCCACTGCG
>NW_005054337.1:2465132-2468692 GCF_000277835.1 Geospiza fortis | reverse complement strand
AGCAGCCAGGAGCCCCCTCGGGTGCAGCCCCCGGCCCCGACGTGGCTGATGCTGTGTGAACCTCAGCTGTGAACCTCAGCATCGCCTCCAGCAGCGCCAGGAACCGCCGAGCCGGGAGCTCCAGGGCAGAGCAGCGGGAGCAGAGCAGCAGCAATGCCATGGGCTAAGCAGCACGGAAAAAAAAAAAATCTGAGCACCCACCTCACCATTTATGAGGGTAAAACTTGGGATTTGCACCTCTGGAGAGACTAGTTTCCCATAGGGACAGGGCACATTCCAGTGTCCCATCTGTGCCAGGCACAGCCAGTGGTTCCCCACGGTCTGCCCACAGAGCGAGTGGAAATTCCCGACCCGAGTAGGAGGCACAGCTGATCCTCCCTGGCATCAGGCCCGGGATGCTGAGCAGGTTCCCCCATGGTATCCCAGCTGCTGGATGGCAGCACAGCCTAAAAACAACAGGCAAAGCCCACACAGGTCCAGCACTGCCTCCCTGGGTGCCCGGGGTCATTCCCTGCTGGCTGCAGCCAAGCACGTCCCTTCCTGGCTGTGCCATCCTGCTCGGCTCCTGCTCCCTGCCCTTCCTGGAGCCACCAAGCACCCAGCTCCCTGCCCAGGCTGCGGCTCCCACGGTGCTCAGGGCTTTAAACCTGCAGCTCAGCAGAGCTCAGTCCTTCCCATGGGCTTTTCCAGAGCTGGGAAATGCAGGGGGCTTCACAGGGGACGATGCTGGACCACTGGGTGAGGAACTGGGACCTCCACCAAGGGTGGCCAAAGGAAGCCCTGGACAGAGGCTCTCCCTGCCCCAAGATGCTCCAGCTAATGGAGGAGCCAGCCAAGGCCTGGCCAGAGCAGGAAGCAGATCCTCAGCCCTGGCATAGGCGAGGAACAGAGCTTCAATCTCTGGGATGTGGCTCCGCAGGGCAGGGACCCAGCAGAGACCAGCACCTCCCTGATGTGGTTTATTCTGCAGATCAAGGGTTTCCCCATCACACCAGTAGAGAGAGAGCACAGAAACACACTGGTGCCAGTGAGACATGGCACAGAGCCCTGGCACAGCAGGGTCAGGGTGCCAGGTGATGCCACTGGTGCTCCCCTGCCCCCTCTTCCCAGCCAGGCCCCAGGCTGTCCAAGGTAGACAATGCCACGGTGCCCCTGCCAGTCCCTGCTGCCCTGCAAAGGACAGCACTGCGAGTGGGACCTGCCACACTCCTGGTAGCCTCCAGCCCTGCTCTGGGGCACAGCCACCCCTCACCTCCAGCTCTGCAGGAGCAGCTGTGAACCAAAACCTCACCACTCCAAGTGCAGGTACCCATCCCATCCTCCACTCCACGGACCTGATCCCACTTATCCCCTCTCCTGGCGGGGAGTGGCTGGATCCAGAGCACCTTCACATCCCTCAGCACCAGTGAAAACAGCTCCACGTGCTCAGCATCACTGCAGCCCAGTCTGAGCTCTGCACAGAGCCACTGGCCACACTGCTGGCAGAGAGCAGAGTCCCAGCCGGCGCGTGGGGAGGGACAGGAGTGTGGCTCTCAGAGCACAGACAGGTCATGGCAGGACTTGGAGCGGACTTTGAGGGCCACTTTGCTGCTGTTCCTGGCCACCAGCCTGTCGAGGAAGTGCCGGGCTCTGCTGGCGAGGCTCTCCTTGTGTTTCTGACCAGGAGGGGGATGCAGGTGGGACTTTTTGCCCCCTTGGCGGAGGCGGATCTGCCGCACCACCCCCTCGAAGAGCTCGTCCACGTTGTGCTGCAGAGCCGCCGACGTCTCAATGAACTTGCAGTCAAAGACAGCAGCACAGGCCTGGCCCTCTGCAAGGGAAGGGCAAGGAGAGGGCATGGCCCTGCTGGCACCTCAGGTGCTCTGAGATGGGCACTGCCACATGCACGACAGCAGCTGCACGTCCAGGGACAAGGGGACAGATGCAGGGGAAGCAGCTGGGCATGGAGCCCTCTCAGGAGTCTCCACCAGAGCCTTCACCTCCTACTCACCTTCCTCGGACACCTCCCGGCAGCGCACCAGGTCGGTTTTGTTCCCCACCAGGATGATGGGGATGTCCTCGGCCTGGCGTGCCCGGCGCAGGTGGATGCGCAGCTCCGAGGCGCTCTCGAAGCTGTCCCGGTCAGTGACAGAGTAAACGATGATGTAGGCATTCCCTATCTGCAGGCAGTGGCTGCGGCGCTGGCTCTCCTCATCCTGTCACCACACGGGGAATGAGATGTCACCAATCTGTGGCCATGGCCACTTCCAGGGGATAGCAGAGCACCCTGGCACTGATGGGACCTGTCAGTGCGCCCCACCAGCCCCCACGGTGTGGTCAACAGATGTGTTACCTATTAATTAAATGCAGATGAAAAGCTCTTGATTTTGAGGGGAGTGTTTGGGAGTTTTCCTCTCTATCAACAACAAACTGGAGCTGTGGGCTCAGCTTGGTGGGGGGAGGTGAGGCTGAATCCCCTGGGAATGCCCCGGGATGGTGCGGTGGGTGCTGCACCCTGCATGATCCTGGCACTGCTGGGCAGTGTGGGAATAAGCCATGGTGGAAAAAAAGGGGCCAATTTCGGGGTGTCACAGTGCTGGGGCACCTCTGGGCAGTGCAGGTAAGTGCCAAACACAGCTCAGTCCATGTGGGTGCTGCACCCCTGTGCACAGCTTGGGCACTGACTCTGTTCCCACTCCCGGGTGGCACCTACAGGAATGCAGGGCCCTGGCAGGAAGGGAAGGAGGGAGGTGTTTGTAGGGAGGCAGTGACAGCAGCACTGGAACTTCTGCCCAGGAGATACCTCATGTTCTGGGCATGAGGAATGCCCTATGCCAGGCACTGTTCTGTCTGTTAAAGTGTTCTGGCTGGCAATACTGACTCGTGGATTTACCCAATTGGATCCTTCAGCCCCATTCCCAAACATTTCCATGCATTTTGAAGTGGGTTATCATATAGGGGCCCACACCAGTGAGAACACGGGGGGCAGCCTCCCATGCCCCGGGAGGGTGGGCACAGAGCTGTGCAGAAACGTGACCCCAGCCTGTCTTGCCCAGCGTGTATCCTGTGCTCCAAGGTGGTGAGCCCCAGAAATGGACAGGGGGGGCCCAGGTTGCCCTTCAAAGCGCTCAGAGGCCCCAAGACAGCTCTTGTGCCCATGCAATGTCCCCCGGGCACATCCCAGCTCTCTCCAACGCCCAGCCCCGCCGTACCCGCTGCTCTGACTCCCAGGCGTCCAGCACCAGCAGCGTGGTCTCCTCGCCATCCACGGTCAGCCTGCGCTCGTACGCGACCCCTGCGGGACACCGGGAGGGACAGCTCGGTCAGTGCCGCGCTTCCCAGCAGGGTCCCGGGCTCCTCTCCGCCTCGCACACGGGTTTGTCCCCCCAAGGGGCCGCGGGATGCCCCGCAGGTGACCCTGCAGCAGATCCCCCCAGCAGACACCCACCTCCGTGCTGGTCCAGCGGGTCCCTCTCCTGGACGCCGGCGAAGAGGTTGACCAGGCTGGTCTTCCCCACGCCGGGGTCCCCCAGCAGCACCACCCGGTACCGGGGCTCCCTGAGCCTGGGGGAGCCCGCCCT
>NW_005054337.1:2461741-2464842 GCF_000277835.1 Geospiza fortis | reverse complement strand
CCCCGCCCGCGCTGGCCTCGGTCCGGCCCAGCCGCCCTGTCCCGGTCCCCGAGGTCCCCTCGGGGCTTGCGGTGCCGGGGAACGGCGAATTCCCCCGGGAGCCGTGCCTCGGTCATGGGGAGAAGGGTTACATCGGGATGCTGCGGGATGCGCCTCCGCGGGCGGGGGCTCCACCACGCTCCGGGCCTGTGTGGAGCTGCGGCAACCCGGTTCCCGGCCCTGGTCTCGCCACCCCAGGCTCGGTTCCGCCAGGGAAGGAGCGAGCCGAGCCCGGTCCGGTCCTGCCCTGCCCAGGGGAAGATGTGCTTTTTCAAGACCTAGAAGCCCGGAGCCCTAGGGTTACAAGGCTGGGGGTCTCCTGGCACAGACAGTAGCAGGAGCTGTTTTTATTTGAACCTGTCTCTAGATCCCAGACACTGGCAGCACTGTCCCAAAGTGTCCCAGTGCAGTCACTGTTCTGACCCTACACTGGATCACCATTCCACGCACACTGGGATATGCTGGCAGAGCCTCCTGGCACCAGGGCTGGTCCCAGGACATCCCTCATGATCAGAGCACAGCAATGGGGAGGGCAGGAATGACGGTAACACCTTTATTGTGCCATAAAACCACATCTGCAAATGCCCAAGGTGCTGAGCAGGACTGGAGGAAGAAGGGCTGAAGGCAATGGAGTCAGCTTGGCACCTCATCCAAGCCTGGCTGTTCCAGGCTCTGGGCTGGCATGACATGAGTGTCCCTCCTTGCTGGGAGTGCTGAGGACCACCTCGGTACCCAGCACGTACCTGAGAGAGAGGAGAGGTAGGAGGGGAAAGCACAGAAGGGAATAAACCACTGTGCTTTGGCTGTTTGGGTACGGGAGGAGCAGAAGCAGGAGCAGGGTGACTGCTCAGATGGACTGTGCTCAGAGGTGTCCCATTCCCTGCATGGCAGTCCTGTCATCAGGGGGCACAATGTGCCTGGAGGGAAGCCTGCCTGGTGTCAGCTTGCCACCCTCTCTATGTCCCCAGGGTCCTGCACTCACTTTCAGTGGGGTCAGCCCAAATGCTTGTTCTGGGACCCAGGACCATGCAAGCAGCTAGGGAAAGAAAGAAACCCTTTTAAACCAGGTGAGGGTAGTGCCCAGCTCCTGTTTAGTGTAAACCAGAGCCAAACCTGACCCCCAGTGAACCCAGCAGTATTTTCTCACGCCTCATGGTCTGCCACAGTCACTGACCACTCTGCCAACCACCAAAATCGGTTCCAGCCCAAGCCCTGCTCCACCACCCTCTGTATGGCAGGCTCAGCCCTCGCCAGCCTTCCCGGAGCAACAGAGCCAGACACAACTCCTGGGCCTCTGTGAGGGAGAAGGAATGAATTCAGCTGCTCTTATTGTCAATCCTGAAAGACAAACAGAAGCAGAGAAAGCCCGCTGGAGCAGCCAGGTACATCTGCTTTCTCGCAGTGGGGACAAGTGCAGCAAGCTGGGCTTGCTCAGAGCTGCCTCATCCATCTCCGTCTCGGCTGAGGACAAACTGTGCATCCAGAGTGTCCCAGCATAGGGCTCAGACCTACCAGCAAAATCCACCCAGGGCCTCTGCAAACAGGAGGATTTTTAAGGAGGGGAAGCTGAAATGCAGATGGGAATGGACACAAGGGGGTTGCAGCTTTTCTGGGCCCCACACGCTGCCAGCGACACGCAGGGACCCAGGGAGGGCCAGCACGAGCACGGTGCTCCTCTGCACCCTCACATTCCCAGGATGAGCAACTCGTGGCTGAATTTGCTCTTTCAAGATGCAAGTCCAGTGTCTGGAAGCAAAGGGTTAATTAGCAAAACGAAGGGCTGGTGATGTCGTGTGAAAAGTTGCTGGGAGGTCAGTGGGAAAGGGCTGAGGATGGTGGAGAGGGCTCTGGCACAGGCTCCCGCCTGTCAGGGCGGGTAAGCACCAAATGCCTGACTTGTGATGTTACAGAAACTTTCCACTTGGGCCTTCCTGCTATTTTTAACTCTTCTCCCATCCACCCTCAGTAACCCCAGCCCCACCAGCTGCTGAGGCTAATTAATTCCCCTTTTTTATCATTTTTTTTTAAACAGAAAAAATGAAGTTCCACTAATCTATCACGCAGCCGCTCGCCTCCTCCCTCCTGACATGTTCCAGGCTTTTCTCCTCCTTCAGCTTGTGCCTCCATAGCTACAGCCATACCTGTCTTGCAGCTAAAACCCAGACCCTGGTGCAGGAGATGCAGCCCCCCTTGACACCCACACCACTGCTGCTCTGTGGGGTGAGTGTCTGCCCAACAGGGTGAGATTTTAATGAAAAATAAGCCCTGTGTGCAGCCGTGGGGCAGGAGCTGGGATACAGCAGGAAGGAATGATGCCATGAGCAGACCCCCCCGTAAACACAGGTTGCTGTGTGTCACAGGGCTCTCTGTCTCCTGGCAGGCTGGTGGGAAGATCATCCCCACAGAGCAAATGGGATTCATTCTCAGAAATGGAATTGTTTGACATTTATAAGATCAACACAGTGTCTTTAGCCGAGGATGGAAAGCAAAGGTAACATGACTGTATAGACTCATTTCACAGTGATGTGTGCAACTAGCTTCCCAGATTATTTTCCATTGTTTTTTCTATTTGCTGGAGTTCTGCCCTCGCTGTGTCCAGCCGGTTCTGATAGCAGGTCTGCACCACTGCCTTCATCCTCTGCACAGGGAGAAATGCAGTCACTGCTGATTCCTCAGAGCTGGGAAATGTCCTCTTGCACCAACCCTGACCTTACCCTCAGGCACTGCTGCTTGCACTGGCAGCACGGAGGAATCTGTCACCGTGCCTGGTGCCATTCCACACAGGAGCGGCTCTGCGAAGCAGAGTGGCGTTCCAGCAGCCAGCTAGAGCCAGGGGCAGTATGGAGGAATGGATTTAGTAGGCTGTTGCAGGGGTGATACCGCTGCTGTCCTATGGAAACCCTTCCCGGCTCGCTCTTTTGTCCACTTGGCAGCTTTTGTGCGTCCCTACATCCCATTGATCCTCACCACCCTCTGCCCTCCGGGGACGCCCGGGCCCCATCGCCCTCCGGGAACCCCTTTTCGCTGAGGCCCCTGGGGATGCCCCGTGTCCACGTGAGCCG
>NW_005054337.1:2458834-2459016 GCF_000277835.1 Geospiza fortis | reverse complement strand
GCCCTGCGCCCCGCTGCCCGCCCGTGACACCGAGCCCGCCTGGTGCAAGACGCCGAGCGGACACATCAAGCGGCCCATGAACGCCTTCATGGTGTGGTCCCAGCACGAGCGCCGCAAGATCATGGACCAGTGGCCCGACATGCACAACGCCGAGATCTCCAAGCGCCTGGGCCGGCGCTGGC
>NW_005054337.1:2458541-2458669 GCF_000277835.1 Geospiza fortis | reverse complement strand
GTGAAGATCAAGCCCTCGGTGTTGGGCCGTGTCTCTGCCAGCCGCAGGCAGCCCGCCAAGCTGCCCGCCGGCCCCGACACCCCGCAGGAGCCCGCACCAGAGGTGCCCGCTGAGGACAGCCCTGTGGT
>NW_005054337.1:2455147-2458501 GCF_000277835.1 Geospiza fortis | reverse complement strand
ACCCGGCCGGGAGCCAGTGAGGTCCCCAGAGAGCCGGTCCCCCTCTCCCATGTCGGCTGGGTCCCCTCCCTCTTCCTTCAGCTCCTCTGACGAGGAGCTGGAGGAGGAGCTGCTGGGGATCATGCCCGGGCGGGCGCCTGCCAGTGCCACCTGTGGTGCCCTGGACTGGTCCGTCTTCGACAAGGACCACGACCTCTACCCGCGGGGAGGCTCCTCGCACTTCGAGTTCCCGGACTATTGCACGCCCGAGGTGACGGAGATGATAGCAGGGGACTGGCTCATGTCCAGCATCTCAGACTTGGTCTTTACCTACTGAGTCCCACGCTCTGCAGGTAACACTCATTTTTATTTTCACCCACAATCAGGTCATATCAAAAAACAACCCAGGAAAAAACAAACAAACAAACAAACCGAAACCAGCTGTTTACATGCAGGAATCAGGTATTTTGCCTTGAAGCTGCTGGAAGGCAGAGCCCCTGCTCCCCCCACCCCCTGGCACACACCCATTCTCCATCCGTCTGTCTGTCCGGCTCTCGCCTCGTGCCCGCAGGACGCATGGCCGCCCGCTGCGGTTACTTGCCCGTGAAATGCATCTCATCGGGTTTTCATTGTCACACCCGGCCGCTTTCCCCCACGGCCCCGGCGCTGACAGCCATGGCTGCTCCCGGCCGCTCCCATCTGTGCCAGCACCGTGTGCCCTCCCGCTCTCCAGGACGCAGGAGCATCCATGCCACCCCAGCTCTCGGTGCCCGCCCCACCTTCCCCATCCCTCGGAGAATGGCTGATTCCGTTTGGTTTTTGACTGCATTGAACGCATGGCTTCAATTTTCTCCTCTTCCTCTTTGCAGTGGGGGGGTGGGGGGGCGGAGCCATGCCAAACTGTCCCTTCCCAACTCCCTGTTTCGTGAGGGGTCCCTGGTTTGGGGGTGCAGTGTCCCACAGCAGCGACTCGTTCCCCGTGGCGTGTGCTGCCCGCCACTCGCTTTGGGAAGAGTGAAGTTGCACACACGTGACGAGCACGTGGGCGCGGGAGGCTGTGTTGTTTCTCTCGCCAGGCAGTTGTGCAGGGAAAGCTGTGCCACCGAGGGAGCCCCTGTCCGGAGTCACCCCAAAATCGTGTGGGGACCAGCCCTTCAGTAAGCAGCCAGCCCTCATTTTAACCGTGGAGCCTGTGCCCGTGCAGGACCTGCTGTGGGCTGGCTGACCTTGGCCGGCAGAGCCGGGTGTCACTGTGCCCAGCCGGGTGTCACTGTGCCCAGCCGTGACACCTGGTGCTGCCGGGATGGCATGGAGCAGCATGGAGGGGCAGGGTGGCAGCGAAGGGCAGCTGTTGGAAATCTGCCTTAAGCAACCACCCAAACTGGTCCAAGAGCAGCTGCAGCCAGTGCTGGTGGGCGTGTGGGGTGTGGGTGATGCTCCTGCGCAGGGCTCCTCCACACAGCACCGCGCTGGGCTCCGCTGCCGGCCACGCCAAAAGCAGGGAGATGCTGGCAGGGAAGATGCTGCTGCAGCGGCTCCTCCAGCTGGGATTTTCTTTGCTTTTCCTAATGGCTCCTTCCTGCGACAGCCGCCTCCTCCCACTGCCGGGAGCACGTGGCTGCAGTGCTGGCTCGGCAGCTGCCGCAGGCTGTGCTTGGGGGGGCAGGGGCTGCGCTCTGGTACAGCTGTGCTGGGTGGGGACCCCACACATCCCCGGGGACGTGGTCGTGGCTTGGGCTGGCAGCTTCTGCGAGAGCTGGACTGGGCTCGGCGGCAACCGCTGCTTGAAGCAACCCCTGCAGTCCCCCATGACCCCGATTCCCCAGGGACTCTGGATTTGTGGGGGCCCCTCGCATCCTTCCCTGCCAGTGGGGTGCTGGCAGCAGCAGAGCACCCGCTGCTTGGGGCTCTGCCTCCCTGTTTTGGCACTGCCGGTTCCCCCGGTCACAGGCTACCCCGTGCCTGCCCCTTGCTGTCAGGCTGGACCGAGCCGTGACCAGGGCAAGGACATCCCCCCTCCCATGTGCTGGCATCCCTGAGGGTGCCTCGGAGGAGGTGCCTGGCACTGCTGCTGGAGCTGCTGGTGGCTCTGGCTCAGCCGTGGGGATGGGCACTGCAGCGCAGGGAGAGGTGTGTCCCTGGGCCCTTTGCAGGGATGCTTGATGTCCCCCAGCCCAGTCCCTGGGGACCCCTCGAGGCCCCCCGCGATGGTCAACCATCAGCAGTGTAGATGTGTCGGTGTGTAGCGGTAGCTGTGCGTGTGTGTTGGCATTAGCCACGGTGTTTCGGTACCCCCGTGCGGGTGCCAGCCTGCGGAGCCAGGCGGGCATCACGCATCGGACACGTGTTCCCTGGATAGAGCGCGTCCTCTTCTCTGCTCCCCTCCCTCCCCGGCCGTCCCCCACCGGATCCAGTCCCGCTCCCAAAGGTGGAAAAGCCAAATAAGCGCCGGGACAGCCGTGATTCTGGCAGCCTGCTCCCCCCTCACCGCCGCCTCGGGGGGACTTTGCCTTCCCACCCCCTGGGCAGCCCCGCTCCAGGAGCATCTGAAGCCGCCTCCCATGTGTGAGCCGGGTTTGCGGTTCCCGTGGGGTCCGGCGGCCCCAGAGCTCTCTAACACACACGGATCTCACCCAGCACCTCGGTGCCTTCTTGGGGTGCACAGCCACCCCGTGCTGTGGCCAGGGCTTCTCAGGGAGGGCTCTGAGGCTGACAGTCACCTGCCCTCCATCCCTGTCCACGGGGAAGCCAAAGCCCCCAGGTACCAGCAAGGCCTGAGGCCACACTGAGGGTCTCGCATCACACGTGTGCTTTGCTGACCCTGCAGCTCAGGGCTCAGCTTCCGTTCCTAGGGGAACACGGGTCCCAGTGGTCCCCTACGTGCTGTGCATCACCCTCGAGCCAGGGTGATCCCTCCACAGACTGTCAGGCGAAATATTTCCTCAGGAGCAGGTTCTGGGTCGCTGCCAGAACTGGAGCCAGTGCCGGGGTCTCCTGCCCTGGCCGCAAGCACAACATCATCCGCTTTGTCCCCGTCCTCACCCCTGTCCCCCTCCTCGAGTCTCGCCGGGTGTGTTTGTCAGGGAGAACCGTCGTGGACAGTGGTGGATTTTCTGTGCCGTGTGGTTGTAGTGCTTAGAGACCCCCCCAGCGTGCGGCCCCTCCCGCTGCGCCCCCGCTGCCCGGTGCTGGCTGGCGTGCGTGTGCGAGCGTGTGTGCGTGCGCGTGCGACATCCCGTCATCACTCCAGACAAAGCGAATAATAATAATAATGATAGTAATAATAAATAATAAAAATAAACCAAACCTTTCTCAGGAAGCAGCTGCCCTGGCGGTGGCCGAGTGGGCCGGGGGTACCCGGAGCTGGCGGGGGGG
>NW_005054337.1:2443323-2455133 GCF_000277835.1 Geospiza fortis | reverse complement strand
CCCCGGAGCGGGCGGGGCCCCGGCGCAGCCTGCGGACGGGCGCCAGCGCTCGGGGTCACCTTTGTAGTGTTGTGTTAGTGAAGGGTCCCTGTGTCTGTTATCTTGGAGAAACAGGATTTTAGCCGAGGGGCAGTGACGACCCCATCTGGGTCCGTCTTGGGGGTGTGACATGGCTGGCCCTTGCTCTGCAGAACCTCGGCTAACAATGATCCTGACTGTTGTGATTATGGAATAAAGTGTGTTGGTCTGCTCTCCACGGCTCTGGCTCCTTCTGTGCTGCCTCACTCCTCCCAGGGGAATTTGGGGAACCCAGGGCTATGTGAGGTCTCCAGGGAGATGTGGGATTCCCAATGGCCAGCATCCAGCTCCCAGGCATACCAGTTCCCACCCTGAGCCCGGGTTCCTACGGGCTCTCCTGCAGCCGGGAGGTTCACCCTCATCCGTCAGTGTGGGCTGGGCGTCCCTGGGAGCAGTGTGAGCATGTGCACGTATGTGCACGTATGTGCTGTGCATATGCAGCCCCTCGCCCCACCCGAGTGTGTGCGGGCAATCCCGGCGCCGCCCCACTTGCATCACACCCAGAACCCCGCCCCCAGGCTCACCGCAGCTGTTGCCACGGCAACAGGAGGAGCCCAGAGCATCCCCGGGTACTGCCAGCCCCTCCTGCTGCCCTGGCGCTGCTGGGGACCGGGCTGTCCCCGAGGGAGGGAGAAGTGCAGGGGCTGCCCATGCCACGGTGACCTCCCAAGTCTGCAGGCTGCCCCCAGCACCGCCCGGGGCCTGGGCGGTACCACAGGGACAGCAATGTTCCAGGGTGGCGTCACTGCAGCCCCAGCAATGGGATTCCTCTCTGTGCAGGGGCACTGCTGGGAGCAGGGAGGACCATGGGGCAGCCACAGTCAGAGCTCACTGGCCATCACCACTGCCCCCATCACTCTGGTAAGATCAGGGCCACATGGGGCTCTTGTCTAGAGTCCAACACGGCCCACACAGGAACACGCACAGAACCCAGGCCTGGTTCTGAGTCCCATGAGGCAGTGGCCTCTTGGCTACCCCAAAGGTGCTACATACCTCCTGCCACCACTCTTCCAAAGGGTGTTCCTCCCAAAGGGATTCAAGCACTGTTGAGAAAATGGCTCCTGGAGAAGCCACAGGCAATTAAAATCAGCAAACAGGGCTGCCAGCCTTGAGCCATCCAGACAAAACCGCTTCCAGCCTGGCCAAGGGGCTGCATCACCCCAGCTCAGCGGAGCGTGCCCTGGGAGTTGGGCACCGTGCCCGGGATCTCCTCCTGCAGCCGGGCACCCAGCCTGGGGTACAGGGCAGCCTGGCAGGTCAGGCTATTTCCAGCCCCACGCTGCTGATGGGGGGGACACCCTGGAGAGCCAGCAGCACACACAAGGCCTGGCACTGGCCCAGAGGGAGGCAGATGGATGGAGAACAGTGACCGGGGCACACACACACCCTTTGGCTCTGCTCCTGCTCCTTTTCCCATGGGGCTGCTGGGTGTGAGGCCACACTGAGCTGGCCTGGCCACCGCAGGGAAGGTGCCAGTTCTGGGCCCCAGGGTGCCACAAGAGCAGATCTGGCAGCCCTAGTCTGCGGAGGGCAGGAAGTGTGTTTAGTAACTGTTTATTTTACAGTTTTCGGGCTTGTAGAAATCTGCATTTACAGGGGGTGTATAAGTCTTTGTACAGAGTAACTGAAGCACCCTGGTCTCCTCCCAGGCCCTTCTCCCCCCACTGGGGACAACACAAGAACTAAAGTGCATCATGGCCAGGGAATGGAGGGGGGGGCAGGGGCTCCTCCTGGGGAGCTCCAGCCCTCCCCTCCTCAGCGAGGTGTACAGAGCAGTCCTGGGCCCTCCAGCAGCATTCCCAGGTCACCACACTCTCCTGCACCAATGGTTTCTAAAGTGCTAAGTGACCCAGCCCCCAGTCCTGTTCGGCTGCTCTGGGGGTGCCAAGGGGCCAGGAATGGGCTCTGCCTTCAGGCACACTGGGAGGAGCCCCTGAGCAGCCCCAGGTCTCTCCAAGGCCACTGGCACCATTGAGGAGAGGAGGGAACAGATCTTGCTGCCTGCCTGGACAAGGGCAGTTTCACTCACCCCACATTTCACCTGCAGAGGCAAAGGGAACTCCTGCTCAGAGCTTCATGGGAACACAAGTCAGGAATGAAAACTGCCCACCTGCCCTCTGGCCAGAAAGGCACATCCCTTCCATGAGCAAGGGCCCGTGGGGCAAACCAGAACACACCCAGGGTGGTTATGGACCAAGATGGGTGGGAGTGGGGGGTGCTGAGCTTTGCAGGGCATGAGTTTTCTTCTCTATCCCAAAATCCCTTCAACCAATGCCTCCTTTTCAGGTGTGCAGCCCCTGGGCATGGCACAGATGGCTTTGGGCACAACAGAGCAATGATGGGGCAGCGGGAGGGAGCCGTGAGGGACAGGTAAGGACACTTGAGGGAGATTTAGCAGCTTGGGGGAGAGGTAGAGGCATAGAGTGTCTATTGGCTCTGTCTCAGTGGGACACTGAGTTGTCTAGAAGGATTTGCTGCTTAGCTTGGAGGGCAGGGAGCGCTGGGACTGCCAATGGAACTGGTGGGGAGATGGAAGCTATGCAGGGGTCAGGGTAGCCTTTCTGGGAAACCCCTCATGTTATTTCCAGAGGTCATGCTGAAGCCTGATCAGCTCATGGGGGAGGTTTTTGTCACACTTCCTAGTGCAACAACTTCTATCTTGTGTAAAGTGTTTCACAAGGTGGAGAAAGCCTTTCTCCCTGTGGGCATGGTAATGTCCACTTCCAGAGCTATTAAAGAAGTCAGCAATTGGTGTTTACAGTGCCACTAAGACTTGTGTTAGCATACCCTGGCACATGACAGTACACACCCTTGGCAGGGTGACTGCACTTGTGCTCACTTCACTGACCCCAGACAGGGTCACAGTACTGCCAGCACAGCAGTGGCAGTGCCTGAGAGCTGGGGGGAGCTAAGGTCTGCTCCTGGCCCCTACAAACAGATCAGGCTGCAAAGATGTGGAAGCAAAAAGAGCCAGGGAGTGTTACACACTGAAGAGAAGCTGAGAGCATTGTGCTGGCCAGGGTGTGGGAAAGGTTTGGCTCTGCTCAGAGGGTGCCCAGAGGACAGGAAAGAGCTGGAGCACCGGCAAAGCTCAAGGCAGATTGTGGGGCACACTGGAGCAATGAAGAGCCAAAGGGCTGCCCTGTTCCTCAGGAGTGCAGTGCCCTCCACCCTTACACACACAAGCACCCAGAACAAACCCTGTTGGGCACTCCTCCAGGTGAAGATCTGCTCTCACTCCCACCAGTTTTCCCCATGGAGAACACGGGATCATTTGGGCACAGCCCACACACAGCTCTCCCTCTGTACAGTCACCTGAGCCTGAACAGCCAAATTTGTCCATACCTCTGGTTCCTCAGGAGACAGTAGGAGTGCCTGTCTGCTCACCCTCGCACAGGGAGAGGGGAACAAAGTGAGCATGGTGTGGGGAACCGTCCTGCTGGGCTGGTTCCCTCAGCCTCTGTCACAAAGGCCAAAAGCGTTACTGGATGCAGTAAGAATAAAAAATAATCTTCAGACAGGTCGTTTCTGGACACGTCCTTCATCACACATCAGCCCTTCCTGCTGGGGATGGATGCAGTGACAGCAAAGGCCCTTCCTCAGGCATCAGGGGAAAATCTGCAGCTGAAACTTGGGTGCCCACTCCAGCGCGCTCTTCACCATGGCCAGGGCAGCTGCTCCCAGGGCCACCGTCAGCCCCATCACTGCCAGCTTGACAAAGCGGTTGGTCCGGGGCTTTGTCAAGATGGATTTTGTTCTCTCCTCCCCTCGGAGCCGCTCCTCCCCTCGGAGCCGCTCTCTGAAGCGTTGCCTCAACACAGTGTCTGGTCTCTGCTGCACTGACGCCAACTCAAAGTCCTTAAAAGTGGAAGCCGCAGTTCTGCAAGAGAAGGAACAGGTCAAGGAGTGTCCCCTGCTCACCCCTGGGACCAGCCTCCGGCCAGGAAGATCTCCACAGGGAGGCCAGGCCTGGCAAGGGGATGTAGGGAGCACATGGGCTGCCCAGCACTCACCGTTCCGCCTGAGCTGCCTGAGCTGCCTCCTTGGCGAGTTCGGATGGTGGGAACTGCACAAAAAGGTCCCCAGCTTTGCTGATCAGAGACTCATAAGGAAGGTCCTGTGGGATCTGGGACAGGAGGTGGTGGACAGAGGCCATGTCACACTCACAGTCCAGAACTTCCTGCTCCCGGTGCAGCACGATCTGCAGAGGAGTGAGAGGAGAACAGACAAGAAAGTGGGGACAACTCCTTGGCAGATGCTGGCACTTGTTTCAGAGCCAGAAGAAAAAACCACTTTACTTCCAGCTGAAAGACCTTCTTCAAGAGGACACACTGCAGTGAAGCATTCACTGGGAAGAGAAATGCCAAACCCCTTCTGAGACTCTGAGGCCATGGGAAGCCTCTTTCAGGGTACTTAGGTCTGCCTGCTGAGCAGAGCCTGCTATTGGCAGGTCGGAGATGGGGGCAGAACCTCAGCAGGGCTTGACTTCACGACTTGCCCTTTGCTATAGGAGGATGGGCAGGATGGAAGCATGAGAGCAAACAAAAACACTGTCCTGCTGCCTCCACAGCACTGAACTGGTAAAGCCTGCACATTAGGACACCCTCAGGCTGCCCTGAGTTCCCTTAGATCCCACCTGCCCCTCACCATCACCAAGGACATCAGTGACGGCATCTGCAGAGCAGGATACATCAGGGGACAGCACCAGCCTCCCTCTGCAGCCCCAAACTCCTTATAACCTCAGAACAGCTCATTTAATCCCTGACCATTCCATCAATACCTACCACAGCTGCAAAATAAATGGGCATCAGCGGGTGGCAAGCCAGGAAGAAGTCATATAATCGCACAACGTGCCTGAAGTCAGACAAAACGTGGCCAAACCAGGTGATCAGCCAGCTGAGAGCAAAGATGGTTCCCACCTCCGCACTACACAGAGAAAGAGCCATTAGGTCAGCCTGGGGACAGGGATGAAATGCTCCCAAGCCAGCCCTGTGCTGCACAGCCATGCCTGGGGAAATAGAGCTGGCTGTCAGTGGAGCACTGAACCCCCCAGAGCAGGAACTGCACCTCTGACAGAAAAAAATTATTTATCCCCTGTGCCACCCCCTGTTGCAAAGTGCTGCCACTACTGTGTCACATCCAGTGGGGGCCACAGCAGAGGCCAAACGCTGCTTTCAGGAGACCCTGAATGTGTCATGTATCATGGCACTGTCTGGCTTGCTGGCCTGAGGGCAACTGAAGTCCTGCAGCACAGACTGATGTTTGGGTTCCTTCCTGCCCTGAGGGCTTACTAATTCTGGGAGTTTGCAATCAGGGTTGGTACCCAAGGACATTCCGGCTGTGAAAAAAACCACACACCTGCCCAAAAAAGGGCTCTGAACTGACACTTCCAATTCACCTTCCTACTTCTGATTTGATCTGTCCAGACATACATGTGTGTCCTTAATGCAAAACCTGGGAATTATCCCCAGAACTAACAACAAACTACAGCAAGGTCCCACCAGCCACACAGGTGGAAGCAGTGAAGCAGTTGTAGCATTTGTACAACACTGTCCCCAAATCCCCAGCCCTACCAACACAGACTGCAGGCAAATGGGCTGTGTACAACCCCTCCAGACAGGCATCACAGGTTTGAGCCTGCTCAGAAACGAGTGCCACATGCCTTTGGGGTGTCACCATCAGCTGTGGGACAGCTGTTGACTTCCTGAGGAAGCCACTGTGGTGCTGGGGATGTGTGGGTGAAAATGGCTCTGTGAACAGTAACCTGAGACAGGCAGGGAAGAGCCAGGAGGCTCAATGGGAACATTTGCATACCTCTGCATGAAGTCATGCACCTCAGGGTTCACCTGGTCTATGATGGGCATCAGGTAATTTAAAATGTGCTTGGTATTATCCATCGTTGAGTCCATAAAATCCCTGAGGAAAGATTTAAAAGAAGCTTTGTCAAACAACAACATCAGCGAGCTCTCCCTCTAGGGAGGTAGCAGAAGGTGAAGTACATGCAATAAACAGCCTTGCTGGCAGGGTGGCCCCAGCCCCAAGGAATTCTGTCCCTTTGGAGCAGCCTCCTTCCAGCTTGTCTGGGACCCACAGGGCTGACCTGCACACAGAACCCAGGCCCAGACCATCACGCTGCTGTCAGCTGACACTTCTTACTTTGCTGCAGTGCACACAAGAACTGTAAAGCCTTTTCAGTATCCAAAATCTGACTCCTGCCTGGGAGAGGAGAGATAATCCCTCCAAACCACACAGGCTGGAAGCTTGCTCTTATTTCAGTGCACAAACAGGAAACACTCTTCATGTGAGGTACAGGACACTGTTAGTACAGACCATGCTGCCCAGGGCTATGCAAGGACACGTGGGAGCAGGAGCTGAGCCAGCCCTGTGGGACTGGAGAGGCCCTGACAGCCACACAACCATGGATAATGCAGTGTGTTGGCTTTTCCATCTCCAAGAGATGCTACAAATTAACTGACAGCCTTCAATTATCCCTTCCCCAGGGCACAGCTCCCTGCAAAGCCACGTGCTGTTGTGTGGTCAGGCTGCTCTCAATCACCCTCTGGGTACAGGCAGCTGCTTTAACCCAAGGCTCTGCCTTCCCAGCTCCCATTCCAGGCCAGGTCTACCTGCACAGGTGTGCTCACAGCCTGAGGACACACAGCTCCTCTCCTGCCACTGAGTACCTGAGATGATGCGTTGAGAGCTTCTCCACCAGTGCTGTGGCCAGCCTGTCCCCCACCACCAGGAGGAAGGTGACCACAATGTCGTGGTATCCCTGGTAGTAATGCAGCTGGGGGTTGCGCTGCAGGACGTGGAGGATGATATCGATGAGCTCCTCCTGCAATCCTTCCCTCTGGTCATCTGGCATCCCTGTGGGAGGAACAGCAAAGGTGGCACAGCTGTGTCACCTACCAGTGCCTGCTGTGGTGTGCAAGGAGAGCACCTGCACATTTACTAACCTGCCTGATCCCAAGGGATGTGCTGCATAAGGGGAGGGTGGTAAAACTGGAAGAAAAAAACTATCCAAAGCCCTAATGTTGTCTCCCAAAACTATACAGGACCAGGGGAATCTGGCCAGTTGCTGAGAGGTTTAATCTTTAGATCTGCAGAACCCTTATCTGCAAGGAAGCCACTGTGGAGGACAGGAGCAGGGTTTACAGATGTTTGCACAGTGCTGCTGTGAAGAGAGAATTGTTCTACACATCCAGAAGAGATGAGGATGTTTTAGTAATTTTTAATTTCCCAGGAGTTCTAGAAAAAAATTCAACAGGACCCATTTTCACAGAAACTATGCCAACTGCATCAGATTGTGAGGCCTCCACCAGCACAACTTTCTATCAGTCCCCTGCTAACAGCACGTGTTTAGGGACAGGATGTCACAGGGAAAACATTGTTCCTGCCTTGCACAGCTGCAGCCAGTTTCTGGCAGCCCTTGTCAACAGATAAAACACCCAAAGGCCAAGCAGAGAGTCCCAGCAGAGATCCTGCAATGACAAAGTTCTCCTTTTCCTCTGCTTCACTAATGCGGCTAAAAATAGGCAGGAGGCTGCCATTCAAGGGCAAAAAAATCCGTAGGAGCAGAGCCTCCAGGAATCAGGCCTGCACACAGCATCCATGCCTGCAAGAATCAGAGTGAATCAAGTGTTTATACAAAATAAAAGTGGCAGAAGGGGGAGGTAGATTCTGGCCAGAAATAACGACTGCTCTGCACAGAGAGCTGCTGGATTTAGCATTTTATAAATAACATAAGGCACCAGCTTCCCATCAGAACTAAACAACTGCAAAATCATTTTGCTTCTAAATGTTTAAGTTCTGTTAAATTTGGTGCAAGAACCTGAATTTGAGACTGTTTTATACCAGAGGTTGTTCTAAGCACAGCCAAACCAGCCTTCCCTGCCCTTGAGCAAGACCATGGACTAAAATAAACCGAAGCAAATGGCATGTTTCTCAAGCTTTCCATCTGTCCTAATCTCAACAGGTCATGGTGCACAAGATCCATGCAGGATCCATCCTCTCTCTGCTGCAACTGTCTGCCAATAGCAGCCTCCTGGCAGAGGGGCACAGTGGGGCAGGGGAAGTGGAATGTTGGAAAGGCCACATCAAAAACCATCTGTGCAGACACAGCTGAAGGAAACTGAGGGCTGCAGAAGGGCTTCACTGCAAGAAGCAGCTGCTGGGAGCTCACACGGAAAATGTTTTCTAGAGGTCAGGCCCTTAGAGTAATGATGGAGTGTCCCCTTCTGCAGTGTCCCAGGGAGGTGTGAGCCAGGAGAGCCCCACGGCAGAGTGGGAAGAGCAGAACCCCCCTCACCTGGCGGGAAGCGGCGCAGGGATCGCCGCACATCCAGTAACACCTGCTGGTAATCCTTATTGTCCTCTCGCAGCTCCTTCCTTGCTGAGGAAAAGAGGAACAGGATTAACATGAAGCACTGCAATGGTACTGGGAAAAGAGTGAGGTGAGGGAGCTGGGAAGATCCCTGCTCAATGTGGATATGAAGCTGCACACACTCCCTACTCCACTGTATATCCCTTTTTTCATGTCACACCTCAGTCCTGTCCCTGAACTTTCACTGCCACACACTCTGGCACTAACAGCAAATGAGACAATTATTTCTTTAGACAACACATGTTAAAATGCTTAAGTAACAGCAGCACTCCCAGCACTCCTAGAAACATCTCTCCTCCACAGTTTTGCTGTGCAATTCAAAGTGTACTCAGCAGCAGCACTGGAGGAGTGCTGTGGAGACCATAAAGAATCCTTTATAAAATAGAAACAATTCAGAGGAAAATCTCACCCAGGGTTAGCTAAGACAGTTAAAACAGAAAAGTTCAGTGAGCCAGCAAATTCCTTCTATGTGATCATGTAAAGTTAAACCTTGTCTTCCAGCAGCTCTGGTCACCTCACATCACCCTAATGCCACCCGCTTCTGGACTGAGGTGGGGGGATGCACATTTCCAAATAACCACAGAATCAAGAACAACAACAAAATCTGTCCTGGGTGACTCTAAAGCTACAGGACCTAGAGCTCCTGCATTGCTAAGGTTTAAAAACCATGTGGGTACTTCACCAGGAAGCTTGTTGTCCCTGTGCCTGTTCTGACCAAAAAACCACATGTGCTTCACACAACAAACTGCTGCCTAGGAGAGACACATCATAATAATTTTGGCCACATCAGGGCTCAGCACAGCCACCTCTTCATGGGAGCAAAACAAATCAAGTCTGATTCTTTCTGCTGCACCTGAACTTACATATGTCAGCTAATGCTCAGGGCCACGCTGACTGCATCCACAATGAACTGATTCCATGACTATCACTAAAGAAAACAACAAATGTTGTTTTTAGGAGTCATGTATTGTTTACATACAACACAGTATTGGTGCTGCAGTGAGTCCCCTTTGTACACGAGCTTAGTGGGAAATACAACACACACAGGGAAAAGACAGGTCAGAAAGCACGTCCCTCCTCTAAGGACAAAGTTCACTGAGCTGTTCCTCCCAAGCAGCTGAGTCCAGGCTGTTCCATACCTGGAAGAGGGGGCAGGTCATCTGTGTTAACACTGAGCAGCTTTGGCCACACTTTGCGCCGGATCTCGTCGGTGAGCAGCCCGCCCTCGCTGATCGCCATCCGCCTCAGCGTTGCCACGTTGATGGGGTCGCTGTTCAGAGCCTGGTAAATCTCTGCCACTTTTCTTTTCTTCTTAGCATCAAAGTCTGCAAAAGGTCACAGAGACATGAGCTGACAGGCAGTGGCAGCACACAGTGGGGGCTGGCAATAGCCACTCACAGTGGTGTCACACACACACACACACACACACACACACAAGGGAGATGACACAGGACAGTCACCACACTGTCAGGACAGGGATGACTCTGGTGGGGACCCCTCCAGCTGAGTGTCCCCATTTCTGTAGGCTCAGCATTGGGAGCACCTCAAAGGGCACTCTCACTACTTCCCTATCCTGGGGGTCCCACTGTGGGGGGCAAATGCTGCTCCTCCTGACACCGGAGCCACCACCAGTGCCCAGACGGAGCCCTTGGGTCCTGTCCTTCCCAACAGCTCACGGCTCCATACAGGATCAAGACAGCCCTGCGAAGCCATCCTGAAACTCTTTGCTCTCTGATGCAGCTGCCAGCTCAGATGTCAAGTGCTTCCTAAGACCAGGACTTAGGAAAGTGTTCAAAATAAGGTTAGGAAAGTGTTCCCAAAACTGTGTTCCTACCGACTCCCAGGTGCAGCCGTCCTAGGAAGAAGCCTGAGTATTTCCACTGACAGCAACAGACACAAGAAAGGACATAATTATACCAGAGTTAAAGAATCATAAGCACATTGACTTGTCCTACAACAAACACACACCTGTCAGCCATCAGTACACACACAGCTCAGCCAGTAGGAAATAATTCCCACTGTTTTGAGGAGCACGGGAACTCAGGGCAGGGAGGGAAGGGGTAACACACAAAGCACACAGTGCTCGGGTTAGACACACTTACAGGACACCAGAGAGCTTCCCAGGGAGCGGAGAAGGGACACTACTTCACACCACACGGTGGAATTTGTCACCGCTGCCTCATGTGAGGAAAGAGAGAAGCAGCCGAGAGCCACTCGATATCCCACACTGGAGGAGTTCCCAGTAAGGAGGCTTTGCTGAGCAGCTGTGGGACTGGAGTGCAGGATAAGGCCACAAACGCTGCCTTTCCCTAAAGGCTTTTCCCATAGATGCAACAACTCTTGGGATCCAAACAGGATTCGTTCTACAAGGGACGTGTCCAAATAGGATTTCGGGTGAGAGGAATTAAAAGGATTCCGATGGAGAAACAGCTGTTTCCCAAGGCCGCGCCCTCCCGGCAGATAGGGGAGCTCGTTCCTCTGCCCACGTGGCACCTCAGCCACTGCCCCAGCCCTGATCCTGCGAGCTCCTGGCTGGAAGTGCAGCTCTCAGCGAGGTCTGAAGGCAGCCGGCAGGTCGGCAGGCTGTTCACACACACGGACGCTAAGTAGGTCGAGCAGTGGATGCTGTTCCTTCTCAAAGACCCTTTTAAAACACTTCTTGGATCAAAACAAGCTGTAACAGCCTACGACAGAGCTCCACCTCCCTCCAAATTCCAAGATCCTGGTAACATTAAATCTCCTATCACTCACACAGCGACTACAGTTTATTTTATTTCCTTTCCGGCCCCTTATGCAAGCAGAGTTATTTGCACAACAGAAGGCAGCTCTGCTCAGCCGGTTCCCTATTCCCAGCCAGTTCCCTACCCCCAGCTGTTCCTGATCCCCTGCCACACGCACACACTGGGCTGTCACATACCGATGCCTCGGGAAGGAGGAGACAAAGCCTACGGGAGAAAGAACTGTTCACACACAAAGAACTTAAGGAGTAGTGGCAAGGAAGAAGCACATCTTCCGGGCTCCTCCTCTCAAACTTACTAATAAAGACCGCAATATTTGCACTTTTCAAACACACGGGACAACAGCTGCGAGTATTTCCAAAACCAGTGCATTGCAAAAAATGTTTTATGCAACCACAAGACCTTAACTCGCAGGTTCACCCTAGGAAGAAGAGACATAAACGCAAGGTGAGGGCGGTCTAAAACCCAGATCAGTCCGTCGGTGGTTCTGCACCGCTGCAGGCATCGGGCACCGACACACGGCCTCGCCAGGTCTGGCCAGCCCGGCGCTGCCGCAGAGCCCTCGGTCACTGCCGGGGATCGCCCTCGGGCATCAACCGCGCCCGGCT
>NW_005054337.1:2440728-2442942 GCF_000277835.1 Geospiza fortis | reverse complement strand
GGGGAGGCAGCCGCGCATGCGCGAACGGGTGTGCGCGGCCTGGCTGTGTCCGGCCCGAGAGCGCCTCAGGGGCTGCTTAAAACCCACAAAAACCAACCCCGAACCCTCCCCGATGGCCGCCGCACGGGTCATTCCCAGCGCTGCCGGGGCCGGGTAACGCACCCTCAATGGTGCTGCACACAGGGGCTGCTGCCATCACGCAGAAAACCCCGTCAACCCTCCGAACTCCCCCGTCCAGTGCTCGCCGACACCGCAGTGGGAGAGCGAGTGCCCGCACTGCTCTGAGGGCTTGTCCAGGCCACAAAGCTCCTTCCGTGCACAGGGGTCCGTGCAGGGGCTGACAGGCACTGGGGCCATCCACCACTCCCAGCTTCCTCTTCCATTCTTATCCTTATGCAAACCTCCCTCGCTTGGAATAACGAAAGAACTGGGTAAAATGTCCTGCATAGCTCAGAACCAGTGCAAACAAGCTGTATTTTGTCATACTGGGTGCTTTTACGGTACAGCACATTGAGGTAACAGTCAACACAGTCCAACTTTCACATCACTTTAGGATATAAAAGATTAAGTACAATGGATTTCCACTGGATGAAGGCATGGAGGAGAAAGCTATCCTGGTGTATGTGAAAAACCTCATCTCCCTGCTGGCACTCCTCACAGAAAGGGGCAATGTTCCATGTCCCATAAATCAGTTTAATCCAGCCCACATGCTCCATCCTAAAATTAACTAAGCAACATGGAAGCACATGTCCATCCTCCCCACAGAACAGAGGAGGGAGGGATGGGTGCCTGGGACAGGCAGGAGCTGCAGGCCAAGGCGTCAGCACCCACTGAGGAACACGAAGATCACTCAATGTCCACGGGAACAACTGCTGCAATGGCTTTGGGATGAGAGGTCACTGAAAGGGACAGGTGCCATTGTGCCTGCAGCCACACCAGCTGAGCCAGCCTAGCATTAGGTGACTGAAAACAAGTCACAGAAATCCAGTGAGTTGCAACAGGCAAACAACTAATAATTGGTTCATCATCTCAACTCCCCACCATCATGGCTGAGACAGAAGAGGAGGGGTTTTTGTTATGGCAAAAGATCCTTCTCCCAGGAGATACTTTGGCTTTGTGACATCTGTGTAAGGCTTCTCTGCACTGCTCCCCATGGGTGTGACAGGGACATGGCCTGCCCAGGGCACATGTGGCTGTCACCACTCCTGTGTCAGTGTATGACCACCCCAGGGAGGCCTCTACACAGGGAACTTAAATCTAACCTCGATAAATAAAACCAAATGTTTATTTACACCAAAGAATTCCAACACTGGATCTTTCACATATGAAGGACAAAGTATATATACACAGCAAGGGGTAGCAGGGCTGTAACAAGGGTGCTTTTCCGTTGTCAATGATAATATTTGTCCACAATTACTGATCTACCATTTCAGTTTAAGTTAACGTCTCCTGGCTCCTTCCTCTCAGTGCATATTTACAAGACTGTGAGGTAACTGGTATTCTCACCACATGGCACGTGAGGGAGGGGATGGTGGGTGAAGATGTGGGATCGGACTTGGCGCAGTCTGATTTTTCCAGCTTTAAGTAGCCACCAGCTCGAAACCTATAGAAACAATTTAAAAACAATATACCCAATAACAAATTAATTCCAGAGATCCAAGCCAAGCAATGGCTGGAAGAACCCTCCACGAGAAAGGGGCTGATGAGAGCAGGGCTTACTCTACAGGAGCACCTGTCTCAGGAGGTGCCAAGGACTCCAACTGGATCAGTAACTTCATTTTTAAGACTAAAATTACATGCAAGGGGTGAGTTAGCATTCTGGTTGACTCCTAAGGAGACATTATCCAATCCAATTAGGGTTTTGGACGCTATCTGCACTTACTCCTTTTAAGCTTATCCCACCTCTCCCTACTGGAATTGTCTCCTCAGTGTACCCTGGCTGGGACATATGCAGGACATAGGGTTCAAGTGAGTGGTACTTTTAAGAATCCCCTCCCCTGCCTCATGAAGACTTGGTTTGGTAGTCTCTGGAGAACAGCACAATCCCCCAAGGCTTGTGGAGGAATAATGGTGGGAACATGAAGAGAAGAGATTTCCAGCAGGATGCAAGAGCTTGGAAATGCTGTTGATTCATCTTTGTTATTACATGAAGAGTTGTTTTGTTAGTGTTTTTGTTTTTGTTTTTTTTTTGGGAGGGGTGGGGGGGGGGGGAGA
>NW_005054337.1:2439776-2440718 GCF_000277835.1 Geospiza fortis | reverse complement strand
GTATTCCATCTGTAGGTATTTTCAGGGAATCCCCTGAGTTACGAAAAGTTCAAGTAAAAAAAGAAAAATCAGCCTATAATAATTTTGTATATAATGACTGAACTACTATAAATCCACAAGCAACAGTTCAGACACGGTGTCTCCAAAGCGTTCATCCCCTCCCTTCCCCTGCCAGGCACGAGCTGCGTCCTGAGGAGAGGTGGAGGGGGAAACCTCTTCCCCACCTGACTCAGCTCAGGCAGCAGGAGACAGAGCCCGTCACTACTGCTGGGCGCCCGCAGCAGCTGGAACCGGCATCCCCAGGGTGGTGGTGGCAGAGATGACGGGGGAGCCTGCTAGAGGTCCAAGGGGTGAAGGTGTTGGCACTGAAGAAATCCCTGGAAGAGAGACAGGTAAGCAGGAATTAGAGTAAAAACAGCGCACTGCTATCCAGGACAGCTTCTGAAGTCAAGCAGGAGCTTTGTGGGTCACTTATGTTTTTAGAGCTGGCAAAATAATTAAAGAGAGAAAAGATCTGTCACTATTCTCTGCAGCTCTGGGAAGGGCACAGATTTGCACACCCCTCAGTGTCACTGATGGGCAGAATCACAGAATGCTTTGGGTTGAAAAGGTAACCTTAAATCTCCTCGTGTTCCAACCCCCCTGCCATGGGAAGGAACACCTTCCATTAGACCACGTTGCTCCAAGCCCTGTTCAACCTGGCCCTTAAACAATTCCATGGATCTGACAGCCACAGCTTCTCTGGGCAGCCTGTGCCAGTGGACTGTCCTTCAAGCTGCTGCCAGAAAATCAACTGCAAAGAGCTTCTTAAAATGAGACCAGAAAAACAGGTCAGGCTGCCCAAGGCCTTACTTATCAGACTCTCCCACCCACTTTGCAGCTCTCCTTGCCCTTGTCCCCAATCCTGGGAGATGACCCAACACCACCCTCCCTGCCTGCTGA
>NW_005054337.1:2439417-2439760 GCF_000277835.1 Geospiza fortis | reverse complement strand
CTCCCACCCACCCCACACACAGAAATGCCTCAGCAGCCCAAGCACCAAGAGAGTTGGCAGAACTGACCTGACATCATGCTCGCACTGCTGACAGGAGTGCTGCCACCCGCCATGTTGGACGAACCCATCCGAGCCTGGTCTTTCACAATGGGGTCTAGGAAGAGCACACTACCAGTAAGTGCTGTGTTTCCAGAGAGCTGCTGAGGCACACACACTGCCTGTGGCCTCTGTGCTCAGCCAGTCCTGGCACTCTGCCTGTGTCAAACAACATCAACCACCACCTATTGAAATACAGACATTTCTACCAATGCCAGTGGGAAGCACTCAAGAAGGTACCAAGGTC
>NW_005054337.1:2419574-2439406 GCF_000277835.1 Geospiza fortis | reverse complement strand
AAAAGACAAAGGTTATTATGGCAAAGTTGATATTCCTGTGCTAAGCAACTGTGTAATTGCAGAAAGCCAAACCCAGAATATGGGCGCAGCAAGCAGAAAGATTATCACTGATTACAATCATGTGTCATATCTCTAACACATCTTACATCTCTGTGAGCTGTCAGGTGTGTCACTAGAACCTGTCATCCATGAGATGGATCAAAACTTACTAACTCTTGATTTTCAGCTGCATGTAAAAAAGGCTCTCATCTGAACAGGGACAATCCCTTCCTGCCTCCCAGGCCTTCTGTGTCAGACAAGGGAATTCCAAACTTTGCTGAGCTCAGCACTACATGTATCTTTTTGTGAACACAAGTTAATGAACTGTTTGTCCAGCTCTCACATTCCAAGCTGTTGGTTTCTCTAATGCTCATACTTGCAAAACATTCCCCTGGGATTTTTCCAACAGGTGTAACACAGATCAACAGTCTGTTAATTACAGGGGTCCCTTCAGCAGCAGCTAAAAAAACCCCAAACCCCAACCACCCGAGCAAATATTGACATTCTGCCTTGTTGCAGCTGCTTCAAACCCCCAGATATCAATATCTGTGAAAAACAGCAACCACTTAAAAGCATTTACTAGTGAAAGTAACATTTTGCTTGCAAAATCAAGACCTGAATATAGGAGTAGCTAAGCAATTTAGCAACAGAAGGAGTTAAAACACCTGCTTATCAACAAACCAGAATTCTCTGGGTTTATCCAAACAGAGGAATCCATGCACACCTGCAGAAAGCAACCCCAAATCACATGATTTAGGTGACTTTCCTTGATATTACTTGCTGATTCATGGGCCTGACACGGGCACCCAACACTGATTCCTTGGCTGGTGGAGGTGGCACACAGAGACCAGCAGCCTCAGCTCCAGCACAAATATTTGCAGACCAGGCTTATCATTGTTGCCATTCTCAGCTCCCATCTGTACAAGGCATGGGAACAGAGATTTCCCAGAGGCAGAACTCTGAGGACAGCAGCTGTTACTTACAGAAGTAGGGGTGTTCCATGGCTTCTCTTGCTGTGAGTCGTGACTGGTGATCATATCGCAGCAGCTTGTCTAGGAAATCCAGAGCTTCTGGACTCACCAGGTGTTGGTTCTCACTGTGGACAAAGCGCTCCCATCGCTTACGGGAGTGTCTGCAGGAAAACAGACCCAAATCAGGCCAGCCAGGGGACAGGGATGCCAAAACTCACTTTCTTAAGGAGCAAGAGCTGTGACAGATGTCCAGCCCTGAGGGAGGTGCAGGACTGAGACATTCCAGAAGATGAAGCAGTGTCACTGTGTCTCCACGTGGTGGCACAGCAGCCACAGCCCCAGCACAGCCGCCACCTCGGCCACCTCAGCCCCTGCACGGCCCTGCCATGACCCCAGACAGCAGCAGGACTAATGCTCAGAATGGATTACAGGCCTAGAATTGCAGGTTCTGTCATCTCTTCTGCACCCAACATGAGTTCCTTTAATTTTCCACTATGAGGGGGAAAAAACATATAAATTCCATCTTTAGCAGCACCTGACTTTCTGCACTCTAATGCTGAGAAACACCATTTTGTTTTTTTCCCTCCAGACTGAAGAGAGCATTTGCCCTTCATGCTTTCTGCTCCAGTAGCTCCTTTATTGCCTGAATGACATTTAAAAATCTTTCCTCAGGTCCATTTCCATATAAAGGACTACGGAAAGCACTGGCAAAAGGGACCAAAGGCACAAAGTGTCAGTTCTCCAGAATCCTGGCTCTGATTTCTCCCACAAATTTTTGCTCATTTCAAGGTCTGTTGACAAAGCTGTAACTGTCTGGATCTACCAAAGAGACTCCAGACCTTGGCTCACCTGCCCAAAATGTCATTGAAACGTGGATCCAGCTCAATGTTGTATTTGTCAATGTAGTCATACAGATCTTCTGTCCCCAGAACCTTGGCTATCCTCACCAGCTGGGAACAAACACAAAAACAAGTCACTGCTGTGAAGGGATGATAATACCAGAGCCTGCATGAAGATACAGCAGCACATTCCCATGGGAGCTGGAACCTGATCCCAGCAGTATGAATCAGAGGCCACAGGGTCAGCCTGTGGCTCTGGCTTCCCCAGCCACACAGTCCCAGGCATCAGGAACATGCCTCCACTCACAGCTGGAGCTCAGTACCCCAAGGCAGCCAGGAGGGAGCCACAGACCCTAAAATCTCTAAAACCTGAGACCCTGCAACACTAGCCTCCTTAGTAGCATGAAAAAATTCAAAACCAACAGAGGGGAAGGCAAGAGTAGCTGGTAAAAAAAAGCAGAAACTCTGGATCTTGCATGTGAAAGGTGAAGCACCACCCCAGAGAGCTCCAGAATAAAGGTTTGAGAATAGAAGGTCCCTGTTCCAGAATATTTGCATGGCAGCCACATGCTGAGCATGTGATAAAGGTTTAAAAATAAAAATTTTGGCCCAAAGGCAACACATCAAAGATTTCAGAATCTGTATAAACCTATACCAAATTCACAGTTTCTATACAGAGTGGGGGGAGAGTGAGTAGTGGCAGGGGCTTTCCACATAACATAACCTCAGGAATAGTCAAACTATGTACTAGAACACACCAGCCTTAATATAACTATTTCTACAGCTTTTCCCAGACACCTACTGAGGAGCTCCTAAGTACAAAGCTCTATAAATCCATTTCTATTTAATTGGTTACATAATCTTGCACACTTGAGAAAAGGAATGTGGCTTCAAACTGAGCTAAGAAGCCATTAGAGAAAGGCTTAAAAATTCTCTGGATGACTTGATAGAAGCCTAAGGAAACCTTCATGGTGCTAAGAGAACAGACATTGTACATGACCAGCTCTCACCTGATCATAGTTGTCATGGCCATGGAAAAATGGCTCCTTTCGGAATATCATACTAGCCAACATGCAACCCAAGCTCCACATATCCAGACTGTAATCATACATCTGTACAAAACCAGAAGGACAATTCAATTTCTAATGAATTAAGCAGAACAGACCTCCATAACTAACAGGGTTCCCCCACCCCGCCAAGGTGATATGAACACAGCCATGTCATGCTGGAAATAAACTGAACTATCTTCATGCACCTTCATCCCTAAACCACTGTTCAGCTCAGTGTTCCAGTTACTCAAACTGGGATACAGCAATTAGCAGGACAGCAGGTATCCTAATTCCATCCCTGTCTGACAGGATATTAAAAATCAGAGCTTTCTTCTATTTTCACTGCAGACTCCAATGTTATAAACCACTGAGAAATGCATGTTGGGAAAGGAAACATTGGAACAAACAACAAAAGGTGTGGACTCCCCAGGGTCCATGGACAGGTGAGGATGTGCTTTTTTCCAGAACCAGCATGGTCTGAAAGTCACCAGGAACACTGTGATTTCCATAATGCAAACTGCCATCAGATAAGGGGATGCTTTTATAGCTTAATTTAGAAGTTCATGCAGTACTTGCTGTTCCCACAGGGGCTTTGTTTCATTACTGTACCTTACTGCAAACACAGCCTTGCTAAAAAAATATTCAACATTTGTATTCCAAGATCCATAATGATCGTTCTGCAGCTCTTCCTCAGGTCCTGAGACTACTCATTTGTTTCTTTCATTCAGTGGCTTTATGGCCACTGCTTTCTGCCATACATTTTGGAACAGACTGTCTTTAGCTTCAGCTCTCTAGACATCTGAATTTTGGGTTTATTACCTTGAAATGGCACTGACTTTCCATATCAAAGTCAGTAAGAAGTCCTGGTAACTCTTACCTGATAATCTACAAGAAGTTCAGGTCCTTTGAAATATCTGGAAGCCACTCTGACATTGTACTCCTGGCCAGGGTGATAGAATTCAGCCAAACCCCAGTCTATTAGTCTAAGCTAAAAATGGTAGAAAACAAAGAAAAAGGGCTCAAGGGATGCTCCAGCTTACCACTGGCTGAATGACACTGGTGAACTTAGTATGAAGTTAATTTATAAGTCTTCCATTTTCAATTAATTTGATCAGAGTATCTGGTTTCATATTCTCCCCAAACCCATATCACTAAGCAGTCTAAATAAAATACTTCTCCTTACAACCCTTCCTGTGGGTTACATGTGACCAAGTAAAGCCTCAAAAAGCAGCACAATATTCTCATTTTATATTTGTCCACATCATTACAGCAGAGTCCCCCTCAAAGAGGTCTGCTAGTACCACTACACACGAGTACCCAAAAGGGACCCCAGTTCGCCAAGAGAAAAGCAGGACCCCTCCCTGCCCCCCAAACACCCCACACTACCTTTCTGTGCTCATGGTCAATCATGACATTGTGAGGTTTGACATCTCTGTGCATGATTCCCATGCTATGGCAGTAATCTAGAGCCTGCAGGTGAAAGGAAACAGATGCTGGAGTCACAAGAATGTGTCAAGTTAACCATATTCAAAAGTATTTCCACACATATCAAGTCTAACTAGATGACAGGACTGTCCAGTGTTAGATCCTGGACCAGACTCACTGATCACAGAAAATGCATCTAGAGCACCCTCCCAAAGGGAGGTCCCAGCAACACAAGTCTCTTGACTTTACTTCATGTGCTTCTTCATAAAAATTGGAATTTCAGAGTCTCTAAGAGCACAGTTACTAGCCACTAATGATCACACAAGCCCCCTTTCTCCAGACTCCTAAGGAGAAATTACTTACTTCAGAAGAATGGATGAAGGCATTTGACTCACATTATATCTGAGCACAAACACAGCCAGTAACAGCTCACAGTTTTCTTTTTTCAGAGGCTACATGTACTCCTGATTTAGGATTTTAAGGTATCTCAATGTAACAAAATGCTGAAAAACAGATATTGACTTGATATTTTTCTGCCCAATTCTTCCATGGACTCTCCTTCCCTTAGTGATATGATGTCACTATCATCAGTGACATGAGAACCATCTCTATGGGATCAGCTGAGAGCAAATACTAGAAATAAATCAACAAAACAGCAAAACACCAACTTACCTTCAAAATCTCATACATGTAGAATCGAATATCATAATCTGTTAGTGTCTGGTATAATTGCTGTGGGACACAAACACATCGTGTCAGTGTTCAACATCCAAAAAACCTCTGTTCTGGGCTGCTGGCATTCTCCAAACCCATCTGAAGGTATAGTCCAAGTTTCTCAAGTTACTCTGATCTCACACCTGACTATGATCAGTCTGTTCCTCTCCTTTTGCAAATCCTATACATTGTTTACTTCCAGCTCTGCTCAGACAGCACATCCTGGTTCCTGTCACTATCTCCCTCTGGTTGTACCCACCCAGTACAAACATGATGGATGGCATTGCACAGCCTTCTTCTGAGGCAGGTCAGTATGAAGGAACAAAGAAACATTTAAATCCCCATTCCCAGGAGTATGGAAAGCCACAGAAACAGCTGTCCACATTTAAAGTGGTTCCAATAAATAGTTGTACACATAAAAGCCAAATGCCTCAAAAACACAGGCACTGATGGGCCACAAGGTAACAGATTCATTTGCTCCCAAGGTTAAATACCTCTTGCAATCTGCATTCTCATCTTGTAACTTTTGTGGCAAAATGGTACTGATGGGCTAATTACAAACTTCTGTCCCAACTGCATTTACCTTTAAAAGCATTTCCTATGCTGGAAGGAAATGCCCATCCTATGTACTTGCCCTTCCCCAGAAAGACAGTATGAGTGGTTTTCAAACCCCCCCAATAAAAAAATAAAAAGAGAAGTCACATCTCACACTGTACCTTAAAGTCTGTGTTGTTTACATGTTCAAAAACCAGAGCGGGTGTTCGAGACTGAAAGAGAAAAAAGTATTCAGCCATGTTAAGTTATGTTTCCACTCAGGATAATGAATTGCATCTTTTTTTTCCTACTAACACTACACAAAATCCCTCTGCCTTGGACATATTTATGATTCCCCTCAGACAGACAGAGCAGAGCCTAAGCCCACAGCCTCCAGCAGCACTGTTTGCAGAGCGAATTAACTTGTCTCAGCTCGCTAGTATCTCTTCCTCACAGAGTGAGGGGCTGGAGGGACCTGTGGGGGAAGGGCCCTCTAAAAGAAGTTTATCAGATTAAGAGCTGATCTGATCAGTCAATTCAAAAGCAGGATTTAAGAGCAGGGGAAAACAAAAAGCCAGGTCAGAGCTGAAATCAAACAGAACTTCACCCACAACCCCAGTGTACCCCTTGAGTTTCTCCCTTACTCACCACAGGATCTTTTACTATATCTGCAAGGGTGATTATATTGGGACCGCCTCGCAAGTTCTCTAAGATCTTGATTTCACGCTTGATTTTCTTCTTTTTAACAGGCTGAAGAATAAAAACCCAAAGTGTAAGATAAAGCCCTGCAGTAAAGTGAGGCTAATAGCTCAACAGCCAGATGACAACACCCAGGTGACTGCAGATCAGCAAAATATACTGAAACATTTGCAATTTAACCTGAGTATGCATCACACCAGTAAGGGCTCAAATATCTGCTGTCTCCTTTCTAACCACACGACCCTGACAGCTACAGACAATAATTCCAAGTGAAGGAGAGGCTGGAAGATGGCATTTTTTAAAAAAAGCTCTTTGAACATAATCTGATAGGCCAAGAGGAAATGGCCTCGAGTAATGCCAGGAAAAAATTTCTTTACAGAAAGGGTTGTCAATACCTGGAACAGGCTGCTCCAGTGGTGAGAACACCATCCTTGAATAGATTTAAAAGATGTGGCACTTGGGGACATGAATGCTGGGGTGTTGACTGGACTTCATGATCTTTGAATGCTTTTCCAACCCAAACAGTTCTGTGATACTCCAAGACTTCTTAACTGGCATGTGGCAAATGTTTAACTATGAGAAGTTTGCGGGCTATTGGAGGGTCACTAAATGAAGGCCAAGGCTATGACAGCCTGCCAGGACGCCAGCACTTAGAGAAGCTGAGAATTTTGTAGTCAGCTGCTGAAATGTTGCTTAGTTCCAAGTAAAAAGGTGTTGCACATCAGGGCTTCTTTAAGACAGAGCCTAATTCCTTACAGGCAGAGATCTGACTTAACTGCAGGGCTTATATCAGGAGGCTCAAAACCATGGCCTGTTTCACTGAGTGACACTCCAAAGCCAGGTTTTAAGGATTTCAGTTTTAGAACATCAAAAAGCCCTTTCTGGCCTCCTGATCACCTCAAGACAGATTTTATCTTTTGCCCAATCCCCAGCTCACCTTGAGAATTTTAACAACTACTTTTTCGTTATTTGTAATGTTGATGGCTTCAAATACTTCACTGTATTTGCCTCGGCCTAATTTTCGAACTAGCTGGTAGTCATCTTGATTTCTGTGGAGAGAAAAGGTTAGAGTTCCAAAGGGCTCAGTCATTTCCATCACAATTTATAAACTGATTCTTAACACTCAATCACTGCCTAACTTCACAGACAAAGGGGATTAACTAGTGCCTTACTTCTCCTGAACTGGATGATTTAAGAACTAGGAGAGAAACAGGGAGCTTCTATTTGCCCAAGACAGATTCCATCCAAAAGTATGGATTGAAAGCCCAACTATGTATTTCAGCATTAGCAAACTTGAACTATCCCTTCTCTCTATATTTGGAAGCTCCATTTTTCCTCGTATAATGCTGGTAAAATTCAACAAAGCCAGTAGGAGGAAAAATCTAAGTGCAAGGCTGTTTAAAAACAGTCTGGGCACAAAGCAGCACTTATGCTCAGACGACTGTGTACATTCCAGAAACTGGGAACTGCACAGCTGAGGGCAGAACTCTGGGCCCTCCATATCCCAGCAGGAACACAGAGCTATGAAGCTGCCACCACTGCTATCTGATTCTGGGACACTTTAGTCATGAGCTCAATTTAGACACCTCCCTCCTTCAAAGAGAGGCAGCCATGTCTTTTCCAGGCACTTGCAGAGAGCTGAGCAACAAGTCATAAAATAGCATGTACCTATTTAAGTTTGTGGAGTTTCTTCACTTATCCAAGTCAGCAGCAACTTCAGTTTGAAAGTCTTTTCATTTCTTTTCAGCCCTGCACTCAGGACTGTTTGGATTGTTTCAGAAATAGATTTTCTTCCCTCTGAAAGGGGATGTTTCTCAACTACCTGTCAAAATTTCTTCAAACTTTTAAGGAAGCTGCTATAAATGTTCTTCCACAACTGGGAATTTAAAAGTTTGGTAAGAAATATTTCTCTGAAGAGAAGTTGTGATCCTTTCCCTTGCCATCTGCCAAGAAGCATGAAAAAGCCTCACGCAGCGCAGTTGCCTGAACTCCCCAAGTACCACTACGCAGGATCCACAGGGACTGATCCTGGTGCAGGGACATCCAGAGGCAGCCCAGACTTACCCCCACTCAACCACGTGAGACTCATAGTCCCAGTACTCCCGGGGTCTGTGTGTGTTCACATCCGTGTAAACTCTGGCCCTGCTCGGCACGGGTCCCGACATATCAGACAGCTTGGCAGGCGGAAGCGAGATGTGAAATCAGAGGCGACCTGCTCTGCAGTGCTGACAGAGGAGAAAGGCCTCAGATTCCTCCACCTGCAGACAGAACATCAACCAGAGGTTAAATTCTCAAGGTACTTCAAAAGTATTTAAGTTAATCATTAAAAGCTGCTGCAAAGGCTGGAGCCTGCCCAGCCACAGGCCTAGGATTTCTTGAAAGCCCTTTGTCTGGTCTCCCTCACACAGAACTGGCCCCTAGCAAACCAACGTGCTGACCGGGTAATTTTCAGCACCTTGTTTCCAGCTGCTGGTTGTAGAGGTAACTTTCCAAAAGGAAAGAATGCCATGTGCTCTGTATCTGCACACAGATCCCCTTCTTTCGACTGCAGACTGAAAGCAACAGCTACAGGCTGCAACCTCACCCCCATCACAAGTCTTGGGCCATCCAATGTAACAAAATCAATTCTGCTGGGATGGAAACCAGCTTTAGTCACAACTTCCTACAGTCAGAGCACTAAATCTGACTGTCCAAAAGAGAGCAGCATCTGTGTTGGATTATGATGCTTTATTCAAACATGAAAGAAATGCACTGCTGCAAGGGTCTGAAGATGTGCCTTTGCATTCTGCTTGCCCAAAGTACCTTCAACCCTTCCTCCTTCCAAGGCAATTTTTCCAAATCTTCTGATTAGTTTATTCAGTATTGAGATTGGTCAAAACCACTCAAAAGAAAGTTACTGTATGTCAGAGACAAACACTGTATCTTTATCCTATATGTCTGAATACTTTATCATCCAGATCTGAATATTTAGGACAGCAGTAACTCACTAGAGTTCTCTATCAATATTGTCTTACCCAAGATAAATGTGGCACCTTTACATGTCTCAAATCTTTCACAAGGGGAAGATGTCTAAATACAAGAATCCCCTTGTCAGCTTTCAAAATAACTTACAAGAAAGGGAGCTGTATTGCAGCAGGGAACAGCATTGTTTGGTGTGTAGCAGCACGTGGCAGGGCCATCCAGCCCTGGGTATGTGCTCAAACAGTGGGCAACACTGTTATCTAAACTAATACACTTATTTGCTGTGCCAATCTTATCCCTTCAGAGAAAATGGGCAACTGCCAGCCTGCAGAAGGAAGTAACAGCCCCATTAATCACACATTAATGAGAAAGACCAAGAAATCTGCTCGGAGCAGTTGGCTTAAGCTACTAGGGCACGTCACAACAGAAGAAAACTCTAGAAGCAAAATCCTGCTCTACAGGCAGAGTCCTGTTGTTTATTTGACGTCTGCAGCACTTCAGCTCCTGTGAGGACCGAGCAAGACCCACTGGCTGTGAAGGTGGTGGAGGACCTTGGGGACATAGGTCTGATGTCCTTCACTGTGTCACACAACCTGACCAGCAGCTGGTCCTGCTTCCACAGGCAGGAGAGCATGCAAGGGCTCTCTGACATGGACAAAGCCTCCTTAGGTGGGACATAGCTCAGCACTGGGATATTTCTTGACCTACTGACACACAAATGCTGTTGGCAGCAGCTTCAGGTAGACAAGGTTGCAGTAATCCAGTCCAAAGGGTAAACAGGGATACAGCAGTATCCCAAAATCCACTATGGAAGAGTGACTGAGGCATTAGACCCATAAAAGAAGGATGAGGCACTTCAGCTGTGTGTCCAGCTAATGGAAGAATATGAAGCATTCCTCAAAATATAATAAGTCTATTCCTAGATAAAATGCTAGTCCTCTCACAAAATACAATTTCAGAAGATGAGGCAGCAATCATCTAAGACCTCAAAGCATTTATGTGGCATGACTCAGACACTTAGAAATTAGATGTCCCCAGGCATTACTAGAGCATGCAAGTTTACTAGAACAGTTTAGTACAGTGAAATTTATTAGATTTCAAAGTTCAATCACCGTGTTTGTGTTTCTTCTCACTCCCTGTCCTTCTGGCAGGAGATGCACTGGCCCATTTCCTCTGCCCAATACTCCTTGTGAAGGAATTAACTGAACTTATACATGTCTCAGATGACTTAGCAATTTTAATTTTTAAGCACAATTCAGTATAAATAAAGCACACGTGACTGCTCCCCTCACCCAGCTTAGCAAGATCAGTTTCAGCACAAAAAAAAAAAAAGAAAAATCAATCACATTATCTAAAGATAGATCAAATTTCACAGTGGCTATTTTTTGTCACGTAGCTCTAGCCTAGCTCAAGCAGCACATTGTAACAGGCTGCTCAGAGAAGAGCTTTTTCAGGAAATCATCAACTGCAGCTTCTAAGAATGGCACACAATGTCTATTTACGAGGGTAGGTATTATTGTCTACTATTCTTTACACAGGAAGGGGAGAGAATCTGCACAGATAACTAAATTTTAAAGCAAACAGAGTTACAGACATACACAAACTTACCCTGCCTGAAAGCTGCTCACTCTCTGCTCAGAACTGCTAAGGAATTTGTATAGATTTTTGCCTTCAGTGCCCCTGGAGGGGGATTATTTTGCACTGGATCCAAGCTCTTTGGCAGAAGGGAATGACACAAATAAGGACAGATAATGGGGACAGGTGTTGACATGCAAGCATCAGTTGAGCCTGTAGTTTTAAAGCAGAAAAATCTACAGCAAGAGCAGTGATTGCACCTAGAGAACTGCCCTGAGCTTGTTATAAAGGATGAGTTCTATTTCTGCAGAATCTAAACAAATTTTGTCATTTATTAATTCCTGCATTGATGACAGAATCATAGAATCATTTATATTGGGAGAGTCTGCTCAACATCACCTAATCAAAGCAGATGTGGTGAGATCAGGGTCCAGTGTAGCCTTGAGCATCTCCAGAAACAACATTAAAATTTTAATTTCTCTGGTAGAGATGTCTTTAACTAGGAAACAACCATGAGCTTTTAGGCAATGTACCAGAGGTCACAAAGAGAGGAAGACAAAGCTCCCAACCACAGTCTGACATGCTGTTCACTGCCAAGGCCTGCCTGTGCAAGGACACAGAGCAGGGCTTCTCAATCAGCCCCTGTGGTGACATCCCTTGGACGGATATCACCCAGAAGGGCTCACATGACAGCTACAGCAAAGGAACACCACGCCAAGTTTCACTGTTGGCTTCTCCCACACAGGCCTCTCCTCAAAAATGTCGCTGGACTATTAACAAACTGATAATTAGCTGATTTCTTACACAGCAGCCTTATCAAGAGGAACCCTGCTCATCCCAGACAAGAATAGAGCCAAACACAGCTCTTGTCCTGCTGACAGACTCCAGGGGAGTACCCAGAGCCCCAGCTCAGAGACAAATAATTGTGCTGCCACCATATAGGAATTTTTTAATTGGAAGGCCTACTAATTAAAAAAGATCAGTTCTTAAAAGTTTGAATTCTTCTAACAGCAGCCTGTTGACTGAACAGCTTGGCAAGCTTAGACATTTTGCGCCTTAAGTTTGATAAAATGGTAAAAAGCCTCTCAGTGTTCTCTTTGACTCTGATTTTTAAAACATTTTAATCTAAACCAGTTACAAACCCCCTCATTTTTAAAATGAGATGTTATCATCCTTACAATGCACTCTAAGGGCAACCAGGTCCCCATAGAGAATTTGATATTTTGTGATGGATCCATACTTCCAGCACCTTCTCCACTTAGTACAGGAATTTCCTACACCTCTGTCCTTCCAGATGCATGCACTTAGAGCAAGTAGCAACAAAACACAGCTAAGAAATCCATGCAGATTAGTTTCTGAGAAACACACCTACTTCGCCTCTAGTAAAATTTGCCTCCCTTTTTTTTTTTCTTTTGTCCAGAATAACTGAGATACCGGAATGATTTTTTTTCCCTTTTAAATGGAAATGTTCTTGGCATGGAACCTCTCTCAAGCAGTTACTCATTCAGAACTTAAAACCGATGAAGTTGCCCCAGTATGATGCAGCACTTATACAGGCTCCCAGTGAGCTGAAAGCCAAGAGCTGCCCAGAAGGCTGGTGTCCCAAGGAATTCACAAATGCTATCCAAGTGATGACCTTTGTGGATAAGGTTTGGAGTATAAATAATGTACCCAAGAACACAAACACCGCTTGACACTGGCTTCCCTGTGGATTGCTGTTAACAGCATGCCTTGCCCTCAGCGTGAACACTCTATTGCCAGGAAGATCTAAGTTCATCCAGAGAGAGTGGAGTGAACCCAGAAAACCTTGTTCAACACCACATAAACCTGGTTATTCCCAATGACCCACCTGAACTCTGCTTCAGTGAGCCCACAGCAGTCCCAAAGGAGTAAAACAGACCCTGAACTGCACCAAGCTGAACTCAAAGAGCCAAGAAAACATTTCTGTAGCTTTATGAATTCCAGAGAAGCTCACCTTCCTCTGGAGGAGAAAGCAAAGTGGACAGATTGGCCAAACAGGTCTAGAGACTTTCCTCTCACTTCTACTTTCCCCACGTAAGCTCATTACAGTGGTGATTGTGCCAGCCTAAGACTGTAAACAGGCTGAGACAGCAGCGGGTTTGTTGTGAGAGAAGAAAAGCTCTGTCAGTGGAGAAGAGCAGAATTACAGCCCAGAGTCTGGAATCGAAAGGTTATTCCCTTCCTTTTATCTGCAACTGCAAGCAAGATGTTACCTTTCACAGCAGAAAGCTTAAACCCAGCCTCTAAAATCATGAGTGTAAAATGTGATTTGGTAGGGTGAGCAAGAATTACAATTATCAGATAAAATTGTTGATGATTTTCTTCACATTGCCCTGTAATCCTCCCAGGGAAGCACACTTGCTCCTTCAGAGCTTGGAGAATATCTAATACTGGAGAAACACTGAAATTAAAAAATCAAGACATGCCTAAATATTACAGTACTGCCTGCTGGCAGTCAACATCAATCAACACCCAGCTTACTTTTAAAAGAAATAACAGTAATCAACTCCATTAAAAATATGCTCTATCTCACAAAACAAACCTGATTTCTATGTTCTCATGATGCTGAAACTTCAGCAATACAAGTACAGAACAAATGACCTCCAGAAGTCCCTTGCAACCTATATTTTTCTATGATTTTACAACTAAAATAGAAACAGGCCTGGATTAACAAAATTGACATTTTATATCCTTTCCTGAAGATCATTTCCCTACCAAAGGGACAACATCGATAGAAAAGTAGATTTTAAAATTTGAGTTTTAAAAAAAAGCTTAGGTTTGAAATCAAACTTTTCTCTGGGTATTGTTTTGGAACAGCACAGTCTGATTTAACTGCATTTTCCACTAAAATTATTTTCCAGATTTCTTTTAAATAGCTGGTTGTGTCTGACTGTAGAGAAATAACAAATGATAACGTAATGACCTCAACATTCCCTTAAGAAAGAAACATGAACTGTTGTGATTAATTCAAAACAAGACATGGCCAGTCTGCAGGGAAAGCAGTTGACAGGTTTAGTTATACTGGAAGAAACATCTTGGAGTAATTCTGCATTAGAAACATCCTAAATTTAGATTGGCTCTTCCTACATCAGCTCCACTGACTCCTCTCTGAGTTCCTCACGATTCCTGCCAATGAAGAAGTCATCCTCTGTAATGAGGATCACAATCTATATGGAAGCCACAGGAATGGTTTTACTGTAACTCCATATTTTATGATACTCTTCACAGTCTTAGGGAAAACTTCACTGTCCCACATTCCCACCTCGGAAAGCAGCGCGTAACATGTCTGTCACCCTCCAGGGTGCCCTGGCAGTGGCTCTGGTGCCACACACTCTCCTGGCAGAAGGTCTGTCATACTTTGTCTTCCTTTTCATTCAGATCTCTAACAGCTGAATTTTAGCAGAGCTCAAACAAACCCTCTATGGGTCTCCAGCATCTCAGCCTGGTTGGGCATTTGTCCTTTGCCAAATATCAGTGCTGGCAACAGCACATGGACTGGGGCAGAACACTGGGATCACCTCCAGCAGCAGTGACAGGCACTCTATGCAGACAATTCCCCAAGATCATCAACACTATTATTTTCAGAGCTAAGTTAGTCAACAGCACATGGAGCAAAGGGAAAGACCCCAAATCACAAAGACCCCAAAGCTGACCTTGGATGAGGCCATGTAGCCACAGAGGGCAGCAACATCAGCAAGACACCCAAGCCCCTGCAGCTGAGATCAGGCTCTGCCTCTTTCCCATGCCTGCAGCTTCTGCCATCACTCCCAGCACCCATAAACCCAGAGGATATCCTCACTGCCAGTGCCAAGGACTCCTGACACAACCCGATAAAAATGGCTGCAACATAACCAGGCACTGCCAAACCAACTTGTCTGTACACACACACCAAACAGAAACCAAGGACAAAACTCTTCTGCTTGCACCTCTTCCCAAAACTGACAGTTCAGGCTGAGCAGGGAGTGCAGGAAAGGCAGGGGGATTTTCTTTGGAGGAATATCCCTCTAGGTCTGCCCTCAAGCCAAAGCAATACTTCAACAGGAAGCAGTTCCTTTTTCTTCCAAGAGCACTAATAAAACTAAATCTTCTACTGCTGGAGCTTTGGACAGGATTCCAGTTACCAAAACTGCAGTTTCTGAGACCCCAGCAACACCAGGGAACTCTTCCTGGAGGCTCACAAAGGGGAATGTTTCAGCAGCACTACAGGCTGACATCAGGTTCCACTGGCAGCATCCTCTGGAAAGTTCTACCTCCCTAATTGCTGCTAAGTGACACAGTTGTTTTCCTCATTAATTAGTAGGCACAGAGTACTGCCAGGACAATCATTCAGCTGATTTGACTCCTATGGGTCATGTACAGAGAGGGATTTAGGCAGAATTCAGAAAACTGACCTGTACCAACCATCTGTAAAAGTTACAGAGTTTTAATTGATCCGCTCATGCAACTCCTAGAGGCAGGAACAATTACCAGAGCCAAAGGATAAACCAGAGGACGCTGCCTGTAACTATTTCTTCAGGAAATCCCTGTGATCAGCTGTTCCATGGAGCAGGCAATGCACTACAAACCATGTCCAACCCTCAGCCAGCATCGAGCAGGCTCAGCAAGAGGCACCCGGTACAAACCCCTGCCAGCAAGCGAAGCTCTGACATAATTCTCTAAAAATTTATCATTATTAACACAAGATGAAACCAGCTACCACCATTCCAAGAATCAAATGGAAAAAACCCCCAGCTATTAAACTCCAGCAATCAGCACTCTCCTTCACACCTTACAAGCCCCCAGTAAAGCCACTGTGCCAAAACTTGTAACTTAATTTGTAAGCTCAGTTGAAATTAATCTAGATGCTGCAGAGTGAGGAAAAAGCCCTCTTTTTCCTTCTGGAGTACAACCAAGCGTGGAAGAAAGGCTGGAATTCAACAGCACATTGGTAACAGATAGAGAAACCTGTGAAAGGCTGCAAGAGAAGGAACACTGCAGGAGCTCTTGCTTTTCTAGACTGGAAATTAATTTGTTGTGCGCGTCCACGCTCATCCATTTTCTGAACACTAAAAATAAAGACTTTCTGACAACTCACACGCACATGTGCAAATATGCTCTGAGAAAATGCCTTCTCTAAAGGCTTTGGTAACAACAGGGAGAGGCAACTTTTCAGCTCCCTGGACACACAAGAGGATTTGGGGCCACTTCTTCCCACCACAGGAAGACCTTTCCCACCCAGGGAAAGCAAGTTCTGGCATGTAATGCTGTATTAGCACGCTGGATTCTCCCTGAACTTGGCTTAATTAAAAGAGGACTAATTTAGCCTTTGGTTGTTCCAGAAGGTGCAAGGGCAGAGCCTACTTCTCTGCAAAAACACAGTGAGTAACTTCAATTTTCTAGGTCTGCTGTTAACACTTCAGACCATCCAGTGGGAAACCTGCAGCCAAACTCTTGCCTTGACTCAAAGTTGTTTTCCATCTAGCACACAATTTATTCACCACTCACATGAAATAAACTGCCATAATATGATGCAGCCATTATATGGGCAGGAGCTGGGCAGCCTGCTTTAGAAACCACCTCCCTGTAAATGGTAACATTAATTAAAAAATGGAACTCAGTAAGGAGGACATAACCTAAATCTCAGAACTCAACTCCGTGGAAAATTAAAATTATTGAAGTTGTAACCTTCCAAATGTGAGTCTGTGGTGGTACCAAGTCCACAAAGAACTCCAAGCTTCCCTTCTGCTCTTCAGCCTCCCAAAGCAGCAGCATGAAATGGTAATAAATGGTAATAAAACCATTTGTCCAGAACAGTGTGAAAACAGGAGCAGATGAGACTTGGGCCTGGCTCATGTTGCTGCTTCTCTACTGGACTCCTAACCAGAAAACATCCAGGAACCACTGATCCCATAAGCACATCAACAATCCCACTTCTCATCAATCTTTTCTACCAATATGTAAGTTTGGCACCTTGATGGAAAAAGGGGCCAGAAACCAGCCTGGAAAAACTCTACATTCAGCACAGCACTAACACCAGCTCAAAAAGCTGCAGCCTCCTCTTCCAAGCAGTTTTTTCAGGTTCAAAGGAGAACTCCCTTTCTCCAATTACATTCTGTAAATTCCAGGGAAGTCAGCTCTTGGAAGCCCCTGGAAGGAGATATCCAAGCTTAGAAAAATTATCCAAGAGCTGTCTTGCAACAAATGTTTGTAGCCAGACCAAGTCAAGGCAGTGTTTCCTGATCTTAAAATCTTGGGGTTTTTTTCCCCCTCTCAAGACCCTTACGGGACAATAAAATCTAAGATGGCAACAATCTCATGCAAAGAGGTCTAAAACAGATATTTTAATGTAAGCAATTCCATAGTGGAGGAACAGTGGAGGTGACAGGTCTGGTAACCCAGAAATAAATCCCTGCCTCTTCAGAAATGTGACACTAAATTAATCACACCACCACAATGTCACCCATTTGCTTCTCCTGTCTTCCTTTCCCTCATTCCTCAGAGGACATGAGGAAAGACAAAGAGAAAATTAGTTCTATAAGGAGAAAATGGAGAAGAACTGAAATGGAAGTGTAAGGACACCCACCATTTAATGAAATTGGGAAAAGCTAGGTACATGTCCCTTTCATCAGAGCAGAAAGTTTCTTTCTCTACAACTCCACAAATCTATAACCACCTTTCAACATCCTTTATACCCCGAGATTCCTACTTTCAATGCATTCCATGCTGATGAACCTAATCTGCATGACTTGAAAATGCCCCAAATATCAAACTCTAAGTCTTTCCATGTCTCACCGTCAGGAAATGGCATTTTACCAAATCAATTCCCAGTCCCAGGTTTGCATCTTCATTCTCACATCTCACCAGCCTTTTTCAAACAAACAAGTACCATTAACTGCCCCTGCACAAACCTCAACAACCTTAATGTCATGCAACATTCCATGATCCAATTGCTTCCACATTTGCTAGAACCTACTGCCAATTTTAGTATCACTTTTCCAAAGAGCTGTATTCCCAACATCCAACAAGCCTCATTTTCCCTCCATCTATGAACCCAAGAGCCCTGCCAAACAAAGAAAACCTGTTCTGACCCTCCCACTTGGAAGTGTCTGCTTTCTCCTCCAACATCTACCTCTCACCACATCTGCCCATGCTCTGTGCCTCATCCCCTCACCCAGGCACACCACCCAGATCCTCAGCTGCATGACTTTTTGCTTCTTTGCTGCAGCCAAAGCCAAGGCTATGTTCCCTTCCTCAACCCTGCTCTGAGTGCACGACATGCAGACCCAACTCGGGCACCACACACACTGGGAACAAGACAGCAAATTTCACTAAAAACAGAAATTGTGTTACCAGGTATTGACAGAAATCACTAGAGAAAGGTGAAATAATGGAAATTTCTCCCCATTTGGCAAGATGAAAGGAAAGGATCACTGCCTACCACCAAAGATGGACATTCTTCATACTCAGGGAAAGGTCTGGCACTTTACAATTCCAATTCACCTTCCCTGTCTGGAGTGATCCAAAGAAAACAGGGATTGCAGCCACAAGGCACAGGCAGATCTCCTGAGTGCAGAGCCTGCCCTGAACCTGGGATCAGACATCCCAATCCCAATTTCCATCCTCCAGTTACAGACACAGTGTGTGTCTCCACAGAGCCCATGCTGTAGGAAATGGAACATTACCCTAATCCCAGTTTTAGGGCTAATTAAGGAACTGATAAAGCTTCACACTTTCCCTAAATCTTGCCTTGAGTCTTCCCAAGCTCACTCTCTCCTCTCCTAGCAGAAATTTTGCCCTTTTCTACATCACACCAATCCAGCAACCACAGGATGAGCGACTCCTCTGCCCCAGCTGACGATGCACCCAGAATCCACCCTGGATTCACATCCAACACCCAGGATGGCTGGCAGGATGGCACAAGCCCCAACTCTGAGTCTGAATAATTTGAGCAATTCTGTTTCAGAAAAGAGAGTGTGTTCAAAGAACAAAGAAATCACTCCCAGCCCCAAGCAGAAATGCTGGGTGTCCACTTGTTTTCCTCTGAACAGCTGCCACTGTGCCCAGTCCCCTGTGGCAGGGGCTCTTCCCAACCCCTTGGTGGAGTGCACCCAGGACTGAGCTCCCATGAGGAGCCAGGTGAGCACATGGCACAGCCCTCTCCAGGGACATGTGCCCAATCTCAAAGGCTGGCACCACGGTCGGTGCAAGAGCAGCTCCCCAAGGCCCCAGCCCAGGGTCAGGTTTGAGCAACACAAATCCCAAATCATGAGAGACCCCTCTCAGGGGTACCAGGGCTGGAAGTGACCCACAAAGAACATCGAGGCCAACTCCTGGCCCTGCACAGGACACACCAGCAATCCCACCCTGTGCCTGAGAACTTTCTCCAAATGCTCCTTGAACTCTGTCAGGCTTGGGGCCATTACCACTGCCCTGGGGAGCCTGTTTCAGTCCCCATCCACCCTCTGGGTGAAAAACCTTTTCCTAATATCCAACCTAAACCACCTGCACACAGCTCCATGTCACTCCCCCAGATCCTGCAACCGATCACCAGAGACCATAGATCAGTGCCTGCCCCTCCACTTTGCTTCAATATTCACAATCCAAACTTTATTGGTTTTACCCAAAACCCTCAGTAAGAAAAAAATTAAGTGATCTGACACACATGGGGTTCCATAATCTTATCTTATCACTCTCTTACAAACCACATTTTACCAACAGACACACTGCTCTCGGTCCCAAGGCACAATTAACTAAATTACAGCGGGGGCAAGACTGACCACCACTGCTTCCACAGACTGGTGTGGAAAGCCGTGAGAACGACCTTCCCCTCCACCCAGAAAGGCCCAGAACGGAGTCCCTGCGCAGCCGGCGGTGGCAGCGAGCACTAAGAGGCCTTTCCATGCCCCTCCGCATCTCCCCGCTTCTCCGGGCAGGGCGGGGAAGAGGCAAGATCGAGCAATTTAAGTAAATAACACCTACACGGCCCGAAGGTGTGAGCTGGGAGAGCTGGGGGAGGGGACGGCTGC
>NW_005054337.1:2415534-2418924 GCF_000277835.1 Geospiza fortis | reverse complement strand
GCGACTGTGGCCCGCGGAGGTGCCCCGGTACCGGCGCTGCCCCGGCCCCTCCGTCGGCCCCGATACCGATCCTTGCCCCGGTCTTTCCCACGCCCTTCCACGGTCCTGTCCCCTCCGTTCTTCAGCCCTTCCCTGGCCCTTCTATCAGCCCTTTCCCAGCCGTTCCACCGGCCTGCCCCGGCCCTCCCAGACCCCGAGGCCGCCGCGGAGCGCTGGGGTCCCGCCCGGCCTGTGGGGTCTCAGGCGCTGTTGATGGAAGGGACTTATCCCTCCCCTGAGCCGGCAGCCGGGCCAGCAACCAGGCCAAGCCTTGACCTAGTCCAGCGCCCCATGACCTTCTCTCCCTGCCTTTCACCTTTTTAGACCAATTTCTTGCCATGCAGCCCAGGACATCCCTTTTTCTCCAAAGGACTGGCTGGAGCGAATGGTCCACCGAGCCATCTGGCACAGGCTGAGCTGGGGGACACCTCGAGGTGGGAAAAAAGGCACCCAGGTTCAGCCTGAGGACAAGCAGGAGCCTGGGCTCGTGGCACACTCGGACCATGGGGACATGCAGCTCTGGGCTGGTCGCCATCCTCCCACCATGTCCAGGCTCTGGCTCGACCTGTGAGCCAGCCTGGAGGGGAAGGGGTTGTGCTGAGCTATGCACCCCTTTGACCCCCCCAGATCTCCCCATGCCCTTCAGAAGGGAGCCAGCCTGGCCCCTCCTCACCTCGAGCTCATGGAAAGCCGAGCACGGCCAAGCTTCACCCCACTTCCCTCCCGGTGTGGGAGTCTCCCCCAGGGGAGGCCGCTGGCCCAAAGCTCGCAGCCCCTCACCCCGGGTCACTCCCATTAGGTAAAGGAGCAGCTCGTCCTGGCGGGGGTATCTCCCTCTCGCGCTTTCCTTGTATTGTACGGGCCTGGGTCATCGAGGAAATCTTACAGGTCCTTCTGCTGCCGAGTGGTCACGGGGGAAGCCCGGCCCCCTTCCCCCCATTGTCAGCGGCCGGGCCGTATCCTCGCTCCGAGCCCCGGCCCCTAAAAATAGCTCTTTGTCAGGCGATTGTTCCGACACCTTCGCGGCGGCATTGACGTGGGCCGGAGCGGGAGAGCGGTGGGGTAGGTGGAGGGGAAGGGCTGGAGGTCCCCCCTGGGAGCACTCGGAGGATTTGCCGCTGATAACGGCCCCTGTTGTGGGGAAATGGGCTCCCGGCGCGAGGCACGGTGCCGAAGGCCTTCCCGTGCCGCTGCTGCCCGCTGGTCACCTCTGCCCCACCTGCCCCAGCCTCCTGCCAGCCCACACCACCCTGGGTCACCAAGCAGGGGAAGGGTCTCCCCAGGGCACAGGGGGGGATGGAGCCCTCCCAAGACTCCAGTTCAGATCCTGCAGGCTGGGGTCAAGCCCTGTTCCCCCCAAACCGGCTCCTTGGGGTCAAGCCCTGGCCCCCCCAAACCAGCTCCCTGGGGTGTTCTTCTCCTGTTCACCCCTCTGGGGCCAGGTCAGGCAGGGGCAGCCCTGGGGGAGTGAGGTTGTTGGTGTGTGAAAAGCCCACGTTTTGAAGGGTTTAAGGCCATCCCTGCAGCACTGTTCCTGCCCTGAGCATCTGCAGGCATTCCCTGCAGTGAGACCTTTTCCCACCCCCTCTCAGAGCCCCATGTCCAGCCACGGTGCCTGTTTGATTGAGTGTGGGCCCTGCCGTGGGATCCCAGGGAAGCTGCACCACTGCAGGGCTTGTGCTGGGAAAGGAGCTGTGCAATGGAGACATCCTGGGACAGCCCCCTCCCTTGTCATCCCCTGCCACCCACTGCCAGCTGAAGGTGACGACCCCCCCGGGCCCTCTTCTGCCCAACCACCCCAGCTGCAGAAATAGGATTTTATTTCCCATGAAGAAGTTTGGATTAAAATAACCTCCTGGCCCAGATCCCTTTTTTCTGATGTGGCTGGAGATGTTTGCCCACAGCCCTGCTGGGTATCCAAGCCTTGACCCTCCAGGCTGCTGTCCCCATGGTGGGGACATGCCTGTCCTCTGCCTGGCCTTCAGGGACGCATCCCTCTCCCATCCATGCCTGGCCTCACTGACTCAGAGCCTCTGGCCCTGCTCACCTGCTGTCCACGGGCTGAGCTGAGCCCCCAGGGCCGCTGGCCGTGGGGCAGGGCACGGGGCCAGCCCTGCTCTGATTACCCCCAGCGTTTTTTCCTTTTTCTTCCTTAATTTACTGAGGGCTAAATCCAAATATTACAACTTCCCCTCCGCGCCGCTGGTTACGCAGGCGGCCCCGGCCGGGCATTGTCTTATTGTTTGCAGAGGGAAGCTCCAGCGGGAGATTAACCTGGCGTTCACCCCTCGCCACGGCCTCACACCCTGTCCCTGCTGCAGTGCCCGTGTCCCCAGGGACCCCAGCTGGCACGAGGTCCCAGCAGGGAGAGCAGCTCTGAGGGCTCCTGTGCATGGGGGGGACGTGGCGGGGTGGTGGCAGCCCTGCAGCAGCGCCTGCTGCACCCCTGGGATATGTGGGGCCTTGGGGCATTCTTGCCATGCATCCCTTGTGATGGTGAGGATCTGGCAGGTGTCTTGGGGGTCTCAGGCAGACCCTTTGCCCGTTTTCTTCCCCAGGGACCCTGGCAGGATGCTGGAGGGTCAGTACAGTCTGTATCTGCTGGCACAGGGAAGCAAGGACTGCCCAGCACCTCCATCTGGAGGACCATTGTGCTGCCCCTTGATTTGCCCATCCCATCCCATCCCATCCCTCCCTGATCTCTCCACCCTACCCAGGGCAGCAGAGGTGTGTCACCCTGTCCTCGCTCAGTGCCATCTAGACCTTGGGGGGTCCCTTCCCAGTCCTTCGCCCCCAGGTCTGACAGGGCTCAGAGTGACCTGTGACACTCCGTTGATGGCTGTCACTGTCACAGGGAGGATTCCCCAAGCAACAAGAAACTGAGCTTTGCTCCAGGATACACTGGGGTCTTTATCATGAACCTCCACTCTGGGGGAAGCCCAGGGAGGGTCAGGCAGCCCCCAAAGGTGTTGCCAAAGGACAAGGAATGAATAGGGCTGGATCTTGGCCCCAAAATCTGTCTTTGTGTCCTCTACCCCTGTCTGGCTCCTCTTGCTCCGCTGACTCACACTCAGACATGGTTTGACTCCCCAGCCCCATCCTGGGGGCGGTGGGTCGGGAAAGCAGCGCTGCCCACGGACTGCAGGCTCTGCCTGACCCCTCTGTCCTCTGTCCTCCCACACCCCATGGCCAGACTGACCCTTCTGTGTCTCTGCTTGGCCATGGATCCCTTTCCAGCAGCACAGCAGTGCCAGGGGCTATCAGGTCACTGGGTGTGAGCCCCAGGCTGACCCCTGCCCACAGCTCCTGCCTGGCCAGACCCAGCCTCCTCTGTCCCACCAGCAAGGCAGC
>NW_005054337.1:2413768-2415390 GCF_000277835.1 Geospiza fortis | reverse complement strand
AAAAAAAAAAAAATACCAGGCAGGGAGTGCAGCTGCGGTTCTGGTTCCAGTTCCCAGGTGATGTCAGGCCTGGAGCCTCTCCAGCCCTGGCCCCTCAGAGACGGTCTTTGTGGGTTCAGCACTGAGTGTTTTTCCTTCCTGAGACTCGGGGACACCTTCCTGTCTCAGAGAAAGCGGCCAAGAGCCTTTCCAAGGGTGTCCGCACGCAGGAAGGGGAGAGGATGGGAGGGGAGCATGGCTGGGCTCAGTGCGGGGCTGCCGGGGAGCCGGCGGTGGCCACAGCACTCACCCCTCACGGGGCAAAGGGGCACCCGGCTCCCACCAGCCCAGCAGCTCTGAGTCACCGTTTCCCCTCTCGTGGTGCTGGGAGGGGCTGGAATGTACTGGGACCCACAGGCTTGTCACTGGGACATGCTGGGAGCCGTGGCCCCAGTGCTGGGACATGCTGGGATCCATAGCCTCAGCAGTGGGATGTGCTGGAATCCACAGCCCCAGCACTGGATGTTATTGGGTGCTCACCTTCTGGACTAGCACATGCTGGGACCCAGGGCTGTTACACTGGAGCTTGCTCTGGGGTCATTGTGCCATCCTTGGCGCTGGGGTGTGCTGACATCCGTGGCCCAAGCACTGGGATGTGCTGGATCCCACAGCCTCAGCACTGGGATGTACTGGGATGCATTGCCTTTATACTGGAGCTTACTAGGGCCCCAGTCTCTGGCACTGGGACATACTGGATGCACAGCTCCTGTGCAGGGATTCACTGGGGCTCATGGTCTTCATATTGGAGCTTGTTGCGGCTCCAATTGCTGGCACTGGGACATCCTGGAACACTGGGACTCTGGGCCCTGGGACATACTGGGACCTATACACTCAGTGCTGGGACCTGCTGTGCCCCCAGCACTGGGACCACCAGCCCTTGCTGACCCCCTGGGGGCTCCAGAGCTGCTACTTCACGAGGACAGTCCCCTTTCATGTGCAGGTCGGGTTGTTTGCAGAGCACAGCGTCCCCCACGGCCCCTGCCCCCCGATAAACCCGGGGGCAGGGATTCTGTGTCCTGGGCTGTTTGGAGAATCTCACGGCTGTTTATTGGGGTCTGGGACACATTAGCCACGCTGAGAACAAACCTCTCCCACCCACCCCGGTCCCTGCTTGGGACCAGCTCTCACAGCTGCACCGCGCTGTCAGCTCCATAAATCAAACCCGGGGGAGGGAGCCTGGGGCAGGCTCACCTCGGTGAGCGGGGGGCCAAGAGGTGCTGTGAGCTCCCAACAGAGCTCCTGCCCGGGGCAGGCTCCAGCAGGACCCCCAGCATGCTCCCCCTGCTCCATGTTGGCTCCAGGACCCTAGGGAGACAGGGCAGCTCCAGTTCTGCAGCCCTTGGGGGGAGCCCCCAGCTGCCCCATCCACAGCTGCCTCTGCTCTGTGGGACATGCCGGCCCCTGGGAGCCACCAGCCCCAGCACTGCACCATTCCCAGGCTCAGCTATGTGCACTGGCCAACCAGTCCCGGCCCCCCAAGCACAATCCCATGTGGGGATCTGGCCTGGGAACCCCCCATGTCCCCACCTGACCCCATGCAGGTGCTGCTGCCTGCAGCCCCACTGTACTCTGCCTGGTCATCG
>NW_005054337.1:2412852-2413618 GCF_000277835.1 Geospiza fortis | reverse complement strand
TGGCCAGCCAGTCCAGCCCCCTCAAGCAGAATCCCATGTGGGGATCTGGCCTGGGAACCCCCCATGTCCCCACCTGACCCCATGCAGGTGCTGCTGCCTGCAGCCCCACTGTACTCTGCATGGTCATCGTGGTGGCAGTGGCAGTCACAGTGGGGACAGTCATTGTGCTGGTGGCAGCAGTAGAGATGGTGGCAGTCACAGTGGCAGTGACATGGTGCCAATCATGATGTACCCGGTGGAGGGCAGGGCACAAAAGCAGTTATACCAATCCTGACCCACCACTTGGGCACCTGTGGCTGCAGCACGGGGCTGGCAGTGCCATCCCCATCCCATGGCATGGCACTGACCCCCTTGGGACTTCTGCAGCTTTTGTGGGGCTAAAGCTGTCATCAGAGCCTGGGGACACAGGGACAGCTCACGCAGGGGTCTTACCCACGTGAATCCCACTGTGGCACAGGCTGGGATGGTCCCACTGTGGGTAGGGCTGGGATGGTCACACTGGTTCCAGCAGCACAGAGCAGCAGTGCAGAGCTGGGGCTCCAGAGCCATCCTGGGCACCCCTACCTCACCCCACACGGGGGTGACAGGCAGGCACTGGCCCATCAGAAAAATAAGGCTTTATTTTCCAAGCGGCTGCACGTGCACAACCAGCATCCCCAGGGCCACTGTCCCCCCGGAGCGCCTCGACGCCGGCCGCACACAGGCCCCTTCCAGTCCAGCCCCGGGGCGCGGGGACCCCCTCCCCGGCCCTGCCCCGCGTGGGCAG
>NW_005054337.1:2410473-2412809 GCF_000277835.1 Geospiza fortis | reverse complement strand
TCCCTCCCTCCCCGCTGCAGTCTCTGGGCTGGCGTGTGCGGGCTCCGTCTGCCTCCGCCGCTGTGTCAGGTGGGCGCTGCCGGAGCCCGGCTCATCTCCGCGACACTCGCAGGGGCGTCACCCCTCGCACCTTCAGGCAGTTGCCCCCGAGGTCCCTCCGACTGCCCTGCAGAGAGAGGAGGGAGAGCTGCAGGTACCGTGGGGTGTCTGGGTAGGGGGCACCCCGCTCCTGCCCGCTGCCCACCACACCGACTCCTCCATGGCGACCCACTGTGAGATGGACAGTGGCTCAGTCCTGGGGTGGCTCTGGGCTGCCTGGAGTGGACAGACAGACAGATGGGGCTATGCCTTACAAGTGGCGGAGTGTGTGGCTGAGGTGGGTGCTGTGGTGGAGCCCTCCAAGGCGGGTCCCCTTGGCCTTGTCACCCTGCAGGACACAGCCCCCAGGGCTGCTCAGCACCACAGGGCTCAGACCTGTGGCAAGGGCCAGTAGCACCCCAGGACAGACACACGGCCCCAGACAGATCCACAGCCCTGACAGACAGAGTCCAAACTGGGATGGGGAGACTCAGCTCTACCTCAGAGTTTATGAGAACATCATCAGCCCAGTACTGCCCAGTATAACCCAGCACGGACCAGCATGGTCCAGATTTAACCCAGAACATTCCGGTATAACTCAGTGCAGATCAGCAGAGCCCAACAGAGCCCAGTTCCAACCCAGCCTATTCCCAGCCTTGCACAGCCAAGCATGGTCCAGTACAGCCCATTTCCAGACTATTTCCAGCCCAGCACAACCATTTCCAGCCCTGCCCATTTCCAGCCCTGTACAGCCCCTTTCCAGCCCAGCCTCAGGGCTGGGATGCAGAGTCAGATCCCAACCCAGCTCCCCCCACTGCCCTCCAGCAGGAGCTTCCCAGCCCCAGTGCCTCCACAGAGACCCCTGGGGACCCAGCACTGTGCCAGACCCCCGGCTCCAGCCCCAGGAAGCAGCTCAGAGGATCCCAGCTCTGCCAGGGACCAGGGCTGCAGGACCCCAGGAGGGGTGGAGAGGCTGCTGAGGGGGGCAGCAGGAGCAGGGGAGCAATTAAAAATGGAGCAGCAAAATGTGAAAAAGCTCTGAGGGCTGGCGTGTGACCCATGGCTGTATTGCTTGGGGTCACACATGGACATCCTGAGGGTCTGTGGGGACAGCAGCAAGTACAGCAGCCCCTGCTCACAGCCCTGCCAAGGGATGTCCAAGAGGTCGGGCAGCTTCCAGCCCCTCACCCTGCACCCCATATCCTGCACAGCTATTCCTGGGTCAAGCACACCCTGGCACGGGCAGCAGGGTGGCTCACCACAGGAAAGGTGTCCCTTGAGCCACAGGGTGCTGGGGGGAATCAGCTGGGTGGGCAGGACAGGGGTGCTCTGCCATGGCCCAGCTCAGCTGTGTGGGAGCTGTGCCAGTGCTGCCAGCAGATCCTGCATGGGAACACTGGATGGGGAGCTCTGTCTGCGCCCCCTTGGGGAGTGTCTGCTGGGCTCTTCCTGTCCTCATCACATCAGGGAGCTGCTGGAGTAGCCCTGCTGCAGTGCTGGTGGGCTGGCAGGGTTGGGTATGGAGATGGGGATGAGGACGGGGATGGGGATGGAGAAGAGGTCAGCCAGCGAACTCTAAGCCCCCCTGGGACAACCAGTGCCGCCAGCTCCGGGGTGACTGTTTAACCCCTGAGACCTCCCAGCCCGGATGGACGTGGGGGAGCAGCCCAGCCCTCTGACGTGAGCAGGAGCTGTAGGCGTGTGGCTACAAGCAGGATTTGGCCAGGAGCAGCCAAAACCTCCAGTGGTGGCTGAAGCCAGAAGCTGTGGTTCTCACTGAGCCATGCCAAGTCTCCTGCCCCGCTCAGCCCAGACAGGGTCTGCTGCCCCCCATCCCTCGGGGACATGCTGAGCCCCCTGCCCCGCTCAGACCAGCAAGGGGAGGAAGAACCCTAACCCATCCCAGAGCCCCGCTCACCCCTTTCCGCTGGTTGCTGAGACAGAAGGTGCAGATGCTGCGGGGCTGTTTGCTGTCCAGGTCGCCCTTGGCGCCATAGATGGCACTGAAACAGGGCTGCCCGTCCTCGCAGCCCTCGCCCAGCAGCAGCACGTTGGCCAGGTGGGAGATGTAGCTGGAGGCCAGGCGGAGGGTCTCGATCTTGGACAGCTTGCGATCCACGGGCTCGGTGGGGATGAGGGTCCGCAGGGCGGTGAAGGCCGTGTTGACGCTCTGGGTCCGGTCCCGCTCCCGCGCGTTCGCCGCCTGCCTCTGCTTCACCATCACCATCGGGCCCGGCTTCCGCGGCAGCTTGCCGCGA
>NW_005054337.1:2401945-2410107 GCF_000277835.1 Geospiza fortis | reverse complement strand
CTGCGGGCACCTTGACCCCGGGTCATGCCCGAGGTGGTAACTGAGCCGTGGCAGTGCCCGGGGCGCTGTCCGACAAGTGCTCCCTGTGCCGTGGCCTCTGGCACCTGCAGAGCAGTGTCACACACAGTCAGCGCACAGGCAGCGCGTCCCCAGCCCCTGCCTGGCTGTCCCTTGCCAGCCCTGGGTCCCGCACAGGGTGGCATGAGATGAGCCTGGGGCACAGGGGCTGGGATGGGGAAGGCACCAGGGGTGGGTGGCACCGGTGCAGTGCCGGGGGTGTTTATCAGAGGAATGACAGTGGGGGACATGCTGCTGCCCACACCCTGCCCTGCTCCCCTGGGACAGGGTCTGTGCCCAGGAGGGTGCCCGGAGCAGTCAGGGAGCAGCAAGGGCAGGCAGCCCCGCAGGGATGCACTCCTTGCTCCTCTGTTCCCGGTGCCTGCTCACCCTGGGAGGTGACAGGGACACACGCAGGGGCAGGGGCAGAACTGCCGGCAGCGCTGCCAGGAGCATTTCCTCCCGCCCAGGAGGAAGGTGTGTGCCGGCAGTGGAAACGCGGAGTCTTTTCCTGAGAGGGGAGCGATGAGCTGGCAGCAGCGGGAATCACCGGTGTCCTGGGAAGGGCTGGGAGTGCCCCCGGCCTGACCATCGCTCCTTGTCATTCCTTGGCACTCAATACCACAGACTACGGCCCTGCTCCTGCTCACCAGAGGGGTCAATGTGGGTCCCACTCTGCCTTCAACCCCCCGGCCCTGAGCCCAACCCTCCCAGGAGCAGGCAGGGGGGCAGCCAGCCGAACCAAGCAGGCAGGAGGCTTCCTGCCTGCCTTCCTCCCCTTCCTCCTCCTCCGCGGTACTCCAGGCATGATGAAGGTCAAGCAGCAAAAACACGTGGAGGGCGGGACCTGGCTCCTGGCAGATGGCCCCAGGGCTGCCGGGGATGTGACTGGGAGACTTGGCAGTGCCAGCTGCAGTCCCCACTGTCCAGCAGCTCCACAGCCAGAGAGGGGTGCAGGGGGAATCTTGGAGGCTTGCCAGGGCTGAGACAGTGGCCATGGAATGCAGCTGGGATATCACCAAAACCCCAGTGAGGTCAGTGGGGTGCCCTGGGGGCCATGGGATGGGTTGGCATCATGTTCCTCAGTGCCCTGTGGGCAAAAGCATATTGCAGGACTGCAGCTTGTGGTATGGCTCCTGGGGTCTGGGTCCCCCCATGGGCTCTCCTGCTGCTGCCAGGGCTTGTGGCTGCTGGGCCATGACAGGGGCAGCTGTGCTGCCCGGGACCACTTCACTGCCTCCCATCCTGCTGGCTGTGAGCAAACGGCCCCTCTGCCCCCGCAGGGCACAGGCAGCCCCCGGCTGGCGGGACCCCCTGCCCTGTTTTCCTTCACCATTTGTCTGCCTGTGCAGAGCCTGTAAATCACGCAGTGGGGGGCAGAGAGATGGGCTGGGGGCTGGTGGTCTGGCTGGGACTGGGGACATGTAGGGCTGCACCAAGGGCCAGGGGTCCCACTGGAGCAGGGGACATGCAGGGCCACACCAGGGGCTGGGGACATGCAGGGCTGAGCAAGAGGACAGGGATCCTGCTGGGGATGAGGATGGGCAGGGGGCTGCACTGTGTCTGCACTGGCAGCTCTCACCATGCATCATTCCCATGAGGGAGCCCAATCTTCTCCTGTAGCATTTGCCCAAGTGCAGACCCCCACAGAAGGGTACGTGCAGCTGTGCCAGGGGCAAAGCTGGGGATGGGCAGGTTGGCATGACAGGCAGGGAGCAGGCAGGTGCCTGTACAGAGAGGGGAACCCCCACTCTGCCCCCCTCTCACCCCAGAGTCTTGCTGAGCCATGGCTGGGGGTCCACAGCAGCCCCTGGCCCTGACAGGTGGTAAGACGGATGGCAGGGGCTGTGTACTCAGCTGCACATCCCACACATGGCCACCAGCTGGCAGGGACAGGCTGGGGGGGTCACCCAGTCCCCACACCCAGCCAAACTGCCCCAGGGCTTTTCTGGGGGGCACAGCCACGTGTGGGGTGCTGGTGGCCTGTGCAGGGAAGGAGCAGCAGACAGGAGATGGCTCAGTAGGGTGGGGACAGCACGAGTGTGCCCACGAGTGTGTGTGGGGGTGTGCAGCTGCACACATCTGTGCATCCCAGCATGCATGGATGTGTGTGCACAGCGTGTGCACAGGGATGTGTGTGAGTATGAGGCTGTGTGCACGTGTTTGTGCAGTTGCACATGGCTGTGTGCCTGTGGGTGCCACGTAAACCCCAAATGCCACCACCTCCTGCTGCAGTGACACCTCCGTGTTGGCACAGACGTGTGTATGTGTGACCACCGCCTCGCCAGATGCTGCAGACAGAAGGATGGATGGACAGGAGCTGTCATCCCTGGCTGGGAGAGCAGCAGGAGCCATGGGAAGCAGGGAATGCTGCCGGCTCCCTGCCTGTCCAGCTGCCTGTGCAGGCTGTGGCTGTGGGGCAGGAGGACATGTGGCAGCAGCCAGGTTTTCCTGTGCTGCAGGCATCTGGCACAGGACATGAGTCCCTGTGCCTGGCCCCCCCAGCTCCCCCAGCACTGTGGCCTGGGCTCTGACTCAGCTGGCCAGGTGCAGTTGAGGCATCACAAACCCTCTGCCAGCTGGGGTGGGTGCCAGGACATGGTGTGGTTTGGCACCACAGCTGATCCAGCCAACTGAGTGACCCCCGGGCAGAGGGCAGCACCAGGCAGTGGCTCAGGCATTCATGGGACCCTGCATGGGACACAGAGCATGGAGGGGACATGGCCTGAGCATGGGGTTGCAGTCCTGACTCCAGTCCAGCCAGGCTCCTCCTGCCTGGTGGGCATCGTGGGGTCAGGGTGCTGGGCACCCTGGGGGCAGCTGATCCAGCCAACTGAGTGACCCCCGGGCAGAGGGCAGCACCAGGCAGTGGCTCAGGCATTCATGGGACCCTGCATGGGACACAGAGCATGGAGGGGACATGGCCTGAGCATGGGGTTGCAGTCCTGACTCAAGTCCAGCCAGGCTCCTCCTGCCTGGTGGGCATCGTGGGGTCAGGGTGCTGGGCACCCTGGGGGCGGGGCCCTGCCTCTGCTGCCAGGGAAATGCCCCCTGCCCCCCACACCAGGGAGTGTTTGTCTTTGAGGTGATACTTAAGTGTAAGAAAATAAACAGGGAGCAGATGGGGCAGGGGCCAGGGCTGCCCCCGGCCCCGCGGGAACGCTCCAGCCCTGCTGGGAAAACACCACGGCCAGCGAGGCAAATGGATTCCAGACCCAGGGCAGTGCTGGAACATGTGGCCACCAGGACACTGGGCCTGACCCTGCTGAGCCCTGGAGAAGCAGTGCTGGACTGATCCATTCAACTCCACCCCACCCCATCCCCTTCCATCCCACCCTGTCCTGTCATGTCCCATCCTATCCCATCACAACCCATCCACGCCATCCTGCCCCATCCCATCCTACTCAGTGCCCCAGGTCCACAGCCCCTGACCAGACCTTGGCTCTGGGGGATGTCCAGGAATGGCCCCTCTGCCTGTGGCTCCCCAGTTTCAGGGTGCTCAGGCCAGTGAGGCCACAGGTCTGGGAGCTGCCCCATCCCAAATGCAGTCCTGTCCAGCTGGGCACACACAGCATCCAAGTCCAGCTGAGCCCAGTGAGGCACGGGTCGCATCCCAGGGGAGTTGATCCCTGCTCCCCAACACTGGCAGACCAGAGATGGCAAATCTGGGAGCCCCTGGAGCCCCCTGGGTGGGGAGGAGCAGTGAGTGCCATGGGGACTGGGCATTGTGAAACATTTGGGGAACAGGAGAGTTCCCCCATTTTCCTGGATCAGGGCTGTATCAGGGTGACCTGGTGGGCCCCCAGGCAGTGTGGGAAGCCCCAGGCCCCCCCTGCCCCCCGGGCTGTACCTGCAGGCTGGGGCTGCTGGTCTGGAAGGCATTACACGCCTGTTGGGCGGGGAAGTCTGTCCCAGTTCCGGAGCTGGGACCCCTCCCCACCCGGCCTGGGCTGGGGGGAGCCCACAAAGCTCCTTTGTTCCTGCCCTGGAACGAATGGATTGGAGGCAGCCGGATCGGCTGTCAGCCGGCGACACCAGAGACCCCGCGGGTCAGGCAGAGGGAAGGGGGACAGGTGGAGCACGGACAGATGCAGGCAATGCAGAGACCCATTCCTGGGCCAGCCAGGGGCTGGTGGCACCAGCAGCCCCAGCTGGAGACCAGCTCCCACTGCCCACACCGTGCCAGCCCCATGGATGCACCAGTCAGCCCTGGAGATGCTCACACAGCACTTTGGACACAGCTCCGGTGCCAGGGAGCCCTGGGAGTGATGTCAGGACATCCTGGGACTGGCACGGACCTTTGGCGCTGTTTGCAGGGGATGGCAAGCTGGAAAAGCAGATCCTGCAGCAGGCTTCTCAGCTGGAAGAAGCTTCCATGGCTTGCAGGAAAACGAGTTGCAGGATCTGGGCAGCCTCAGTTCATTCCCACTTTGTGGAATTCCCAGTTCTGCTGAGCTGCCTCTTATCCAAGGGATGAGGGGCACAAGCCTGGGAGAGTGGGGCAAACAGCATTCATGTGAGATGCCCAGCAGTGGGGGCACAGAGGATATGGGCAGACATCAGTCCCTGCCATGGGACTCCCGTTTGGGGGCACTCTGGAAATGCCCACATTGCCTCAGGAGCTGCTGCAGGAGCTGCTACCTCCCGCCTCCACCCCCCCGCTCTCTAACAAGAGGAAACTTTTTAGCACGCCACAATTCTGAGGAGAAATTTATGGCCCATCAGGGAGCCGCGGGCCAGGGCTGCTCTCGGTGAGTGCTTGCAGGGCTTCCTCCCGGCACACAGCTGCTTTCATGCGGCACATGCAGCTCTGGAGTCTCCCTCCCGTCCCTTCCCCTCGGCCAGCACCCCCAGCCCACCCTGCTCTTCCTCCCCAGCGGATCCTGCCGAAACGTGGAGGCAGCAGGAAATTGTGCCCTGTCCCATGCCAGCACTGCCAGCTCCTGCCATGCAGACGACCCGGCTGTGCCCTCCTCTCCCAGCCTGTTTCTGCCCTAGGGGAACAGGATCCCTTCAGGGAAGGGCATGGCTGATGGGGCAGAAGTGTCCGGCCGCAGTTCCCATCCCAGGTCCCAGTCCTTCTGCTGACTCACGGCGTGGTGAGTGAGTCAATGGCCTTTCCCCTCCCTGGATGGAGGCTCTCGACTTAGAGGGATGCTGGAATGCCCAGGGGATGCTTGAGGCATTTTTCCAGGCTGCACGTGGGGTGACGATGTGGTGCTTGCAGAAATGACAGCATCCCAGCATGGCAGGGCCACAAGAATCCCCACAGCTGGGCCAGACCCTGAATTCAGCTCCAACGAAGGTTGGGCTGGCAGAACATTGTCCTGTCACAGCATCCATCCCCCAGCAGAGCAGCCATTCCCTCACAGAACATCCATCCCCTTGCAAACCCTCTGTCCTTGTTCTGTGTGCCCACAGCCACTGCTCCTGCTGGCACCAGGGCACAATGCTGGGCCATGATGGACCACTGCATCCCTGCTCCCAACCTCAGCACCCTCTAGCACCACGCCAAGGAGCTGCAGAGGTTTTGATCATCTTTATTCCAGATGCAGCAGTGGCTGTCCCCACCACAGGATTTTGGAGATGTCCCCCAGGGAGACTGGGACCACTGGTGAGCCCAGAGTCGCTGAGGGTGGGCTGGGGACTGGCCATGCCAGGTCTCTTCCCTGTGTCCTGATTCTGTTGTGTCCCAGTTCGCCTGTACCCCTTCCCGGTTCAGCTGTGCCCCGAATGAGCTGTGACTTGTCCCAGTTCCAGCGTGCTCCGGTTCCGCCATTCCCGCTTGAGCCATGCCCCGGTTAAACCCATTCCATCCCGGTTCAGCTATTCCCGGTTGAACCGTGCCCCGGTTTAGCGTGTTCCAGCACGGTTCAGCTATTCCCGATTGCGCCGTGCTCCCGTTCATCCCACTCCAACCGGTTCATCCCGTCTCGTCTCGTCTCGTCTCGTCTCGTCCCGTCCCGTCCCGTCCCGTCCCGTCCCGTCCCGTCCCCCCGGCCTGCCGGGAGCCGGGGACCCTCCGAGTCTGGGGGACCCGCACCTCATCCCGGCTGCAGGGACCTCAGGGGTCTCCAAGTCTGGGGATCCTGACCCCTCCTGGCTGGAGGGACCATGGGGATTCCCCAGGGCTGGGGGCGCCGACCACATCCTCATGAAGGGCTCACGAGTCGGAACCAACAGGGATAGAACGGGCTGCTGGGCATCCTCGGGGTGCTGGGCTAGCGCAGGTGAGGCGTGGAGGAGCCGAGGTAGGTACGGAGGTCGCTGAGGGTGGAGGGGATGATCTTGGCGGGGATGGTCTCCCGGCGGAGTGCCTGGTGGGCAGCATAGCGGTGGCAGCCCCCGAAGGAGTAGAAGTAATCGCCGCCCTCACTACCTTTGATCCAGAGCACGTCGATGGGGGGCACCCGCTCGGGATCCTCCTGGGAAGGGGAAGAGCCATCCAAGAGCAACACAGCCCGGCCCTCCCATTCTACCCTGACACCCCCCGACTGTGCCAGGGCTTGGGTGCTGACAGCTTCCCCAGCAGTGCCCTCTGAACGGGTGCAGGAGGGGCTGTGCTCACCTGCAGGGTCTCCATCAGGCTCTGCACCTTTCCCGGGTCCAGCTCAGCCGGGATGGGCCGGATGAGGACCCGCATGGGCACGTTGTGCACGGCCGAGATGTGCTGGGTGTGGATGCTCCTGTCCTCGGCCTCTGCCATGGTTGTGGCTGCCAGCCGTCCTCGGCCGTCCTCTGTCGTGCTCAGCCGAGCCCTCCGCTGTGCCCCGAGCAGTGCAGCGCCCAGCCGTACCCCTCTACTTCCTCCTTGCCCGGCCATCGTCATCGTCACGGCCTCCGCCCCGGCGTTTTGCAGAGTCACAGTGAAGGGGCAGGACAGACTTCCGGGCCGGGTGCCAGAGCCGGCTGGCCCGCTGCCTGCTCCGGAGAGCCTGCGGTCAGGGCTGCCCTCGGCTCCTCCTTCCCGTGGGACACCCATGGGCATGCGGCAGCTCAGCCCCCACCATGAGTGCTGGGGGTCCCTGTCCTGCCCCCTGCGGGTCCCACCTGGCCGGGCCGGGGCACTGAGGATCATCCCGCAGCTGAGAGTTGGGATATGATCCCAGCTGCCTAGCTGTACCAGGAACATGTCCCCAACCCAGAGCCCACTCCCTGCTGTGCTGACACCTATGGGGTCCACAGCAAGGAAGATGGGGCGTGAAATAACCGCAGAGTTGAGCAGTGATGCTGGGATGCTCCACAGCTGGGCAGGCACCCAAGAACTGCAGCCCTGAGTCTGTAGCCATGATATTTTCTGCAAAAATCCTTTCCTTAGGATTTTTCCTCCTGAGAAGCTGAGAGGCCTCAGGAACAAAATGTAAACAATGATTACCTGCTGCTGTGGAATGCAACAGGTGGATCTGTGATTGGTGTCATAGAGTTGTTTCTAATTAATGGCCAATCACAGTGAGCTGGCTTGGACTCTGTCCGAGACACAAGCCTTTGTTATCATTCTTTCTTTTTCTATTCTTAGCTAGCCTTCTGATGAAATCCTTTTTTCTATTCTTTTAGTATAGTTTTAATATAATATATATCATAAGATAATAAATCAAGCCTTCTGAAACATGGAGTCAGATCCTCATCTCTTCTTCCCTCTTCCTCAGACCCCTGTGAACATGGTCACACTGGGTCTTTCTAGGTCATTTCTTCAGACCAGTGCTCCAAACGGGGAAAGGCTCCCGGGAGGAACTGCGTCTCCCACCCCTCTGGCTGCTGCAACGGAGACACCCTGAATCCACAGCAGGGACGCAATGACAGGGGATGGCTGCTCCCAATGCCCTCACCCTGGCTCCCTGATGTCATGGAGGGTCCTCAGCCCCAGAGCTGACTTGAAAGCATGCATGATGATGGTCAGGGATGGTTTTGTGAGGCTCTGGAATTAGTTTCTTGCAAGGTGAATCTGGTAATGTCTTTGTGGGTGAAAGACTGCACTGGTGTCACTGGGAGCCCAGGGCTCAGCTAGGTCTGTGCTGACAAGCTGCATGCTAAAAATGATTTGCTTTCCCCCACTTTGGCACCCACATCTGGGAAAGGATGAGGAAAGAGGGGTGGGGAGCAGGAAT
>NW_005054337.1:2400251-2401863 GCF_000277835.1 Geospiza fortis | reverse complement strand
GTCCGGCGCAGCGGCGCCCGGGGGGGGTGCGAGCGTTACCGGCGCCCTTCCCGGGCTGCCCGCCGGGCTCCGCGCCGCTGCCGGGATTTCACACGGCATTTACTTCCAGGTCAGCGCCCTGCCGCGCTCACTGCCCCCGGCGCTCTCACCAGCAGGGTGGCATCGTAGCCCCTCCTTGTCACAGCAGGGGCTGTCTGGCTGCTGCCCACCGGCTCAGGGGCTGGCAGGGCCACATGGGCAGCGTGGAATGCCCAGAGTGCCTCAGCCACCCGCTTCCAACGGGCTGCCAGGACATCACCCCTCTATTTGGGGCAGTTCTCTCCAGGATGCTCCAGCCCAGGAGTGGGCATGGGCACAGGGCACCGTGGGATGGGCAGGGTGGCAGCTCGCGTGCCACCACCCGCCACCGCCGACACAAATCCCCCAAGACACATGGTTAGTGGCAGAAATCCCTTTTATATCCCTGAATTGCATTACAAGTAATACTGCGGGTGGCCGGATCTCAGTAGACTTGTCATACTGGGGCTGGCGAGTACAAAACCTGGCAGAAAAAATCTATCATGCACGGAAAATTATTGCTGTAGTATCTGCTATTTACAGGAGAGAGGGGCAGCAGCGCAGTGCTCCAAGCCTGCCGGCCTCAGGACACCGTGCTCCGCGGAACGGCGCCGGCATCGCGGGGAAAACCCGGCGGGTGCCTGCGTGGCCAGGGCGATGCTCATCCCCTCTGTGGGGTGCGGATGTGTGGTCACCGTGCCATGGCAGCGAGAGGACCATGACAGGGACATCCCCACTCAACCCGTGACCAACACAGGCACCGAGGCAGCGGGAGGAAGACGGCGCAGGAAGACGGTGTGGGGGTGCGCGAGTGCGGCCCCGCGGGGTGCCGGGCTGAGTCCCCAAGTGCTGGGGACCGGCACAGGGTGATGGGGCTGTGGCAACTCGCGGCCCGAGGTAGGAAGCGGAGGCGTGGGTCGGGCCCCGCTCCGGAATGCCGTGCGCGGAGCTTGCTCCGGGGCCGGTGCGGGGGCGCTCCGCCGGGAGGTTGCATAGAGTGGCTGGTTTGTCCCCGCTGGGCTGGCGCGGGGCACGGAGCAAAGCAGGAGCCCGTGGAAGCAAGGAAGACAAATGAGAAGGGCTTTGCCTTTGTGGGAGGCTTGCAGGACATGCAGCCAGGGCTGCCGGGCCGGCTCGTGCCCTCCTGCCTCCGTGCCCGCCACACAGTCCGCTCTGGGGGTCCTGTCCCCGTCCGTGTCACCGTGGCTGTGTCCTGGGCACGGCAGTTCTGCTGCAGCTCTGCCACCTCCTGCGAGCCAGCGCTGGCATGGCCCGGCCAGTCTTGACAAATAAATAGTGAAAAGCATAAGTTATAAATAATATAAATAAGAACATTTAAATAGACTCACCCAAACTTTACAGCTACTCTGACCCCCTCCTCCTGAGTGCAGGTGGGGGGCAATGGCGAGGGAGCCGGGAGCCGGCTGGAGAAGGGGCTGGGGATACATGGGGGGGGTGGTTGGGGGTTTGGGTACTACCTGCCCCAGGGCTGGGTCTCCAGCCCAGCTGCCAGCCCAGCCCTTTGCATGGTGAGGGGGGCTGCACCCGCCTGGGG
>NW_005054337.1:2397052-2400234 GCF_000277835.1 Geospiza fortis | reverse complement strand
CAGGGGCCAGCTGTCCCTGGCCAAGCTGGGAGCTGGGAGACAACAGAGGTCGTGTCCTGTGGATCTCTGCTGGAAGCCCCTGGCTCTTCCCTTGGCTCTTCCCCTGACTCCAGGGCTGTGGATCTGCAGTGCCAGGGTGAAAGCTGTGCCACGGGGCAGAGGGGCAGCCGGGTGCCCTTTGTGGTGGGCTGCAGGGACCCGAGGCTTCAAGGGTGAACCCTGGCAGCCCTGCCCTCTGTCAGCCTCAGTGGCCATCAGTCCTGCTGAGCTGGCAGTAACACCAGCCCGTGGTCTCATCAAGATTGGGGTCAAGGGGAGGGTTTGCTCCTAGTGGGGAGCAGAAAAGTGTCTTTTCTCCCCCGGGATCCCCCGGGAAGAGAAGCAGCAGCTCTACATAAATAATAGTAATAAATTAAATAAATAGAGGTGAAAGTCACAAGCTAGGGGAGGAAAGTCTCTCCTGGGTCGGGAAGAGGTCCCCAGGTGAGTCCCCCGCAGAGAGACCTGCCTGGCTGCGGGGGGGCTCTGGGACCGAGGGGAAAGGATCTGGGTCCCACTGTGGGGGGGACCCCCTTCCCAGGGAGCAGATGGGGACTGAGTCTGTGGGGATGTTTCCTCCAGTCTGAGCACAGCAACAAACCAGCTGGCTGCAGCTGCAGGAGTGCTGGAACAGGGACTGGGACCAGGATGGGATGGGGATGGGGACACGATGGGATGTATAGGGGAATAGGGATAGGCATGGGATGAGATGGGGATGGGGATTGGACAGAAGGATGAGGTTGGGAAAGGGGATGTGCCACAGGGCTCAGGGGGCTAGTTCCCTATTGCACAGCTGTGTTCGGAGCCCTTGAAGCAGGCGGACTCGTAGTGCTTGTTGAGGTACGACTTGAGGGCGAAGGTCTTCTCGCACTGCTTGCACTTGTAGTGCTTGAAGGCGGAGTGGGTCTGCATGTGGGCGCGCAGGTTGGAGCGGTCGGCGAAGGCTTTGCCGCAGTGCGCGCAGCCGAACGGCTTCTCGCCGGTGTGCGAGCGCATGTGGCCCTGCAGCAGCCAGGGCCGGCTGAAGGCTTTGCCGCACACGTCGCACTTGTGCTTGAGGTTGTGGGTGAGGACGTGCATGGCCAGGGCGGGCATGGAGACGTACGCCTTGCCGCAGGTGGGGCATTTCCTTGCCATCTTGCTGTCCAGGCTGCGGTGGGTCTGCTTGTGCCGGCTCAGGTTGGAGGAGGTGGCGTAGGTCTTGCCGCACTCGGGGCAGGAGTGGCGGTGGCTGCCACGGCGCTGGCTCTCGCTGCGCCGGCGCGAGCGCCCGTCCGTGATGAAGAAGGCATCCATGGAATAGCTGTCTGTCACTGCCGCCTCCCCGTTGAAGTAGCGGGCGGAAAAGCTGGACTGGGGGCTCTCGGGATCGCTCGCGGGACTCCTGTTGGCCGGGTGCGTAGGCCGGGTCTGGTGGCGGTGGTGGCAGGCCTTGCTTCTTGTCAGTGTCGTAGCCGGCTGGCGCCAGGCAGTGCTGGAGGTACCCTGTGGGCACAACACAGTGGGGTCATTGTCCCTCCAGAGCAGCCACACCAGGGGCAGGAAAAAGCCACAAGCTAAAATTTCCCATAGAAGGTGCAGAATCAGGGTTGTCCCCCTTAAATTGGTTCCTGTCCCAGCTGAGCCACTGAGCACCAGAGCTGCATTGTCCTGCCCTGGCTCCTGTCTGCATCTGTCAGCAGGATGGGTCCCATCCTGCAGAGCTGCCTGAGATGGGAACTGGGGATGGAGCTGCGGAACGTCCAGCTGCGCCTGCCCCGGCTGCGGGCAGCCCCCAGGGGCTATTAGCTGCCAGACAGCTGTCGGTGCCGGCAGCTCATTGTTCACCGGGGCCGTGCCGGTAATGAGCTACGCTCCGTGGGCAGCCGGGATGAGGGGGATGAGGCTGCTCCAGGTTCTTTTTCCTCAGCAAAGGGGCTGGGAAAGCCCCCCCACCTCTCTGGGGTCCCCACAGGGCCTATTCCTTGCAGATGGGACAGCACCAGGAGGGCAGCAGCACTGGGTCCCTGGCCTCCTGCCAAATTGAGCGACCCACAGCCCCCCAGATGTGGAGCCAGGCTCGGGTACCACTCCACTGGCGTCACACACATGTGACATTGGTGCAAGTCAGCTCATGACTTGCTCCGTATGTGGGTCTCCCAACCTGTGTCAGAGCGGGCACTGCGCTGGCATCCCAGTCCCCCTGTGCTGTCAACACAAAGGTCACAGCAGGACCAGCAGTGCAGCCCCCTTCCCAGCAGGCCAGCAATCCTGGGGATGTACTGGCACCCCTCAAACTGGTCCCAGCAATCCCCTGCCTTGTGCACACTGGTCCTTGCAAGCTGTTTCAGAGGCCTCATCCCCACTGATAGTGACAGAGGGGCTATCGGGGGCCTGGGGTCAGTGCACAGCTGGGCTGACCCATGCACGCCGTGGGGCAGCAGGGACATCCCACCACAGCTGCAGCTGAGCATCCCCTAAATCCACACAGCCTCTGGCAGCACCCATGGACCCCTTGGCAAGCAAGTGCTGCCGTTTGTCCCGTGGTGGCCAGGGGTGCCCGTTGTGGGGAGGGGGCTGTGGGGCAGGGGCAGAGCCGGGCCCCCCCGTCCCCCGCGCCGTGCTGACAGCGCGGGCTGTGCAGAAAGCGCTCTGCTCAGCAATTTCTCACGCTGCCTCCGAGCATGCAGCAAGGTTATTTCCAGGAGAGCAGCGTCGGCAGCTTCTGCCCAGCTGCAGCACATCCCTCCCCCACCGGCTCCTGCTGGAGAGGGGGGAGCAGAGGACCCCCAGACCAGACAGGCTTCGTACCCCGGTCCCTGGCAGGGAAAGCCCCCCAAGGGCTGGGGAGCACGAGAAAAGGGGGGACAAGCACCGCAGCAGCTGAGCAATGTTAGCTTGTGCAGGGATCAGGCCCATTCCCGCATCCTGCTCCGTTTCCCAATCCACGAGCAGCCAGGACTCCCCATCCTATGCAACGGAGCCCCCGACCCACGGCCAGCCCCTCTTTCTGGGCTGCCCCGCTGTGGGGCTGTGCCAAGCCCGGGGAACTCCGAGCCCACCCCAGTGTTCCCCCGCAGGAGGACGGGATTCCAATGACCACGGCCACCCCAAGTCCAGCCTTTTGCACCTCTCCCGCTGCCGGGGTACCCCCCAGTCTCCCC
>NW_005054337.1:2390582-2396086 GCF_000277835.1 Geospiza fortis | reverse complement strand
CGCCAGTCCCCGGGGCCAGGGAAGGACGGGTCTGCCGGGTGGGAGTCCTCATCCCCATTCCTGTCCCCATCCATGTTTCCTGCCCCATTCCTGTCCCCTGTCCCTTGTCTTGTCTCCATCCCTGTCCCTGTTCTTGCTTCTTGTCCCTTTCTCCTTTCCTTGTCCTTGCTCCCTGTTCCTATCCCTGTTCCCGGTTCTCCTTCCCATCCATCTTCCCTGTTCTCATCTCTGTCCACAGACCCTTTCCACTGACCCCCTTCTCTTTCCCGTCTCCCCTCACCTGTACCTTTTTCTCTGTCCTCAACCCTTTCCCCTCTTCCCTGCTCTCATTTCTGTCCCATCTCTGTCCCACCTCTCTCTTGTCCCCATCCCTGCTCGCTGTTCCCATCCCTCGTTTCCCACCTTCTCTCCCCTTCCCATGTCCCTGTCCCAGTCCCAGTCCCCAGGAAGCACCGTGACCTTTGGAGCCACAACAATAGCTGGGCTCGTGGCAGTTCATTGTTCCCGGCCAGAGCCCCCACTCCTGCTCCCCCCTCGTCTCACTGGAGCCCCCACTCGCACTCCCCCTCCTCTCTGCGCTCCGCTGCAGGCAGCTGCTGCTCCGGGGCTGCCTCTCCTGCAGTGGTGCCATCTGAAGGCCGACTTGTGCCATCTGAGGGCCAGAGGGTGACACGGGGACCTGGCTGGCAGCTGGCCGTGCTTTCCCTGAGCCTTGTGCAATGCCCAAGTGTTGCAGCACTTAATAGAACGGTCCCTCTGCTGTCACTGCAGGCAGAGAGCTGGCATGGCTGGCATGGGGCAGCCCTGGGCACACTAAATCCTTTGGCCAGGGATGTGGCATGGGTCTGGGGACCAAAAGCAGCATCCCCAAGGGCAGCACCATGGGCCTGCCGGCTCACAGCCATGTCTGCTCCTTCAGTTGTGCCTAGAGCCACATCTGGAGCCAGCCCTGCATCACAGTGCCCCTGCTCACTGCTTTGTGTGGTACTCCACAGCCCAGGGCATCCCACAGCATCCCACAGGATCCTACAGCTCAGGGCACCTCACAGCCCACATCCTAGAGCATCCCACAGACCACAGCATCCCACAGCATCTGATATCCCACAGAATCCTACAGCATCTCACAGCATTCCACAGCTACGTGCATCCCATAGCTCACAGCACCCCGCATCCCAGAGCATCCCATATCCACAGCACCCCACATCCTACAGGATCCCAGGGCTGCTCCCCATGTGGGCTGGGGTCTCTGCACTCGCTCCCGCAGCCCTTGGCCAAGGACTGCCGGCAGCACCACGAGTCCCATCTGTCCCTGCAGCGCTGCCCTGACGTCAAGGCTCTGCCAAGTTCAAGGTCACCTCTCCCACAGGGCTGCGGCCCCGAGGGGACATCGCCTGCCGGGCTGCTCACGGCATCCCCCGCACACACACCGGGCTCCCGGCCTCTCTCTTCTCCCTGATTTATTTATCCGTGCGTGTGCCTGCTCGGGAGGGGGGAGGGGGGGGAGGGGGGAGCAGCCCCGGCTCCTTTCGGAGGCAGGGGACTGCGATAATGTATGGTAATAACCGCAGCCAGCCCTGCCGAGCTGATAGCGCTGACGGCAGCGCCTGGGCCCCCCCAAACCTGCCCCCGCCACTGTGGGGAGGGGGAGCAGCGCCAGAAGAAAGGCTCAGCCTTCCTCTAGCGGGTTTGTGCCTTCCTGAGCAGCTGTATGGAAATAATTCCCATCGGAGGCAATTGTTTCCCCGACAAGAGGGAGGGGGCTGTGGGGGTACTGTGGGTGAGGGGTTTTGGGCGCTCCCAAGGGCAGGATCATCCTCTTGGGGGGCAGGAGGACAGAGGTCAGGTCCCTACTCCAGCTCCCAGTCTACCCACAAGGGACATATCCTGCTACTGGAATGAGACGAGCTGCCCCGGGGTGCCCCCACTGGTCCTCAGCTCCCCTATCCTCCTTGGATCCTGGACACGGGCTCTGGGGTCAGCCAGGATCTGCCAGAGGATGCCCACTAGTGCCAGGAGGCAGAGCCCCCACTCCTGCCCTCCCTGCTGCCTCAGCTGCAGGATCCGCCCCCATGCCAGCCTGGGGGGCTGCTGGCCATTAGGTATTCCAGTCTCGTTCCTCCCAGAGGCGTCCGGGTCGCAGCCGGAGCCCCGAAGTGGCTCCAATCCGTGCTGTGGTGCTGCCGCCGGCGCAGGGAGCAGATGCCAGACAAAGGGCCGGGGACAAAGGCCTGGCTGCCTCGTGCCCCAGGGAAGGGGCGCAGGCGTGTGCAGGGCACGGGCACTGTCCCAACCCGGGTCTGTGCTGCCCTGACCCCCCGTGCCTGCCACGTCCCAGTGTCCACCCTGCTGGCATGGCTGGGGCACAGCTAGCTACCAGGTGGGCCAGCCCTGGCACTGGTGCTGTGCCACACCTGCCATGGGCACTCTGCTCTGGTGTGAGGCTCTGCTGTGGCCCCTCTCCAGCTCTGCTCACCTCAAGGTGCAGCGGGGCTGAAATGGTGTGCAGGGGGGCACAGGGGTATGGGGATGGGACCACAGAGCAGAGGGTGGCAAATATCACACATGTCGCTCCAGTCCCACCATGCCTCAGTTTCCCCAGCTGCTATTGGGGGCCTTGTGAATGTTCTGTGTTCCCCCACCATCCCCCTCCCCATGGCCGCCTTTGTCCCCAGTCCCCCCAGCTGGCTGCAAACCCCCTGTCTGGGGGCAGCTGCCACAGCACAGGGCCAGGAACGCCACCGGTGCAGCTGGGGCTGTGCCCACCCACAGAGTCCAGGGGGGCTTTATGGCACGGTGCCAAACGGTGCCAGACCCCCCAGGGGAAGGGACTGGGCATGGCCCCAGTTGAGAGGTACCCAGGCGGGGGACACTGGCACAGACAGCCCCCTCAGCATGGGGGGTGCAGGCAGCAGGGAGGCAGAGGGCTGAATAAAATAAAACACCTTCTATTGTTTCCACAGGATGGGAACACACTGTGCCCCAGCTGGGGACAAAGCCCTGAAGATGCTGCGCCCTGGCAGAGTCCATCAAGGAGCTGTGTCCTGGTCCCAGTGCTGTTTCCCAGCCAGCCAGCCTCGCTGGTTCTGGGAGTTCATGCCGGCAAGAGCAGCGGTCTTGGGGCGTCCACCCCTCTCACGCTGGGCACTGCAGGCTGCAGTAGTCAGCAGATTTGAAAAGGCCATAGACGTTGACAAGGGGGAACATGAGCAGTGCCCCCAGGAGGGAGCCCAGCTGCTCCAGCACCCCGTACCACACCAGCGCGCTGCGGCTGCGGCTCCGCAGGATCACTCCGGCCATCACCTTCATGTAGGAGAGCGTCCCGGTGAACAGCACCCAGGAGAGGACCTGGTGACACAGGTGGAAAAGTGGTCAGGGCCAAGGGTTTCCCGTTGTGGGGACATCGTGGTGAGGTCAGGTCCGGGTGTGGTGTCAAAGACCTCCCTGAGTGAGAGGGACACCGTGACTTACAATGATGACATCGCCCCACTGGGACTGCTGGAGGAGCGGGCAGGGACTCATCACTGCAATGGCCATGTTGTAGGCACCAAAGCCTGTCCCTGCCATAGTGAGGAGGACCATCAGGGTCAGGGACCTGCAAGAGACATGTGAGTGTCACTGGAGAACACTACCTTTCCCTGGTGAGCAGCACAGACACAGCAGCTCATTCCGGCTCCTTGCTGGCTCCATCCTCCTTTCCTGGGGTGTCTGTGCTGCCAGGGCATGGGCATCCCACAGGCCCTCTCCCAACCTACACCTCCAACCCTTGCAGAGTAGGGGCCACTCTTGGGGCAGAAGCCCCTGGTGTGCACCCTGCTGCAACTCCCAGGGCCCTGCAACTCACCTGCTGGGCAGGAACATGGCCACGATGCAGGCCAGGGGGTTGGCTATGGAGCTGAGCGTGGCTGCCAGGTGGTAGGTGGTGTGTCCGTAGGGCAGGCAGGAGTAGGACTGCACGGATGGCAGGACCCCATTTGTCAGGGCGTTCACCCAGGCGATGAGGAGATAGATGAGGGTGAGCTGGGTTAGGGAGTAGGAGACCTTCTGTGGCAGGATGTCCCCAGGTCCCTTGGGATCCTTTGGGCATGAGCAGCCTCTGCTCAGGTGCGAGTCAGCTCCCTCGTCAAGGATCTGGTCAAATGAGTTCAGCACAATGTTGCTGGGAAAGAGGTGCTGCTGGGAGAGCTCCCACACCTTGGGCTGCCGGGTGAGGAAGAAGAAGGCCAGCAAGCAGGTCAGCATCATTGCAGTCATGAGCAGGAAAAAGATGAAGGTGGAGAAGTTGGGTGGGAGGTAGTGGGTCTCCAGATGGAAGATGGTGCTCTCCACAGTCTCGTTGCCAGTAGTGATGTTGACCTTGTAGCTGACATTGGTGCAGCTGGAGATACCAGAGCCCTGGCCCAGGGCAATGAGAGAAGGGACCAGCCCACTTAGCCCTTCACCTATGAAGAAGGTGTTTGTGTACTGGGGCTGCAGCTGCATCATGAAGGGCAGGAAGGTGACGGAGGAGGTGCAGTCCACCAGGGCCAGGAAGAAGGTAAGGATTAGGAAGGGAATGCTGTGGGATGTCCCGGCAATGAGGGATGTGTGGCTCCAGAGGAAAGCCAGGAGCAAGCAGGCCACAACACCGACGGACACGATCACATAGATAACAGCCACCTCCTTCAGCAAGCCAGGCCGAAAGCAATTCATGAGGGTGACAAAGAGTGGTCCCACGTTGGCCATCTGGATGATGATGGTGATGTAGGAGGGGAGGTACCACTGCTCCGGCAGCACCGTCACCAGCAGTGGCAGCTCTACCCACAGCCCGTTGATGGCCACCCAGGAGCCCATGCCGAAGGCACAGGCCAGAAGGTGGGTGAGCAGTGCCATGGCTCAGGGCTGGGTGCCTGGGCCTGCGAGTGACACTGCTGTGCTGTGGGGAGAAACTTTGATGAGTGGTGAGGAGAGATCTGACCCTTCTAGATCCTGGCCCTGTCCTCCCATGACCGCTGCCTGTGTTGGCAGAACAGCTTCCCTCTACGTGCCATGGGGGTGTGGGGCGCACAGCCCAGCCCAGCCCCCTTTGCCCTCTGCAGGCCCTGTGGACCCCTCTGCCCCCTTGAAGTGATGACACGGTGTCCTCCTGCCCTGGGTGTGGATCCTGATGAGCTTCACCTGGTCTCATCCCTGAGGGCTGGGGCTTGGCAGCAGCAGGTGCGGTACCAGGAGGGCATTGAACCTGTGCCAGCTCACGTAGCAGCTCCGTGCCGCCTGCAAGGGCTCGGCACAGCCGGGTGCAGGGGGAAGGGGGCTCTCACCTGGGGGCTGAGTGGCCTGGGCAGCTGCTCTGCTGGGAATGGACGCCTCGTACCTCCCACTGCATCTGCAGGGCAGGACGACACCGCGCCCGTCCCCTTCCAGTCAGGACCCGCGAGATTCCGACACGCTCCGGTGGCCGCGGGCGACAGGCCCAGCAGCCCAACCTGCAGCCCAGCCCCTGCTCGTACCGATCAGCCGAGTCAGCC
>NW_005054337.1:2387436-2390182 GCF_000277835.1 Geospiza fortis | reverse complement strand
TCTTCGTCTTGGTCCCGGCTGGCAGAGTCCCCAGCTCAGGGGGGGTTATTATTCTTGGCGGTGTCCTGGACTTTGTCCTTGTCCCCGCCTGAACTGCGTCCCACCTATCACAGACTCTTCTTGCAGGTGCAAGTGTCACCCGATGACGGTTCCTGTCCCCATCAGGATCTCTGCGGGGTCACGGGGTTGTCATGGGGCGCTGGGGAACCTCCGAATGTGGCCGTTGTCCCACCTCGGGACACTTCGGGGACCAAACCGCGAGCCAGCGGATGAGCCATTTGCACCGGTCGGGAGGTGACACGGGTGAGGACACAGACCCCTGGTCACCCCCAGCAGCCAGCCACGCTCTCCCCAGGATGCCTCATGGCGGCTCTTCCCCCAGCACCCACCGGGTGTCGCTGGGAGAGCGGGCTGCAGCCCTGCAAAACCCGGGGCTGCCTTCTCCCGTCTGCTTCCCCGCCTGCTTCTCTGCCCTGCCTGTCTGCAGTGCCCCTACCTGTCCCTGTCCCTCCGGGGGACTGCAGTTTGCTCCTCCACCCTGCCCTGCGCCTGTGGGAGCATCCGCGGCAGCACGGGGACAAGTCTTGTCCCCGGGGCTGCAGGGACACTGGGTGACAGTGCGGGGGGGTTGGTCACAGTTTGAGGCGCTGCTGTGATTTAATCCCAGCAGGCGCCTAAGACCCCCTCAGCTGCTCACTCACCTACACCCCCGGTGTACAAAATGGGGAAAGATAAAGTGGTAAAAGGGACTGAACTGATGGATCGGTTTAATAGGAAAAGCAAGGATGTCCTATATTCTGGGGTATCCCGGGGCAGGGGGGGGAAGGGGGAGTGGCAGAGCTGTCCCATCCACGTCCCCTCCCAATTTCTATGTCCCCCCAGCGCTCTTACTCACTGGTGAGGCAGCGGGAGGAGCAGAGAAGTCCTTGGGGCTCTGTGTGCACGGCTCAGCCAAGATCAGACACTCCTGGGTCATCAACGCTGCTTTCAGCACAGCTCCAAAACAGTCCCGCCCTGGCTTCCATGGGCAAAATGACCTCTATCCCAGTCAAACCAGTACAGGACTGCAGGAAGCTTGGAAGGTGGGGAACAAGTGCAAGGTGGAGAAAGCAGGCACAGGGAGATTGCGGTGGGCGCGGGGCAGCTGAGGTCATGGTGTGTCCATGGGCATGGGGACAGGGAGGGGATGGCAATTGTCCTGTGTTTAATTTGTCGGCACAAAGAGGCGGCTCAGCCGGCAGTGAGACCCTTCCCAAGGCCCAATGGCAACAGGGCAGAGGCAGTGGGACCCCCGTGCTGCCCCTTCACGCTCCTCACCCAAATGCACCCGACGCGTGCTGCCCGCCCTGCCTGTGCCTTCTCCGCCCCCTGCCCGCCCCGCAGCTGAACTCCCGGCCCCGGGCCCCTCGCCCCTCCGCACCCCCAGCAGATGCGAGCCAAGGCCCCGGAGCAGATGGCAACATTTGGTAGCCGAGTGGTCCCTGCCTGCGGGACTTTGGTGGGCTGTGATGGCCATCCCTCCAGGAAGCCCCCTCCTCACCCATCCGGGGCTGAGGAGCCCATCCCAACTGCAGGCCAGCGCATGCCAGGGGGTGCAGAGGGGATCCCAGGGTGGGCACACGGCCCATGCCATGGGGGTGACAGGGTGGCATGGAAAGATCGGCAGCCCAGAAAAGCAGGGGTCTGTCCTTGAGCTCAGCCCTAGTGAGACCCAACCCCTAATATCTTCTTCCATGTGTGAGCAGTGCAGATGGTCTGCCAGGGCAGAGGGTGGCTCCTGCTCCATTGCTGGGGGACAAGGGGACCCCCTCACTCCAGGGACTGCTGGCCACCGTATTTGAGAGGGTATGACCCCCAGACTTGGGGGCCTGCTGGCGGCTCTCAGCCTGGACTGCTGCAGCACCAGCCCTATTTGCATTCTATTTCCATGTGAAAGGAGCAGGTCAAGTTGAAAGTGGAAAGGCTGGTGGGGGGCAGCAGGGAAGGGGCCGCTGCCGGAGGTGAGACCCCAACAAAAGGGCCGGATCCCCAGGGCCCAGCGCTTGCCTGGCCATGGGCTGCGGCCACGGCCCCACGGCAGCCGCCATCTGCGGGTCTGTGCCGTCGCCACGACCGGCCAGACAAAGGCCTCGTGCCCAGCATGTCCCCATCTGTCACCTCCCTGGCTCCCGGATCCCTGAGCAGAGACTGAGTGTGAACATCCGGGTGCAGGCAGCATCATTCCCTCTGCCCACAGGGAATGGGGCGATGCTGGGTGCAGTGGGTGCCTCCCCATTCTGTCCCCATGTCCCTTCTGGAGCAGCTCTGTAGAGCTCTTGTGGGGAAACTGAGGCAGGAGCAGGTGGTGGCTTATCCTGGGTCTGGGCACAGCAATGGGCTGGAATAAAACACTGGGAGTTAACACTCAAGAGGAAGGGGCTGGGGACCTCTCAGCTCTGGGGGTGCCTGTGCGTGGGGGTGCCCACACTGCCGAGCCCCAGCCCTGCGGCTTGGCAGGTGTTCCCAGGCACCCGTAGCTGCCTCCACCCAGCACTTCCAGGGGGAATTGGCTCCTGAATGTGTTTTCTGCTCGCTGGCAGCTTAATTTAGCATCCAGGAGGTCCTGGCAGTGGCACGAGGGTGTCTGTAGAAGGTGAGAGCAAAGGCACTGCCAGCGCCTCGTTGTCCCTGTGCTCACAAACACGGTCCCACGTGTTCCTGGGGCAGCGGTGGGGATGCTGCACCAGGTGCTGGGGGAGCATTCCTG
>NW_005054337.1:2385928-2387343 GCF_000277835.1 Geospiza fortis | reverse complement strand
GACATGCCAGAGCAGCTCCTGCACCTCCTGCCTGCGCCCGCACAGCCTCAGCACCCATGGGGGACGCAGCCTGGGGCTCTGCCCTCACCCACCAACTGGGATTTTCTAGCAGAGCCCGTTGTGTGAATCTGGGCTCAGGGCAGCCCTCTGGCTCCCAGACTGTGTGCTTCCCCTGGCCCTTCTCCCTCCACCAGCTCCTTGTCTCGCTCCAGGAGCTGTTTGAACAATGCAGGGCTGTAACTAAGCTCCACAACATGAGCATTTCTGTGCAGAGCTGAACAGAAATGCCTGTACCATGGGGCAGGAGCCACCCTGCCTGGGCCAGCAGGTCCAGGTGGCTGCAGGCTTGGTGACCCTGTTTTAGTCTTTCACCTCTCCTGCTATCCAGTTTATTTTCCTATGTTTTGCAGTTTATTGCTGCTGGGTGAATGGGGAAACAAGATGAGATTTCCAAGTCAGACCAGGCCCTGCCAACTAACCGTACCAGTGATATGAGGGAATCTGGGCGCTCACAGCAAGGCTGGGAATTTCCCCTGTGTCCCTGAAACCCTAATCCAGCACCAGCACCCTCTGCCCACAGCGAGCAGTGACATCCAGAAGCATTTTGGATATGTCACTGTGAGCACCTCAGGCCGTGCGTGCATCCAGGCTGCCCAGCCGGCACCGCGGGCTGAACCGGCACCTGGGACGTCACCGGGCACCGGCGCGCTGCGTGACGCAGCCTGGCACGGAGGAGGAATGCCCTGTGCTTTCCATCCCATGTGAGCACTGATTTGCTTCGGAGGGCGTCCTCGCCCGGCACTGACTCAGCGGCAGCCGCTGCAGCAGAACCGCTCCAGCACCCTCCAGCTGCCGTCAGCTGGGACACGGGGAGGACAGGCTGGGGAGCAGGAGGGTGGGGACAGCAGGACACCCTTGGGACACTCTCGGGAAGACAGCACGGAGAAGAAGGTGGCAGCTGATCTGGCCGACGAGGCTCCCACACCACAGGGCCAATCCAGGTGGGTGGCAGAGGTGGTGCTGGTCCCGTGCCAGCGGAGTGGGACTGGGTGAGCTGGTGAAGGGGTCACAACCGTGTGCCTCTGGAGCAGCTCCTCCAGGTTGGAAGTGACCTGGTGTGCCATGTGAGCCTGGCTGAACTGCCCACCCCAGGAAGGAGAGGAGATGAGGCCACTCTGAGCGATGCCCAGAGCTTGGATCCCCGCACTCCAGCTGGGTTTGGGGCATGGGGTTATGTTGCTGAGTTTTTTGGGCTGTTTGGAGGGCGGCTCCGCTCTCTCCGCTTGGCTCGGTGCAGCCCAGCTCGGTGTGGCCGTGCCAGCGCCGTGGCTCAGCTCTGCAGGAATGTGGAGCAGCAGGTTGTGCCCGGCCGGGCTGTCCGTGCTGGGGAGGGGTCCCCACACTGGCCACCGGCG
>NW_005054337.1:2384087-2385781 GCF_000277835.1 Geospiza fortis | reverse complement strand
GCTGCCCGTGCTGGGGAGGGGTCCCCACACTGGCCACTGGCGGCTGTGCTGGGGCTCCTGTGTCCTTGTTCTTGTCCCTGGATTTCACAGGCGTCTCCTCTGTGGCTTGGCTGAGCGTCTGGTACAAGGCTGAGCTCCAGTGCCTGACATGGGGACATTTTCCTGCTTTGCCTTGCCTGGGGGACACTTCTGCACCCCTGTGCTGAACTGGGGAGCCCTCCCTGTGCTGGGCACAGGTACAGGGGCAGTGAAGCTGGCCATTGGCACAGGGGCTGGGCAGCACTGGACCAGAGGGGTTGGGCAGAGGGGTGCAGAAAGCTGCCCCGGGAAGGAGGCAGGAGGATCTGTGTTGGTGCTGGGACCGTTCCCAGCTGTCACCATGCCTGGCCGCCCCCCTGCAGACATTTTCCAGGTCAGGAGGCAGCATGTCCCCCCAGGCAGGGGACGAGAATGGGGAGAAGGGCAGCCAGCCTCCCCCATGGTCACTCGTGTGTCACAGTGTGTCAGAGGGATGCACCGTGTGCTGTGCAGGGATCCTGCTGGGGTCCACATTCTGGGGAATCTGGCACCCGTGGGCTGGTAGGGCATGCAGGCTGTGGCTCAGCCACGGCTCAGCGGGGCTGTGGGTGCCAGGGCTGGCTCCTGCCGCTGGGACAGGCGCTGGGCTGCTCCCAGGAAGTTTGTGCACGCAGGTGAGCGGGTGACGGTGGCAGCTGCCGGCTCGGGGCTGCCACAGGAGCGAGTGAGGCCACAGCACACCGGCCCTGCCCTGCCCACCTCTGCACCCGGTGAGTTCTGGGGCTTGCTGTCACATCCTCGGGCTCATCAGTGCCCCAAATCGGGACCCTCAGGGGGAATCTCGGAGCAGCTTGGGAAAGGGGTTGGGGGAGAGGGTCTGACTCACATTTGCTCCTGTGTGCCCTGCCGCTGCTGAGCCCCTTTGGGTATTGGGGCTACTCTGGGGGTGTCCACCTCTGGTCAGGGGGCTGCAGAAGGGTGTAGGGCTGGTTTGGGTGCCCTCTTCCCCCCTTTTCGCTGTGGGCGGGCTGGTGCCTGTGCGCGACCGTTGTGGCGGCGGCGCTTGTTGGGGTTGGCAGGGACCCAAGGACACGGGTGCACAGGGCCTCACGCTGCCCCGAGCACGCCGGGGAAGCACGAGTGGAAAGCCCCGTGTACTCCACTTACTTTCCAAGGAGCTCCAGGAGGAGAGCAGGGAGCTTGCGAGCAACCCCGGAGCTTGCGAGGGCTGAGGGAACAGCAGAGGGAGCGGCGCACGGAATCCAGCAGCCCGGCAGGGTGGTGGGTGGTGGAACCCTGGGCATGGGGGATGCACGCCTGGGAGCAGGCAATGCACCCCTGGGCATGGGGGATGCAAGGATGTAGATGAGGCACCCCTGGGAGCAATCAGTGCTCCCCTGGGAGTGGGCGATGCACGCCTGGGTGAAGGAAATGCCCCCCTGGATGTGGCAGTGCACCCCTGAGCACGGACGAGGGGCACATGCAATGCCCCCCTTGATGGGGGCGATGCACCCCCGGCACCTGCGGCTCGGGCAGAGCATCAGTGAGGGGCGCTCGGCTCTCTCCGCCCCCGCTCTCTCCCCAGGGTGCCCCTCGCCGGGACCGGGGCGCCCTCCCCGCCGGCGCCATTGGCCCCGGTGCGGTTTGAAGCAGGCGTGCGGCGGGGGTGGGCCCGG
>NW_005054337.1:2371742-2383017 GCF_000277835.1 Geospiza fortis | reverse complement strand
GCCGGCGGAGCGAGTGCCCTACGGCATCTCCATCATCGAGCGCAACGCCCGCGTCATCAAGTGGCTCTACGGGCTGCGCCAGGCCAGGGAGCCCCAGCAGGTCTCCGATGTGTAGCAGTGCCATGGTGGGCACCGGGGATGGGTCGCTCATAAGTGGGCAGTGCTGGATGGGGACAAAGTGCTGGCTGTGCCCTGGGAGGAGCAGGAACCTCTCGGTGGTGACAGGGCCCTGCTGTGCCACAGCATCACTGGCCTGATGTGGCCAGGGATCCATGGTCAGACCCCTGTGCCAGCACTGGAGAGCCAGGTCCCTGCAAGCCCATGGGAAGGCAGAGGACACGTGTCCCTGGGTGTGTGGCTGGTCCTCAACACCCACAGGGCCTCAAGTGTGGCTGCCCTGCCTGTACTGCTGGCAGCTCCTGCCTGTCCTGCTCCTCACCAGCATCCCAAGGTGGGGTGCAAGGGGCTGGGTCCCCCTGCACGGAGCAGGGACACTGCACCCGTGAAGGAGCTGCCCCTTGCAGCCTCCATGGAAGGGGTCCCACTGCCTGGGGTGGTGGCCACATCCTGGTGGTCCCATCTTATTGCTGAAGAAAAGCCTGGTGCTTTGAGGGGTGAGGGGGAAACCTGACACCCCACTTCAAGCTGCCCAGGGCTGTGTGTCTGTGTGAGTGTCTGCAGGTGCCTGTGTTCCCCTTCCCGGCTGCCAGTGGGCAAGAAGCCCCCACCATGCTGGGCCTGGTATTTATGAAGACAACAGTTCCTCTTTTCTACTCTTTTCCTTATGTTTGATCTGTAAATAATAATAATTATTATAATGCAGCCAGTTTTATTAAACGCCTGTGTTTTGGAGGCTGTGTGTTGTCTCTTGGGGCGGTGGAGGTTGGGACGGGACAGGGACTCTTGGGGTGCCTGTAGCTCTGCAGGGCTGTGGGCGCTGAGGGGATGGGTGCTGGAAGGGAGTCACAGGTTCCACGCTGCAGCGTGCCAGCGCGGGGCCCGGCGGGCACGGCAGGGCGGCGGTTGGGCCTGGCAGGTCCCAGCAGAGCCCCAGCTGCTGGGATTCCCCTCCGTGCCACACACCCTCCCCTGCCTCCTTCCCTCCCTGCTGCAAAGCTTGGCCAGGTCCCGACTCTCCAAGAACTGGAGATGGGGGTGGCAATAGCGGAGAGCTCCCAGGTGGGCTGGGATGAAAGCGGGCGCAGGGAGCGCTTTGAAGATGAAAAGCGCCTGTGGTTCTCCCAGGGCAGCCTCACATGGCACCACAGCTCTCCTGGCAACTGTGCCCTGCAGTCACCGTGCTCCTGATGTCCCGTGCAGCCGGGTGTCTGCTGGGGAAGGTGACATCAAAGCCACCAAAGCACCTGCACCCAGGGATTCCACCTGGAGCTGGGCCTGCTCCCTTCAGTGGCAGCCGCCAGCAGCTGCAGGCCGGGGCAGCACCATGGGCCCCTTGACTAGGGCTTCCATCCAGAGCTTGGGGTCCCCAGAAAAGCTGTCATAAAGAAGAATTTACCACCCCAGCTTGATTTCCGCACTGTTGTGTGTCCACACAGACCCCCTGCTTAGGGTGCAGGATCCATGTGACTCCTGCTGGGTTATTGTCAGGTCCAGCTGCTGGGAATGTGGAGGGCAGGATGTGGTGTCAGGACGTGGTGACAGGACACGAGGATGGCATCTGGCTGTGAGTCAGGCTGATGAATGGCTCTGGGGAGGACACGCACACCCAGGGGATCCTTAATGATGGCACATGGAGCACTGGGTGCCTCCCCAGGGAAAACACCCCGGAAACCGGAGGGTGACAGGGACCCTGGGCAATTGCCTGGGGACAGGCTTTGCCCTTGGGGAAATCTCTGAGGGAACCAGATCCTTGCTGGTGGCTGGGACCGGCTGTGCTGCCGGATTCCTCAGCGTGGTGTGTCCCAGGGCTTGGTCTAAATTTGTTGCTATTGCTAAGGAGAAGCAGGGGGGCCACCAGTCCCCAGCCAGGCAAGGACTGAGCTGCCACATGTCCCTCAGGTGCTGCCAGTCCTTGCTGTGGCTCTGGTGTCCCTTCATGACTGGGACCTGACACGGCCATCCAAAGCCCTGTGTGCTCACGTGTGCACGATCCCGTGCGTGCAGGATGTCTGTGTGTCCATGTGCACACGTGTTTGTGAGCAGTTTTTTGATGTGCACACACAGATGCACACACAGCAGCTTTGTTCCTGAACCAGGAGTCTCCATCTGACCCCCACCCATGGGACTGCCAGCATGAAACCCTGGCACAGACACGTTCAGACACACGTGTCCCCCCCAGAATGCCCCCCGTTGCATGTCCCCACTGGGGACAGCAGGACAGCCCCACTCTCCCTATCGCTTTCCCTGGCAGCTGCTTCCCGGTGGCTCGGGTTTCATGGGGAGCACAGCTGAGGCCATCAGTTATTTGCAGGGAGGAGGGACAGCCGGGGAAACGTCCATCACCCTCACCCTGTGCGCTGAGATTCCCCATGGGTGCCCCACGAGCAGGCAGGAGGTGCAGGCAGGCAGCCAGGACAGAAGGAAAACCGGCAGCACCGCCCCCCGTGTTTTCCATTTTTTAATTATTCCCCACTGATGAGCATCTTCTGGAAGCGCCAACAACGTCATGTGCTTTAATCAGCGTTAATTAGCGGGTGCCTCGGGACAGTGATGAGGGCAGGCAGCAGGAGCTCCCCCGCTGCTGCGTGCACAGCCGGTGCCGGTGCCAGCACCCACCACCTCCCACCCCTCTCACCCACAGCCCCCTCCCCAGCCATGACCCCACAGCCCATTCCTGCCAATCCTGGGGCCCTGCCAGCCCCTGCCACAGCAGTGTCTGCTCCCAGCAAGGGCCTTCCAGGACTGGGCCACTGGCCAGCCCAGGTCCCCATGGAGGTCCCCAAGGAGACCCCCTGCTCTTCCTATCCTCTCTAGAGCTGGAGAAACCCAGCTCCATCCTGTGAGGAGCAGTGCCTGTCCTGCCATACATGGGGACAGTGGCTCGGGCCATGCCTGTGGCCCTCTGCATGGCTCTGTCTGGACAAAAGGGAAGGAGGGACCACCAGCCCCCATGCTTATCAGGATTCCTGTCCCATCCAGCTCCTCTAATCCTGCAGGAAAGTGGGATGGTGGAGGATTTACAATATCCAAAACCGGTGAAAAGGCAAAGCCCCCATCATGTCTGGGGTCCCTCTGAATGCACATGGTCCCATGGGTTCTCAGAGCCCATTCACTGGGGAGGGTCTTGGAGCCCCGTCCCCAAGACAAAACCCTGAAGCCCAGCAGAAATTCATGGAGAGAAGCTGAGGTGAGATCAGGAGGTTTCCACATACTGGAGCCCACTTTGGCAGGTCTGGCTTTGTCCCACTCCTGCAGCTCCTGCAGCTCCAGCTCCAGCTCCTTCACCCCTGCCCGTGGTCCCTCCAGCATGGCCGTGGTGACACTGCAGACTTCTGAAAGACGGGATAAACAAGAGTAAAAAATAAACTCATGGCAAAGGTTCCCTGCAGCAGCTGGGACATCTCAGCCCCAACCATCCCTTGTCCCAGACTTGTCTGTCAGTGCTGGCACTGCCGTGGGCACGTCAGAAGCCGGAGGGTCGGATCATCATGCGGGTGCCCTTCAGGGAGTAGCTGGGCCCCTGGAAGTGGTGCCAGCGGATGCCGTTGAGCTTGCGGATGTTGTTCCGGGCCGGGTAGTAGATGCCATTGAGGTTGGAGAGGCCACAGGCATCAAACCACCATCCTGTGGGAAGGGACAAGGGCAGGGAGGTGGCATCGCAGGCTGGCACCCACGGGTGCTGCGTGGGGGTGTCCCCCTGCTCCACTCACCTCCTGAGAGCATCTGGGCACACTTGCACAGACAGTTGTCGTTGTCGGCATCACGGGTGCTGAAGTGGGTGCCCTGCAGTGCCAGCCCACTCTGCTGCCCAGCCGTGCCACTGTAGTCCTGCAGCGACAGCCTGTGCCCACAGGACACAGCCACTGTCACTGCCGGCTGCCAGGGGGTCACAGAGCCCCAGCACTGCTCAGGGGCTGCCACGAGCTGGACACAGCACAGAGGGATGTGGGCAGAGATCCTGCAGTGCCAGCCTGGCCTCCTGTCCTTGGCCCCCAAGAGTGGGGGATGTGGGATGCTGGGGCAGAGAGGAACCCCAAGTCTCCTCCAGTCTTCTTGCTGGGGGTCAGCTCCGTGCATGCATGGGATGGATGGTGCAGGGCATGTCTGGGGTCTGCTTCCACCTCCAGCCCAGCAGTGAAGGACCCACCTGCTTTCCACCCTCCTGCCCATGGCCAGGAGCACATGGTCATGGCAAGCTGAGCATTAGGAGCACAGCATCCCTTCGTGGACATGGACAGCCTGGGGATGCCCAAGACCCCTGGGAATGCCTGGTGGCCACAGCTGTGTTACCTCCCCTGTCCAAACAAAGAGCCTCAGTGCAAGTGCCCAAGTTGGTTCCACTGGGATGGCAAATCCATGATGCACTACCTTGATGCAATTTTCTACATTAAAAATCTACTTCTCAGAAGCCCAAGGAAAGATGAAAGTGTCACAGCAATGTGCCTGGCACCTGGCACCATAACTACACCAGGACAACCCAGTGAAGCCCCAGGTGATCCTGCACCTCCCACACCCAGCCCTTCCCCCTGGGCACTGCTGCCTGCAAGGTTTGGGGACAGTCAGAGATGGGGAGTGCTGGGTGGCTGATCCCACAGGGCTTGGGGACAGTCAGAGATGGGGAGTGCTGGTGGCCGTTCCCGCAGTGCTTCTCCCCTACCTGTAGAACTGCCGCTCGCTCCCCAGCTGGAATTTCCCGTAGTGGGCATACACCTGGCCGCCCTCCCAGTCCTGCAGCTCCACCCGCAGGGCGTAGGGCACCCGGCTCGTCAGCAGGTGCACGGCCTCATTCCCCAGCCAGTACTCCCCCGACGCGTCCCCAAAGCCCTGTGGAGCAGCAGGGCGGGGGAGTTCAGGGTGCCTGGGGTGCCCCCAGGGTGTCCCCCCTCCCTGGCCAGGCACACACCTGCCTGTACTCCCTCCAGCTCCTCTGGAAGCTGAGGCTGCCGTTGGCACGAAGCTGGATGATGGTCCAGCCCCCCCGATCTGTGTCCATGTCACAGAATGCCTGCAAGGGAGAGAGGGACAGCTGGGGATGGCTTGGAGCAGGCAGCCAGGTGCATCCCTGCCAGGCTGGGCAGCTCAGCGTGGGTGCTCTATGGGTGCTAGAGCTGCCTGAGGGGCTGACGAGGGGGTGCTGTGCCCAGTGCCTGGCTGAGGGATCTCTCCTTCCTCCATGGCCATGGGCAGGAGCTGGGGTCTGGTGCTTATAGGTCAGGATGCCTAAAATCAGTTTTATGTCCCCATTTGGAAGGCTGTGCCAGCCCTGCTTTCATCCTGTGGGTGCTGCCCTCACCCCTGTGCAGCCCCCAAGGCTGGATAGGGTGGGGAAACTGTCCTGGGATGTGCCAAGCAACAGAGGGATTGGTGTGGAGCTGGTGTGCTGGGCGGGCAACACTCCAGGGTGAGGCAGGGAAGCCCTCTCTGGGCTGTGCTCACCTTTTTGGGCTCGCTGAGGTTGGCAATGTGCAGGGTGTAGATGCCACTGGCATGGATGCCTGCCCGGCGCACCTCGGCACAGTCCTGGAATTGCTGCTCCTGCCCAGGTGATGAGGCTGTGACAGAGGGGACAGCGAGAAAGCAGAAACCACGGTGACCCTGCAGCCCTGCCACGTTTTGCTGCTCTTCCCTCTCCCTTTGTGCTCACTGATTATTTTTTTATCTTCATGTCATCTCCTGAGGGCTGAGCAAGGCAGCCATGCCAGCCTAACCCCTGGGGGTTTGCCATGGCTGGGAATGGCATCAGGCTATGGACCCAGCCCCTGGGGCTCCAAGCTGCTCCTGGGTTGCAATGAGTGGATAATTTTCTAGTGGAAGGTGTTCCTGCCCATGGCAGGGTGTTGGAATGAGATGAGCTTTAAGATCCCTTCCAAACCCAAACCACTCTACGATTGAATGATTCTGTGATTTTTGAGGTGGTCACTCAAGCTGAGCAGACCACAGGGGGCACCCTGGCACGCTGCTGGGAGCACACGGAGCTTTCCCACTGCCCCCGCTCTGCCCGCACCCCCCGCTCACCTCTGCCCTGGGACACCAGGAGCACCAGGCTCTGCACAGACTGGAGGAGCTGGAGCTGCTGGCGCTGGAGCAGGCTGGTGTTGGCACTGGCAGCCAGCAGCGTCTTTTCCATCTCCTCGATGGTGCCGCTCTGCCGGCTCAGCAGCCGCTGCAGCTTCTCCTGCTCTGAGTGGGCCCCCGCCAGCTCCGCCTGCTGCTTCGTTTCCATCTCCAGCACCCGCACCTCCAGGATGCCGGGAGTGGGATGCAGCGGTGATGGAGTGGCAGAGCGGTCCCAGCCTGTCTGCAGGGCCCCATTGCTGTCCCCATCCCCGGCTGCACCCCCTGAATTGCACCCTCACTTCTGGGATGTGCCCAGCCAGGGGAACCCAAAGCCCAGCGGCTGTGCTGGGGCTGTGCAACCCCCCAGGGACCACAGCCAGCACGTGGAGGGGTTCAAGCCCCCTCAGAGTGCAGTGTGAGGTGGGAGAGACCAGCCTCCCTGTGGGGTCCAAGGGCTGTGGGGGTCCCTGAGCCACCCCAGCCCCTACTTGTTTCTGTTCTGCAGCTTGTGGATCTCATTGGTCTGCAGCAGCAGCTGCTTCTCCAGCTTGGTGGTGGACAGGGAATTCTCCTGGAGCTGCATCTCGATGCGCCACGTCTGATTCAGCACCTGCCTCGGGAGCAGAGGGGACTCTTGGCACCAGCACCAGGGCCACACCACACCCGAGGTGTCACTGGGCCGGCCGGTCTCGGGCACACAGCCCTGGTACCTCCACCAGTGGTGCATTAAACCCTGGGTCACCTCAGGGCATCGCTTTTATCTGCAGACAAACCGTGCCACCCACCAGGTCTTGGGGTGGCGGGGATATGGGCACACACGTGCTGTACCTCTCAGGGTGGTGGGACATGGGGACACACGTGTCGTACGTGCCTCCACGTCGGTGAGCTTGCGGCTCTGCTCGGCGCTGCGGTTCAGGAGGGAGCTGCCCATCTCCAGCATGGCCGCCGTCTGGTTCTGCACCGCCGCCTGCTGCAGCTCCGCCACGTCCGGCTTCACGCTGCTCTGGATGTAGCTCTCCAGCTGTGCAGGGAAGGGAGGGTGCAGGACGTCATTTGGGCACCTCTTTGGGTTCTGTCTCAGCGTCCCAGCTGAGCCTGGCACCGCTGGGCACAGCCCTGTGTCTCCACAAGGCTTGACCCACCCCGGGGCCCTTGGAATCTTATCAGAGGACAGAGCGAGCTGAGCTGCTGCAGGGGAGGCTCCTCAGGCACCGGCTGCCAAGATTCCTGGGCTGTGGTACCAGCTGGAGCCTGGCATGGGCTTCTGTGTGCCCAGGTGTGCTGGCGAGCTGGGGCTGATGCCCAGCCAGGGTTGCCTGTGCCAAGCAGCCAGGCAGGGAGTGGCTGGCACTGCCATCAGCATCAGCTGCCAGCCCCCAGCCACCGGGGATACGGAGGGTGAGGGGACACGGTCAGCCAGGGAGGGTGGGTGTCCGGCACCCCGTGCTGCTCCACCACGTGGGAGTGCTCGGGGCTGGGAAGAAGCTGGCTGCGAGCACAGCTCGGACACAGCTGAGATGACGCTTCCGCTTTCCCAGGCCGCGGGGTCCCTCGGCGGGGCCGCAGGCAGCGGAAGGGGCCATGGGGATGTTCTGCCGCCCACGCTGGGAAAGCAGCCCCTGAGAGCCGGGGGGACGGGGGCTGCCCAGCTCCCTGCATCCCGCAGATGCTGCTTCCCTGCCTGCCCAGATCCTGCTCCCTGCCTGAGCTCCCCACGGTGCAGGCAGAGCCCCACATCCCCCTGCATCTTGTGGGGTTGCGGAGCAGAATCAGCAGAGCTGGGATACTGCTCTCTGGGCAGAGTGGAAAGCAGGCAGGGGTGCTGTGATGTTGTGCACCGTGGTGGGAATGCAATGCTGCTGGGATGCTTGGCACGGTGGCAGGCAGGCAGCAGTGCTGGGATGTTTGGCACCATGGAATACCAGGCAGGCAGCAGTTCTGGGATGTTTGGCACCATGGAATACCAGGCAGGCAGGCAGCAGTGTTGGGATACTCAGCGTGGGAGTGGGGCCGGCAGTGGGCCAGGGCACAGGGCTCTGCACTTGTTTGGCATGACGAAATCTCACTGTTCCCTCCTCCTCCTCGCACCAGGCAGTGGCAAAACCATCACCCCACGGTGAGCATCCATGTGGGGCAGGAGGGTGTCAGGGCAGGAAGGTCCCAGGGCTGACCATCCCCAGCACTGCCTGCACCCGTTTCCCTGGGGATTTTCCCTCGCAGGAACGTGCTCTCAGGGAGGAAGCAGGGAAAGGTCGGAAAGCCGCGTCTGGAAAACATTTCCCCGAGCTGAGGGATTGCTGGAGAGTTTCCCTTTAACCACGTCGTTAATCTTGTTGCTTCACAGGGCTTGGGGAGGCGTTTTCTCCCTCTCGATCTTCCTCTCAATCTTGCCTTTTTTTTTTTTTTTTTTTTAAATAAACATCTCTGTGAGCTGAGGGCAGAACATACCCAGAGAAAAGGTCAAGCTGGCACGGGGAAGGCTGAGAGCCCTGGAGATGGAGCCCTGGATCCTGGCCCCAGCAGCTCCCTGGGAGCTGGGGTGGGGCACAGTGTCCCCAGGCATGTCTGGCATGGGGAACACAAGTGGGGCAGGCTCTGAGCCAAGGACAGGGAATCTGGGAACCCCCCTCCTTCATCTCATGGGTGCTGCTGTGAGCTGGGCTCTCCTGGCCTCAGAGACTCATTTCTGCACCATAAGGGCAGAACTGCTGTGGGAAAAGCTGTGGTGCTGTTTTGGTCACCCCAAAACATCCCTGTGGAGCAGGAGGAAACTCAGCCACTCTCTGTCCCCATGCTGGGATCCCATTGCCCACAGCTGGATCATCCTGTGCTGCACAGCCACATCCCTCCCCTATGCCCCAGTTCCTATCCTGCCCTGGCATTTCTAAACATTTCACAAGCACCAGCTCAGGAATCCTTGAGTCACAGGTGGGTGGAAAACCCTTCACCCGCTCCCCACACTGCTGCACACATCCCAGGGTGAGCAGCATCAGCCCCTCAGGCACCTCAGAACTGCCAAAATGCCACTGCCTCGCTGGAGACCCCATCCCAGCCCGAGTGCCCCCCTAGACCCAGCGGCACCATCAAGTGTTTGTGTTTGAACTAAAATTAATTCCTCCTGAGACAGAAGTGGCCGATGTGTCCTTGTGTGCTGGGTCCTGGCCATGTCCCCACCAAGGGGTGCTGAGTGGGGAGGGTGGGCCAGCCCCCAGTGCCATGGATGGGGGTCCTGGGGAATGCCAGTGCTGGAGATACCTGAGGGGACCTGGGGAACCTGTTGGGTACCAGGAGATCTCCCAAATTCTCAGCACCCTGCAGGGCTCCCCATGCCAGGGCAGAGCAGACAGGGATGCAACGTTGGTTACGAGCTGTCCCTGAACCCAATGCCTCTTTTGAGCCCTCGTTTGTTTGTTCAGGACTGGAGTCTGACCAAAACAAGCGTTCTTGGGCAGCTCTGCTGAAATTTGGGAAGCTAAGGAACAACAGCAAAAAACAGAGCTGCAAGCTGCCTCTAAAAGGAGAGAGCCATGCTGCAGGATGGGCTGGGATGGGATGGGATGGGATGGGATGGGATGGGATGGGGTGGGATGGGATGGGGTGGGATTGTTGGGATGGGATGGATGGATAGAACACGATGGGGAAGGAATGGGGTACTGGCTGCCCAGTGCTCCACTGCCTTGTGCTCCTTGGGGCTGTGGTGAGGGGCATTGCTGCCCACAGCTGCCCAGATGTGCAGTCCCACTTTGCCTGTGGCTGTCTGCTCTGGACAGGGTCACGTGCTCCTGTGGTGGGACCCTGGTCCCCTGCCTTGCTTGGCCATACAAAGGCTGCCCTCATCCCGAGAGGGCAAAGACACCAGAGCACAGGGACACCAAGGTAGAGAACTGAAGGCACAGGGACCCCAGGACTTGTGTGCACCCAGCAGACCCAGCAGGTTCCACAGTGACAGAGATTTGGTGCCACCAGCCAGGTTGTCACTGGCCCTGCTGACCCCTCTGCAACACTCTGGGCTGGCTTCCAGCAGAGCCACGGTTCAGCGTTTTCCCAGCTCTTGAGGAATTTGTTCTCTAGGATGGCTGAGGGGACAAGGGAGAACGTCCTGCACGTCCCTGCTGCCTGCACTGTCCCCCACAGCCAGGGTGGCTTCCCAAGCAGTGTGGTTGGCACAGGCCATCCCCGGGACCCCCACTGAGTGTGTTGGCCCCATCCTGATCCCTGAGGGCTGCAGGGGGACATCACCCAGGAAATGGGAGTGCAGAGGCACACAGGTCCCACTGCAGCCTGGTGGGACACCACAGGACAGACATGTGGCTCTGCTGGGTCAGTGACAGCTGGGGACAAGCCACTTCCCCTCTTGTCAGTGCAGGTACCCAGTGTTCCTGGCGCTGGCCGTGGGGCTCAGGGCCCCCAGGGACGTGTCCCTTGGGATGACCTATTCCTGGGTCTGACGCAGGCAGCCACACTCAGCTGGTGGGGGCTCCAGGAAGGAAATGCTGCTTCCTGCCTCAGGAATTGGGGACGGGGCAAGCCAGTGGGGGCTGGGGGGGGCACCCCACTGCTCCCACCGTGGAGCCATGGGTCCCACACACAGTCTCACCAAGTGCTGGGAGCTTCTGCAAAGCCTGTAGGAGGGAAAACGATGAAGCTGGAGAGATTTTGGTGGCCCCTGCCTTTGGGACCCTCTCCCTACCACTGGCCAAACCCCTTCCCAGTCTGCTTGCCCTGAGCTTGGAATGCTGATCCCTGAGGCATGCTTGGCACAGCTAACCCAGCCGGGACCATGAGGAATCCTATGGCAAGGATGGACAGGGAATACAGCCTCAATGGGGAGTGCTCTGGGCGAGTGATCTGCAGCACCCAGGAGCTGCAGCACCCGCAGAACCCTCAGCACACATCCCCTCCATGCAGGCAGCGCTCGATGCCAGCTGCACACGGGCACAGAAAAGCTGACCTGGATGCTCAGGTGGGCACAGGCCCCAGTGCCCACAGCTGTGCCACAGGGATGCTGCATGAGCGGGCGCTGCACACAGATCCCTGCCCACACCGCCCCTCTGCTTGTCCCCCCACACCCCACATCCTACACCGTACCTTCAGCAGC
>NW_005054337.1:2367796-2371463 GCF_000277835.1 Geospiza fortis | reverse complement strand
GCCTTTTATCACCAGCCCTGGCAGGGGGAGAGGGGAGGAAAAAAAAAATAAAAACAAAGGAAAAAATCTGTTTAAAAACATTTCTTCTATCTTTTTTCTTTCCTCTGGGTCCACTGCGGGGAGATCAAGTTTCACACGTGATCTATAAATGTCTCTCTCTCTCTCTCTCTCACACACACACACTCACGGTCGCACACGCAGCCCCGTCCCTCCCCCGGGCGTTCTCTGCACAGCTCATCGCACGTCCCGGGGCAGCGCCACGGCAGCACCGAGCCCTCCCAGCCCCGGCCCTGCACCCCGCGAGGCCCCCCGATCACGGCACCCCCATCCCAGGCTCCCTCCCCGAGCCCCGGCTATTTATAATGCCAGCGGCAGCCAGGCCTGCATTTCGCTGCTCTGGCCATGGGATGAGCCCGTGGGGACCAGGAGGAGGGAGGGCTGTCCCAGGCAGGGCTTGGCAGGACACAGCCAGACTGTGCATGGAGCTCGGCGTGCCCAGATCCCAGGCTGGCTCTGTCGGGGGCTGAGGACTCCGAGCAGAACTGGGGGTCACCACGTCTGGCAGCCCAGGGACTGGGATGGGATCCAGACTGTGTCCCCAGGAGGAAACAATCCCGGTGGTGGGAACAGGCTGCCAAGGGGATGTCCAAGCATCTTAGCAGAGGGGGATTTTCTCCAACACTCAGAAAAAACCCCTGGTGGTTCCCAATCCTGTGGAATGGCAGTCCCAGTGTCACACTTGCCGCTTTGCCCCACCGCCTCCTCAGGCAATGAGCGATGCTCATTAAAAACTTGAAATCAAATCCTTCCCCAGTATCCCAGTGCTGGGGGGGCGGGGCAGGGTGTCCCCCCGCAGGGACCCGAGCTGCAGAGCTGTGGAATACGGGATTGCACCGTGGCCATGGCCAGCATCCCAAACCCCCTGCGGCAGCAACTCGTGGAAACGGGGAAAACAGGGACGCAGGAGCGATGCCGGGGGTTTAATCCATTTATTTGTGATGAAGCGATGGGAGGCGATGCTCCGGCAGCTTTGTGCGGCTCTGGGGCTGGCTCGGTGCTGACACCCAGCGCTCCCGTCCTGAAGGGTCTGTGCAGCCCCCGCAGCCCCGCCGCCAGCCCCGGCCTACAGAGATTGAAGCACACACACGGTACATATCCCGATAGAGCCCTCTGTGCCTGGGGCACACACGGTGTGGCAGGGAGGGGCACGCCTGGGCTCAGCACCCCACGGTCACACCCTGGTGATGGCTGGGAGGGGTTTGGGGACGCAGAATGCAGCAGCATCCCCTGCCTGGGCTTGCACTTGCACTGTGCCTGTCCCTGTCCTAGACTGAACACAGACACGGTCACCCCAAATTCCTGTGCCCACATCCAGCTGGGAGAGAAGCTCTTTGAGCCTCTCTGTGAGCCTGAGGATGGCAGGATTTGGCCCGTGAGGGTGCTGAGTGCTGGACTGGCATGATCCCAAAAAGGGTTGTCAGTCTGGAGGTCCAGCTGCCCTCCGAGCCCCAGGAGAGCAGGATTTGGCCCTTGGTTGTGCCAGTGGGGATGCTGAGGACCGGGCTGGGCTGCTGTGAGCAATGGCACCGTCCCCAGTAGGACCCCAGCCCCAGGAGTCCTGCTGCTTCCCATGCCTGTGGCCGAGGATGGGGGACACTATCCAGCACCTGGAGCAGCTCAGTAGTGCACTGTGCCCCCCAGCACTCCCATAAAATCAGGACCCTGTGGAGCCAGGGCATCTCCCAGCCCTGGGGAACACTATCCAGCCAGGCATCAGCTTCATTAGCAGGGTCCAACCCCAGTCTAACCCCATCCCACCCGTCTGGAGGAACGGATGGAGCAGGCTAGGGGAGAGGGAAGACCAGAGGAATAAAGGAGCCACCCCCTCCCCAAGCCCTAGGGCTTTGCTTTGGACATTGCAAATTAGATTTTCTGAAAAGGAAATGTTTTACAGGCCATAAATTGTCTCAAAAGAAAAGGGGGATGGGGGAGCAGAGAAAATTGTGCAATTTTTTTCTTTTTTTTTTTTTTCCCCTGTGGATGGAAAACCAGGGGTGATGTGGCTGGAGCACCGTGGCAGGAGGTGGCTGGGAGCTCCTGCCATGGTGCCCCAGCTCCCGTGCTGGTGCCCGCTAGGTGCCCGTGTGCCTCTCTGTCTTCGGCTTCTTCTGTCGCTTTTTGCCTTTATTTTTGGGTTCGGTTTTCTCTGCAACAGAAAAAGGAGAAGAAAAGGAGCGCTCGCTTGTTGGCCAGGCAACATGATCTGACCTGAGCCCCATCCATGGGATGCTGATCCCATATCCTCCCTCAAGGTGTTAGTGCTGGGCCCAGGTTCTGATTTTGGGGAGCCCAGAGCCCCCTCCCAGGCATGAAGCAGCAGTGTGGGGCTGTGGGGCGTCTGGGTGTGCTGATGGCATGGGCACAGGGACACTGGCATGTTGTCCCCACATCTCCCATGGCTGGACTCTCAGTCCTGGTACCCCAAAATCCCTAGGAATGGGGTGGGGCAGCTCAACCCAAGTGGAAGCTGTCTGGAGAAAGCCCAGCTCCTCCCTGAGCAAGGACTGTGGGTGCTGGAGGGGGGCAGTGGCACCCCAAAGCATGGCACAGCCATGCTCAGCTCTGCCCTGATGTGGGAACCTGCCCTCCACCATGGGACTCAGTCACCCCTCGGGGGACTTGGGCATGCTGGGGAGCAAGGTGGCTTTGGAGGGCATCCTTGCAGAGCTGCTAATTCTCCCTCCCTGTGGATGGTCCCCATCCCAGTGGCACAACCAGCTGGAGCCTGGCTGCATCCCAGGTCAAACCACTGCCAGCTTTCCAGGGTCAGGCTGTTGGGACCCAAACCTTTGCTCACCCCGAGAAGCTGCCGCACACCCTCCAGCTGGCTGAGGTGTTAGTGCTGAGACACCAAAGAAACCGAGATTCAGGATAAACCCTGCTGTGCCATGGGCTCCACTGGGAGGGGCAGTCCATGCTACGGATCAGAATGGTTGCCCCAAAAACTGGGCAGCTTTGTGGGTCCTTGCCCCCCTGTGCCCACTCCAGTGCAGTGTTGCGAGGGGCACAAGGGACCATGACTGTCCCTGGTGCTGAGTGTGCCAGCACTGTTGTCCCCAGTCCCTTCTGAGGGCTCCAGTTCTTGTCCTGGCTGGCTCTGAAACCCTGTTTCTCGGCTCTGATCTCCAGACAGCTGCCACCCTCAAAGGAGAGGGCACGGCACGCATGCCAAGCGTCTGGAGAGCGGGACAGACACCCAAGGCAGATTTACAGCAGCGCGAGGGGTTTGTGCCACGGCCAAGCGCGGCGGCTTTTCCCTCCCAGCCGCCTGGATGGCTCAGAAGTGGTGGCACAAATCTCTCATCACACGGTCGGGTTCGGCCGCCTGCCCTGGCTCGCCTGGGCTGGGGGTGCCTCAGATACATCAAGTGAACTCCTCATCCTCCTCCAGCATCTGGATCCCATAACCCAGCACTTGGCCGGGCGGGCAGGAGCCTGGGAGCGAGGGCAGAGACACGCTCTGCCGTGGCAGGGACTGCAAACAGCCTGCACAGGAGTGGGGGACATGGAGGGGCTGGTCCCTCCTGAGGGGGTTGCTTGGGGGTCACTCATGGGATTCCTCCTGCTGGGCAGGGGACAGGCCTGTCTCTGAAGCTGATCCCAGGCA
>NW_005054337.1:2366201-2367780 GCF_000277835.1 Geospiza fortis | reverse complement strand
CCATTTCCGGGGCCCACCACTGTAGCCCCACGGCTTCCAGCTTGCAGGAGCACAGGCAGAGGCAGAAGGCCAAGCACTTTTCTGGGGTGCCAGTGCCCTGCCAGTAACTTCACAAGACGAGGTGTCCCTGAAACAGAGGCACAGCAGTTCCTGCCAGTGGGACCCGCTGTGTGCCAGGCAGGACAGGGCACGGGCACAGTGCTCCAGGCCACAGCGCTTCGGAGCAGCCTGTCCTCCCACACTAAATTTCTTGCATCAAACTGTCACCAGCTCTGTGGGTCTGGAGCTGCCACACACCAGCAGGGAGGAGAACATCCTCAAAATCGAAGCCACCTGGCACCCCAAAGACGTGAGCTGAGACCTGGGTGGGGAAGGGAATCAGCTCCTCTGCACTGTCAGCCGGAAAATATTACTTATGATTGATGCTGCTGGGATGAAACCTCTCTCCTGGCTCCGTGGCCCTCACCCAGCACGCACGTCCTCTGCTGCTGCCCCCCTTCTTCGTCCTTTTCCTCTCCCCCCCCCAGTGCTGTCCCCCCTGATCCCCTGCGCGGGCGGGCCCGGCCAGCTCATCCCAGGGCTCAGCGATCCCGCAGCTCCGAACCGCAACCCTGGCTGGCTCAGATCTGCTGCCAGGCACTTCACTTCGGTATCTCATGCATCCCCCTTTCTGCCAGTTATTAAGTGGAGATTTATTAGGGCAGCTTCAGTCCAGGCGCCTGCATCCAAAAATGACATCAGCCCCGTCCTGGTTCCCACCGCCAGCCCTGCACCCGTGCACGCACTGCCCGGACAGACCCTGCAGCGGGTCTGCTGTGGGAAAGGTGGGGGGATCCCTGAGCCAGGGAGCCCCAGCCTGGGAATGAGGTGGGGGGAAGTGCAGGAGCATGACTGAACATCTGGCCAGATGAGCCATGGAGGGGCACTCTGCCCTGGAGTGTCTCCCAAAACTTTGGCCATCAGAAATCCTGTGGGTGATGCCCTCCTGCTCCACGAGCGTTCCAGCTTTTAGGGAGCTCAGAGGTTTTTGCAGGAACCTCCCCTGTGTGTCTCAACCCTCCTTACCCACAGCTGCAGTACAGAAAGCCTCCCTTCACGTCGTGGCAGGATGGGAGCTGGAGCTCGGCAGCCTCATCCCAACACGGCGGTTCGTGCCAGTGCCCAGCCCAGCCCAGTCCAGCATGGAAGGGGACACTGGCTCGTCCCAGGCAGTCCCGGGGACTGCCAGGTGGGAGCAGCCAGCCCTAGGGCTGCTCAGCACATGTGCCTGAGATGACGGCTTTACCCAGAGTTTCAAAATGCTTGGGAGATGACAGCATGGTTCGCCGGCCACTGCCAGACCCCTGCTGCCACCGTCCTCCCGCAGCGCCTCTCGGGCTCACTTTGGAGGGACGCGGAGCTGTCTCCAGCCCCGGCGGCGCGGCGCTCACCTCCCGGGCAGTGCTTCTTCATGCGGCACCTCCTGGTCTCCAGCAGCGCGGGGCAGGCAGTCCCTTCCTCCCGGGCAGCCTCGGGCACCTCCCGCACCCGCGTCTCCACTCCCCACTTGCAGCCGCAGGTGCGGGTCCCGGTGGGGGGG
>NW_005054337.1:2365624-2366009 GCF_000277835.1 Geospiza fortis | reverse complement strand
GGGCGACCTGCACTCTGCCGGGAGGGACGGCCGGTCAGCGGGACCGCCCGGGGCACCCTCGGCACCCACCGGGGACCCAAAACCTGCGGGGCGCGGGCTGCGGCTCTGGGCAAGGGAAAGGGGAACGAACCCCCCAACCCGGCCGCCCCTGGATCCAGCGGCACCAGGAATGCTGTGGGAAATGAAGCCACCGCCCTTCCCGCAGCACTGGGACCCGCAGGGTGCCGAGGGGAGCAGGGGGCACTAGCGGGAGCAGGGAGACCCGGCTGGATCGGGACGTACTTGTGCATCTGTTGACCTCCAGACCCCGCACACCAAAGTAGCCCGGGGGACAGGTGTGGACGCACATCCCGTACTGGCGGATGCCGTCCCTCCAGATCAGCAG
>NW_005054337.1:2362639-2365601 GCF_000277835.1 Geospiza fortis | reverse complement strand
CCCAGAGCACAGGACGCAGCCCGTGCAGTTTTCCAGCAGGCCAGCACTCGCTGCGGGGACAAATGGAGGAGGGGGGCTGTGATACAGGTGCTGAGGGGGGCCCCAGCCCCGTGGCCTCTCTCTAACACACCAGGAGGACAGCACTGTCCTGTCTCCCTGCAAATGCCAACCCACCTCTCTCTGCTCCTCAAATCCCCACCTCTGTCCAGGCTGCAGCCAAGGGACACATGGAGCCATCGCTCCCAGCTGGGTCAGCACTGATGGCCTCCAGCACTCCAAGATCCAGACTGAGGGTTTGCCCCGTGCCCAGCACTGCCCATGGGTGACAGTCTGAGCCACACCCCGAACCAGCCTTGCCCATCCCGTGGGAAGTGGAACAACCACTGGGCAGCGGGTAGAAATATGATCTGACCGGGATTAATCAGTTGATGCCTCTTAAGTGTCAGAGGACAAAGGGCATTCTGGATGCACTCAAGAGGAGCTGAGAAAAGAATCTGTCTGTTTGCTCAAGAGGCTCTGCTGCCTCCCTGGCTGCCTGTGCTGTACTCCCTGGCCGTGGGAGGGTGACTGACCACAGGGTGGGTGACCTCTGTTCCCAGGGACAAGGACAGAGTGCCAACATCCACCAGGCCTCAGAGACACCGCCAACTGCTCCTGCCCTCTGAGCCCACAGAAAAGCCACAAAAGGGAGCACTGAACTCCTGCATGCAGGCATCCAACACCTTCACCATGCCCCTTTGCTGAGGCTGTTTGCTTGGCTCTGGCACCACAGCCTGAGTATCAGTGACCATGCCAGAAGCCCAGGTACAGCATGCTTAGGATCTGGGCTCTATAGAAACACAGAATCACAGAATGGTTTGGGTTGGAAGAGACCTTCAAGATCATCTTAAGCCCCCTGCCATGGGCAGGGACACCTTCCACTAGACAAGGTTGCTACAAGCCCGAGCCACCTGCCGGGTGCTGCCCAGCACAGACATAGACTCAGCCCTGGGAGCAATGCCTGGCACTGGTCCCTCTGACCCCAGAAGCTGCCCCAGAAGGGTCCCATGGCTGTGGGGCTGGGGCAGAGGCGCTGGGAAGCCGGGGGGATGCTGGCAGAGGATTCTGTCAGACGATGATGATGGCAATGCCTCACAGTCCTGTGTGCTGGTCCCTGGCACGAGCCAGTCCAGGGTGCTGTGGTGCCATGCAGTTGTCCCCAAGCTGGCTCATGCCAGTCCCTTCTCTGGGGCGCACTGTCTGGATGGCAGCACTGCCAGGAGCCCTCATTAGAGCTGCATCTGCTGGGAGCACTAACGAAGCACCTTGGATCCATTAAGTTGTTATGGTCTCCGTTACATATTTACCAAATGCTGACAACATTTGTGTTCCTGGCTGCAGCTGGAGTGGCTTCCCTGGAGACCTGTGGATTTACGAGCCTCTTTCTCTTCCCTAATTCTTTTTGATATTTAGGGTTTTTTTTTTGCTGCTCTCCTTCCACCTCCAGCCAGGGCAAAGAAGGTGGGGAGGCCTGGATGGGCTCCAGGGTCTCCTTCCTCTCCCTGGTTTTGAAAATAATCCCATGATATGGAGCTGGGAGAAGTGGGGAGTCCTCCTCCACTCCACAGTGCTGCTGGCATGGCACACACGTCTCTGCCACCAAGAGTGACCCTGGGAGGCAGCACAGAGAACAGCAGAATGTGACTCACTCCAAAACCATGGGCCTGGGGATTAGGAACAAGAGGGGCTCATCTCCGTTATTTAGGGTTTTTTTTTTGCTGCTCTCCTTCCACCTCCAGCCAGGGCAAAGAAGGTGGGGAGGCCTGGATGGGCTCCAGGGTCTCCTTCCTCTCCCTGGTTTTGAAAATAATCCCATGATATGGAGCTGGGAGAAGTGGGGAGTCCTCCTCCACTCCACAGTGCTGCTGGCATGGCACACACGTCTCTGCCACCAAGAGTGACCCTGGGAGGCAGCACAGAGAACAGCAGAATGTGACTCACTCCAAAACCATGGGCCTGGGGATTAGGAACAAGAGGGGCTCATCTCCTCCTGTCCAGTGGTGATGGCAGAGGGCAGGGCTGAGCTGGGATGGGCACTGGGCATGGGGCACAGTGGGTACCTGAGTTTGCTGGACATGGGTGTGACATCCCCCATCTCTACCCACCCTGTGCTCAGTCCTGCTGGGAACCATGAGTCCCTGGGGCACTGGACTGCCCAGACCAGAGCTCCCAGTGGCAGTAGGGAGGCTGTGAGGTGCTGCAGCATCTTTCGTTGCTCCTGGACCCTGTGCTGGCTTTTCTGCGCAGGTTATGCCAGGGTATGTAACATGTCTGGGGTGTGAAGCCACAGCCAGACCCCCAGGCTGCCAAGACCTGAGGCCTTTGGAGCATTGTGCTACCCAGCATCAAGCTGTGGCAGCTGGAGCCCCTCTTGGTGCTTGGCTGTTTCCCATCAGGGGTGTTTTGGCCACCAGCCTGGCCACCCACATCATCACCCACACCTACTGCCTCCGCATGCCTTTAACATGGAACAACTTCAAGGGAAGCTCTCTGGGCTCCAGCCCTGAGAGCCCTGGTGCTGGCAGGTCCTGCCCCTAGCCTGGCACATGTTGGCCCCAAAACCAAGGCATTCCTAGCACAGAGCTGAGAACCAGCCCTGGACCCACTGCACACAGCCAGGTGGCACTGCCTGGCACTGCCTGTGCCCAGTGCCCAACGGAGGGGGCACATGCCTTGCACAGCCCCAGCACACCCTGCCCTTGCCCAGGCACCGAGCAGGGGCTCAGCTGGTGCCTCTTCCTGGGGAAAGGATGGGGCAGGGGACAGGCAGTGCCTGCCGTGGCTCTGAGCATCCCTCCAGCAGGTTTTACTCCTAAGGCACTTAGTGTGCTATGCAGAGAAAGGAAATATCAGAAAATCAGCCCATTTTCTGCTATCCCCACTGTGTCTGGCTCTGCTGGGGTTTGCAGAGCTGGTCCCAGTG
>NW_005054337.1:2359798-2361733 GCF_000277835.1 Geospiza fortis | reverse complement strand
TCCCCAGGAATGCAGCTCACTCTGATTTTCCGAGCGCTTCTTAACTCACCTCCCTCCGAGCTGCGGGAGCGAAGCTGAGCCGAGCCGAGCTGTGCCAAGCTGTTCCAAGCCAAGACGGGCTCACTGCGCTGTTCTGGGCTCCCATGCGGCTGTCCATACCCCTTGTTGCACGCTGTGCTCCCCAAAACCCACCCTAGGGGCTGCCAGGAATGCAGCTCACTCTGATTTTCCGAGCGCTTCTTAACTCACCTCCCTCCGAGCTGCGGGAGCGAAGCTGAGCCGAGCCGAGCTGTGCCAAGCTGTTCCAAGCCAAGACGGGCTCACTGCGCTGTTCTGGGCTCCCATGCGGCTGTCCATACCCCTTGTTGCACGCTGTGCTCCCCAAAACCCACCCTAGGGGCTGTGCTTGAAGTGGGGTGCAGGACAGGAGGGGCACACCTCACTCGACAGGTACCCAGGTGACCTACAGGCACAGGTGCCCATCGTGGGAGCCCCACGTGCTCATCCCATTGTCCCAGCCCTGTGCCAGGAGCCGTACCCTGGAACAGCCTGGTGACCTCCCAGCCAGAGCTCCAAGGCCATTGGCCACCAGTGACAGCCACAGTGACAGCACATTCACTCCTGTCATCACCAGGTGCAAACCAGCACATGGTGCCCCTCTCCTCCCTCCGGAGGGGGCACAGAGAGACTTTCTGGGCACACAGGACCCCCCTGAGCACCCTGGGGCAGATCATCATCCACCTGCTCATCCCACACACCAGAGAACTGCAGGGCTCCTTTCCACCGGGGATGCTCTGGGTCTGCATTGCCTGGGATGGGGGTGCTGAGAACCAGCAAACTCATTGCACCAGAGGGGACCACCCACGGGGCTGCAGAGGACGTGTCCATCTGTGTCCTGCGGTGTCCAGCCATGCCTGGGACAGTACATTGGGGTTAATCTTCTCTCTACCCTCGAATTTCTCCCTCCTGTTTCCCTTCTCTCCCCCAGCCCCCCTGAACCTGTCTGCCCACCACTCCCATCCAGCACTGCTGCATTTCATTCCTGAAGGGTTAATGATCAGACAACAAAGGAGCCATTTCAGACCCTTTTGGCCTCATTGTAGGAAACCAGGAGTAATAACCGAGGAAACCAGGAGTAATAATGGTTGGGATCACATCAGGTGTTTTTTTTTTTTCTAATTATGAAATAAATTGAAAAATTACACATAAAATGCATAAATTGCAGCATCTGGCTCAGATGAAATTTCCATAAACAACCAAACCTGCAGCATGGCATCACCATCAGGAATTTGCAAGGGCTGGGGCCCATGTGGACATGGGGATGGTGCTGCCACCCCAGCACAGAAGAATAGGGACATGGCAATGTCATTGGGGATATCTGAGTGTCTCCAAACCCTGGCTGCAGGCAGCTGCATCCGTGGGGATGGCAGTGACTGGGATGTGACGTGGATGCCACAGGGCAAGGAGCTTCCACAACTCCTGTTGGGTGCCAGCACTGCTGCCCTGGAGCCCATAGGGAATTTCCTTGTCCAGACCTGGGAGGCAAACACTGGGCAAGGGCCAGGGAAGCACCTCATTCCCGGTCACGCTCTCTGGCTGCTGGCACGGGTGAGCGGATGTGGCACAAGCTGTGCCAGGGTGACCCGTCACAGGAGGACGCACTAATTAGACAGCTCTTGTTAGTGCTGGATCCTGGGGGCACCACGTGGCCATTGCTCAGCCCATCCCCAGCTGTCTGGGATCACGGGGGATTTGCCAAGGGTGGCAGTCCCCATGCCCCTGCTGCTGAGTGCCAGGTATCCCTGAAACAGCAGAGAAACCCACACATTTCCTTTAATTTGTCTGTTTATGACAAATCCTGCTGTCGGCGGGAAGAGAGGTGGTGCCTGCTCTTTAACTGGGCACCTGGCAGCCCTCTGGGTTGTGCAGGGGGGG
>NW_005054337.1:2345510-2359697 GCF_000277835.1 Geospiza fortis | reverse complement strand
GGCCCCGCCGGCAGCTCCCGGCTCCTCACGCAGCCCCGCTCCACGCCAGCACAGAGGGAATGAAATGTTCCTCCTCCGTCTTCCAAAGCAGAAGGGAGAAAGTGTCCAGAAAGATAATTTGGAAAGTTTGTTTGACACTTGAGCACACTTTCATCTTCGGAAAAATCTTGGTGACCTTCCAAAGCTGCACCGCCTGCTTCCCGGCACGGCAGGCGCTCCAGGGCACACGCCCGTGGCACCATCCCAGTGGCTGCTTTCGGGATGCTCAGGGCTCTGGAGGGGACAGTGCGGTCCCGCCGGGCCCACAGGTCAGCAGGGATGCAGTCACAGAGGTGGTGGCACAGGGATGCAGGTGCAGGGATGCAGGCAAAGGGGTGCAGGTGCAGGGATGCGCCTAGCAAAGGTAATAAGGCGAAAATTAAACGTCTGGAGCTGGCTAGCAGCAGGGGACAGGAAGGGGCAGGGGGATGGAGAGAGCCCCTGGATGAGGGCGGGGTTTTCTCCACAGGTGCCATGAGCTCCCAGCAGGCACGAGGGCCGGGAGGGATCTTCCCCAGTGCATCCCAGGCGATGAATGTGGGTTTGATCAGGGGAGGGTTTGAGCGGATGGTAGTGGATAAGGAAGAAAAATACTTGGCATTCCTCTCCCATCATAACAAGCCCAGATGCTTGGACGGTGGCAGCCCACTTCCCACAGGAATGGAAAGTCACAGCTGCTCTCGCGCCAGCTCGGCAGAGGCCCTTTCCCTGCTCTGAAGAAAAGCCAGCTCCACCTCACGCTGCACCGCAGCCCTCGCTGGCACCCCATGACACGGCTCCCTCCATCACCCAGGTCCCAGGGGGTGGCACTGCCCATGACCCCACTCCAGGAGAGCTTGGAGCAGGGAAATGTGCTGGGAAAGGCCAAGTATGAGATTTACTGCTGCTGTGGCTGGTGCTCCTTGCCACATGCCAACACGTTGGGAATACCTGGACTAGCACAGCCCTGCTGATGCCGTGGGAGGCATTAATGGGAAGCAGCTCCTGTCTGGTCAGAGCTGGTGGGAGCGATTCCAGCCTCCTGGCAGCCCAACTCACCACCTCCCATGCCAGCACAGAGCCAGTGAGGTCCCTCAATGCTGGGGTGCCAGCAGCTCTCCCAGATGAGAAGGAAGGCATGAAGGTGGCTGATTTTAGTGCTGACATTGCCAAGTGCAGCCTGCAGCTCCCTCATGGCACATTTGCTCTTCCCTCCTCCTCCTCCTCTTCCTCCTCTTCCTCCTTTTCCTTCTGCTTTTCCTCCTTCTCCTCCTCCTCCTCATGCCACACTTCAGCCATTCCTGGATTTGTGCCACCCGCCATTCCTGTTGTTCTCAGGGAATGTGGCATCCCAAGAGGCTCAAGATTTGCCATAAATCACATCCTTCATCCCAGAGCGAGCGCTGGAGCTCCATCTCTCTTCTTGGCTCCTCTGGCTTGCTCCAGTCCTGGACGCCAGCGTGGCTGCACAGCCTTCAAGTGCTCCAGCTGCCAAAACAGGAGCAAAGCCCAAAGAGGGAATTGGCATCCGGTGGCACTGAAGGCCAAGGGGCAGCAAGAGTAGGAGAGAGAGCCGGGAGGAAAGGGAAGAGGAGCAGTGAGATGGGAGGGAAGGCTTGGTGTGGAAACTGAATTCCTGGTCCATGTCAGCAGAGAAGATTTCCAGTGTTTATTTTATCTCTTCACTTGAGCCCCTTTGAGGCAGAATATATTAAATGGCCTGACTTTATATAATGGAAATAATTGAAACAATACTCCTGCTTCCAGCCGCAACGTGCCGTGATTTCAGCCAAGAGTGGCCAGCCTGCTCGAGGTGGTGGGGACAGCCGGCGGCGGCGGCACTTGTTTGCTGGTTATTGTTGACACATGTCAGCGTCGCCTTCCAATTTCCGTCCAGCTGTCAGAGCGGGGAGAACCCCCGCGGCTGGCGCGGGGCGGGCTCAGCGCCGGCAGCACCGATGGGCACGGGGAAGGACGGCGTCCCCGCACCGGGATCTCCGCTCCATGAGGCTGGTGGTGATGGCTGGGCTGGGATTTCCCAAGGGGAGATGGTGTTGGGGCAGCGCTCTCAGATAGCCAGGTGAGGATGGTGGGATGTGGAGAAGCTTGGGAGGATGGAGGGTGTTGAACTGTTGAACTGGGATCTTGGTAATCGCTGGAGAAGGTGAAAGGAGGAGGTGAACGTGAAGGCTGGGGGTTGTTGAAGGTTTTATCCAACTCTGCCCCAGCAGTGGGTGATGTTGGGGCAGGGAAAGGCCCCCAGCATCCCTGTGGGAAAGCACTTGCACCAAGCACCATCCTTGAAGCCAACATCAATCTCCATCCCACATGAGCCACTGAAACTCTGTCACTGAAAATATGTCATCGCTCCTTGAGCGGAGCTGAAGGGATGAAACGAGCAAACATGGTGGTGAGGAGTCACCAACATTGAGCCAGGCCATAAACCAATTCCCATTTGTGGGCACTGTGGGGTTCCAAAAGTTGGCAGGAGGTGATAGTGAGAGCAACAGCAGGCAAGGCCTTTGAGGAACTGTGACATGGTGTGAAAAGTGCTCCAGAATCTCCTCCCGCCATTGCAGCCACTCCTCTGGCTGTGCACAGTGGGGGCAAAGGGAAGGTTTCTCCAAGGAAAGGCAGGAGATGGGGCTTGCAGTGTAGGACAGGGAGCCTGGGGTTTGGGGCAGCTGGACTGCAGATTCCCTTGCTGCAAGGAGCTGGAATTCCCCAGATGAGTTGGGTGCTGCTATGGTGCTCAACAGGACCCCTCAGCCTGGGCAAAGCCTGCTCTCCCAGCAAAGCCAAAGCATCAGTGACCATGCAGCATCCTCCTCTGGGCCAGATGTGCCTCTGCCTTCTCTGCAATGAAAATAATATGTTTGTTACTGGAAGGGAGTAAGGCAGTGGTATTTTAGTATCTGGCCCTCTTCTATTCTCCTAAGAACCATATATGCCAAATTCCAACAGATTTTTTTTTTAATATTTGGACTATTTAAGGAAACTATTGAGAAAGACAGATGGAAGCATCAGTCAGATGGATGTTCCTGGCTCCACGTGAGACAGCTCTCAGAAGTCCCATTCTTTTTCAAATAATTTTAATGTGACTACATGGTTCCCTCTTGCACATCATTCCCCAGGAGGGTAAATCCTCTGACTCTGGTGGATGACTCTCACCAGCTGGAATTCAGCAGAAGACAAAGGCTTTGAGCAGGCTGTTGGTTGGGGATGGGGAAATTCCCCCCTGCAGCCACAGAGCCCAGGGAGGGCTGTGGAAGCAGCCACTGCAGTCGTGGCTCGGGTGCCCAAGGCCAGCCCTGCCCATGACCTGCCCTGCCCATGGCCTGCCACAGCTGCAGCTCCCAGAGCATGTGCTCCCAGTCAGGGGATGTGGTGAGAGGCTGAGGTGACCCTGGGCAGTGGAAGGCAAGCAAGGTGCCTATCTGTGTGCCCTCAGGGAAGCAAAACTTGGGATATGTGGCTGCACCTGCACCTCAGCTTGTGCCAGGGCTGAGAGCCTGATGTTGGTGCTGGATCACTCAGCTGGGACTCGGCCACCGAAGGTTGTGATGGTGTCTCTGTCTCAAAGTTTACTTTTAATCCATTTTGCTGATAATCCAACCCTGGTGTCTCAGCTCTGGGAACTGCCCTGGATCCTCTGGTTGCAGTTGAACGTGGACTTTTGCAGCATCCCAACCCTCACGGACCCTTCTTGGCAACAGGATGTGATCATTCCGTGACAAAAGCCAGCGGCTCCTCAGCTCCCGCCTGCCCTGGCCAAAGCTGCAGGGATGTGCTCATGCTTTGGACACCAAGCCAGGAGGAAACAGCGTGTCAAGGAGCTTTGTCCTTTGATGGACCCTGCTGTGCTGGCACGGGGTTGGGAAACACCCAATTTAAGTTCATGGTCCGCAGGAAGTGGAATTTGGGTCTTCCACAGGGACATGGGTCCCTCCTCATCCTCCCAGCCTTGGGATCTATCCTCAGTCCTACTGACATCCCAAGTCCTGGCTCTGTCCCTGGGTCTCTAGGGCACTGCCTCCCATCCCTCCCCTCCAGAAAAATCCAGGAACGTGGCACAGCAGGGCCAGCCTGGACTTTGGTCATCAGCCCCGCTGTGGCTGCCAGCACCCCAGGGCCGGCGGCCGTGTGCCATGGTGACTTATAAAGGCTTTTTTTCAAAATTAATAACAGGAGAAACACAAACTTTAATATTTCTGAAGTGAAAATGGAGTGATAATTGTATTTAGCCGACATTCAGGAAAATTATTACCACCTGGCAGCCCCATTTGTGGCTGACGTCAAAGAGCACCATAAACCACCATTAGTTTGGAGAACACCAGGGGAAAAAAAAAGGAAAAGAGCAGAAATGGTGAACTTTGTATTAAAAAATCCAGGATCAGGAGTATCCAGGGATGCTGGACAGAGCAGGTCCCTAGGGCCTGTTTGTCATCAGAAGTTTGACTAACACTCTGGAGTGTCAGCAGATACGGTCCTCAGAGGTTGAAGGAAAAGGCATGGAGAAAAATGTTCCCCTCTTCTTTTTATTTTTCTGTCTTTTATATCCTGTTTATGCCACAAACAAATTCAATTTTCAGGAGCTGGAATAAAGACAAAGCCTGAGCTGTTTAAAATGGGTTGTGGGCAGCTCCCGCTCGAAGCACACAGAGAAGGTTCATCACCCCAAAAAGCACCAAATTGCAGGAGTGGGGAGAAAAGGGGATTGGAGTGAGACAGAGGAGCTGAAGCAGTGATGCAGAGGTGCCAGTTGGGTGCCCTGAGCCTCATGCCCACTTCTGAGCATCCCATGCCCACTTCTGCTGCAGTTGGAGGAGGGATACAGGGACATGGTCTCCAACTGGTCCCCAGTGCCACGGCCGGGCGCAAAGCCGTGGCAGCAGGCTCTGGCTCATGGAAAGAATTCTTCACTTGGGAATTTGAGCAAAAAAGATTAAATGAAGTAAAAAATGCATGTCACACTATGAAAGCAGAAAAAGAACATTTCCAAACATCCCCAGCCTCCTCCGCACCCCGCACGCACTCCAGGCGCTCTCAGCTGCCTCCTCTCCTTCCCATGGCATTTTGGGGGTTCATGGCTCCCCACCACAGGGGAGAGCTCTGTCTCAGCTCTGAGGCAACCACAACATGGAGAGACATCATGACCTGGTGCCCTCATCTCTTTCCATCCATCCCCCCTCTTCCCTGGCTGTCTGGGAGGCTCCCAACAGAACCAACCCGGCCATCCATTGCAGTAGGGAGGTTCCAGCACCTTCCTGCAGACAGAGGGTCCCTCCTGCTGAGGTCCTAGCCCTGGCCTAGGGGTGCTCTGGGGTGCAAAGGGTGATTCCAGTCCCAAGGGAACTGATGCTGCTCAGAGTTCCCTGGAGACAGGGAATAAATCTGCATCAGTCCTTTGGTGGAGGAGAGATATTCCTGCGCAGGAACAGGGGTCCTGCAAGGATCACAGCAGTGCTTCCCATGGATGGAGATTTCCAGGGTCCTGGCATAGCAGTGCTTTCCTACTGTGGGTCTGGAGCAGGGCTGATTCCAGGCATCAGCACTGAGGAAAAATCTCATCATACTGTGGTGAAAGAGTGATGTGTGGCATGGCCTCCCCAGGTGCAAAATGCCTCCTCCCTTAGGAAAAGGGGATAATTAAAGGGTACTGATGTTTTGAGCTGTTTAACAATGCTGGTTTGTTAATTTGAGCCCTCCTGGAACACCACACAACAATCCCTGTGCTCCCACACTCCCCCAGCCAGCCCGACAGAAGCAGGGCCAGCAATGGTTCCATCAGCCAAACCAGTTCTGGCTCCAGTGCTCCCAGTTCCAGTGGAGCCACTGGGATGGGGATGTCGGTCTATCCCCACATGGGGATGAGCCCCAGCTCTGCTGACAAGGGCAGGGCTGGGAGCACCTGGGTTTGCAGCAGGTTGGGAGTGTCCCTGTCCTTGGCCATCCCAATGGCATCTCACTGAGCCTCAACCAAACAACTGGAGATCGCTGAGAGCACAAACAAGCAGCATTTGATTAGATTACTTTTTTTTTTACATTTCTTTTCTCCTGAAAAAACAAAGAGAAGAGGAGAATTCATATTTCCTGTTCTTGTGAAAGGAATTTGCCAGCATGTGGCAGGGAAAGCAATGCTGGTGGCCTGGAAAAGTCATCACCTCGTGACTCTAGGGGCAAAGAGGAGCCAGGAGGCGGCTGGCATGGAGGCTCCACACCCAGACACCTGCACTGGGGCACAGGCCAGAGCAGGGAGCTCTTGCCAAGGCTGCAGCTCTCTAATCCTGGGTGCTGGGAAGAGGCAGGATGGCGTGGCTAGGCCAGGCTCAAGCTCCAGTGCTGCCAGGGTCTGAATGTCTCAGCAAAGCGGCAGCGGCGCCCAGCCAGGGCTTCAGGAAGGAATTTCAGAAAGGGCTTGGTGTGGCCTCTCTTTTCCCAGATCAAAAGCTGGGATCTGCTCAGCAATCCTCCTCCAGCGTTTTGCCAAGTTGCCTGGAGGGGTCAGAGGAGCAGAGTGGGGCTGATCTGAGAAGGCCTCAGCACCCTGGGGTTAGGGAGAGGATCTGCATGGGCAGAGGGATGTGATGGGCAGAGGGACCATCAGGTCAGGACTTGCATCCCTGCATCCCCACAACCCTGAATCTCTGCATCCCTCCATCTCTGAGTCCCTGCATGTCTGCTTCCCCCAAATCCCCACATTCCTGCATCCATACATCCCTCTATTCCCATACCCCTGCATCCCTGCCTCCCCACAGCCCTGGAAGGCTGTTCTGTTCTCAGGTTATTCAAACATCCTGTCATTCTTCCCAGACAATTGGTGCTCCTGCTTGTCTGGCATATCCTACTGCAATGGACAACTCTGCAGCCCTGGCATCTTGCTCTTGATCAAAGTTACGCATTCACTGAATTCTTCCATTTCCATATTAATAATGGATAAATCCTGTTGCATAATTATTTTCACATCATCTCTCTTCCCTGGTCCTGAGAGGCACCAACCACCCTACAGATCCCTGCATAGCTGTGGTAAGGGTTGGGCACCCTGGTGCTGCAAGGGGGAGTCCTTGTCCCTGGTCCCTTGAGGCTGGGGATGCTACTGGGTTTGAGTTTCCCAATCCCTGGATGTGTTCAAGGCCAGGTAGAATGGTCTGGTGGAAGGTGTTCCTGCCCATGGCAAGAGAGTTGGAACTGGATGATTCTATCACTCCCATAGCCTCCAGCCCCCTCCTCAGTGCTGCTGAGGCTCCAGGAGCTCTCAAAACACTGGGGGGTCTCAGCCAGACCTTCACCAGACACTGGCACAGCCCCTGCATCCTCCACCACCCCCTGGGCAGGCTGCAAAGGGGAAGTGATGTTGGAGAGAGGCAGGATACAGCATGCCAGGGGTCCTGTGCCAGGCAGGGACACGGAACAAGGTGCAAAAGCCCCTGGGGGACTGGCAGCAGGATGCAGGACCATCTCCATCCCTGGAATGGGCCCTCCTGCTGGTTCTGGGGACAAGAGCGGCTGCGGGCGAAGGGAGCAGCAGTGTCAGTGCACGGCCAGTTCCCAATTTGCACCAGCCTAGAACAATGACAATGACAATGGTAGAAATAAAAAGATGAAAAATGTGTCTGTGATTTGAAGAAGCTGGAAACATCCAGCATAGGGGACAGAGGGCAGGAGGGTGGCTCCCGACTGGCCATTGCCCCGGCAGCGAAAGGGGTCCCTAATGCCTCCAAGCTGTGCAGCCCTTCATGGAGAGCAGCCTGGCTTTCCACAGTCACAGCTTGGGAATAATTCAAAGATTTTCTTGTCAGGAATTTCTTGCTGGGAGTGGCCGTGGGCTTTTATGTCTTCACCAAATGGCTGTGAGGGGTTGGGAAGGCAGGCAGGGGCTCAGTGGAGCCCCACAGCCTTGTGCAAAGCATCCGTGTCCTGCTCCCATATGGAGAGCAAAGGAAAGAGAAAGGCTGAGTGGTGGCAAAAACCACAATCATCCAGGCCTCAGCAAATGGCAGGTCTCACTCAGGCACCCGTTCTGAGGCAGTGGCCACATCTCTGCCAGCCTGGTTTTCCATCCAGGATGAAGTGGGAGCAGGAGGGGGCATCAGGGCCAGACCATCCCCGGCGCCTGCCATGACAGGGGCGGCAGTGGCTGCTCCCAGCGCCACCCCACAGCTCATCCCCTTCTTGGGCTCTTCTCCTTTCCTCCCTGGAATTTTGCCCTCCTGGTTGGTTTTTTGTTGTTGTTGTTGTTGTTTCTCTTTTTTTTTTTTTTGGTAACATAAATTTTTTCATAGCCTTTTAAACACTGTAAAATTTAATACAAAGGAAATTAAAAAACCCAGAGGAACTATTCTCAAAATAGTTTCACAATCCACACACATCCCTCAGCAAATTGAATTTGTAGGAAATAAAGAACAAAATATGACAATAAAGGGCTTCTAAACAAATCCTAATGTGTCACATATGGAAGTGCAAATGCCAGCCTGTGTGCAGGCACTTGGCGGAGGTGGGTGGCATGTGGGACTGGGGGGCACAGCTCTGCCACCCCCCAACACTGCTGGGAGTCCCTGCACTCCTGGGGGCAGCTTGAAGGAGCCAGGGAGGTTTTGCTGCCTCAAACTTCACATTTTGAACCCTGGCTGAGCGTGTCTTTCTTGTGTCCCAGCAGCTCCAGCTCTGGTGGCAATGCTGACAGCATGTCCTGCTTCATCTGCCTGGATCCTGACCAGTTTGTGGCAGTTAATGGGGAGAACTTCAAAGGATCTGAATCAGCTCTGCCAGGGTCCCACAGGGTGAGCTGGGAACCTCCTGCCTCCCAGCAATGCCCACAGCATGGCTTCCCCATGGCCACTCAGCATCCTGGGGGCTTGGTGGTGGGGGGACACGGGTACTCACTGTACCCCCATCCTCACACCCCCATCCCACACACACACCCAACACCATCCACCCCCAAAAAGCATATCCTTCCCAGATGTTCCTTGTCCAGCTGTGGCCCTGCTTCTCCCCCTTGTTTTATTCCTCTTCTATTAATAAACCTGGCACCTGAAGAGGAATTTTCCCTGTAAACACCCAGCCTCACACTTTAGTGACTTTTGTTCCGTGTTTTAATTAACGAACTGGAAAAAATGTCAATTGTTACCCACCACGGGCACGTGTGTCCTGCAGGCTGCCAGAGACGTGTCCTCCCTGCTCTGTCCCATGCTGTGGTCACAGGGCAGAGCCACTCTGCCCTTTGCCAGAGGGAAAATAGGGGATATCTGGAGGGTTATACCCAAACTGCTGTCCCACTGCTGCACCCACACATGGCACCTCTCCAGGGGGATCCAGGTGTTTCTCCCTTGCCCAGATGCCCCGTCCCAGATGGTCAGTGCTGCTGGTTTACCATGGTGCAGCCCAGCCCACCACGACTGGACCCCTTGCACCCCCTCACCATCCCCAGCCCCACCGGGCAGCATCTTGGACCAGTTTCACCAAGGAATATTCCCCACCAGCCTGGGAGCCAATACTCCCCGAGAACATTGCCTCATCCCAGCCGTGCGTGCCTGGGATGGGGAGAAATGCTGGGGAGCTGCAAAAGGCATCCAAAAATTAATGTACTGTCTGCAGCAGCGCTGGGGCTGCAGCCCGGGGGGAAGCGACCGCCGTGTGGCATGGAAGGAACTGCAGAGGAAAGGGTCTTCTGAGGATAGCGGGAGCTGCGCGGCAGGAGCAGCCTTTGCTCTGCAGCCTTCCCGCAGCTCCAGGACAAGCTTGGCATGGGACTGGCTCTTCCCCCATATGCAATGCCACCTCCTGCTCGCCCCTGCAGAGGGAAGGCGCTGTCAGCCCTGGAATGCTACAGTGGTGTCCCCGCATCCATGCACCCCCACCTTTGGTGCTCTCTGCAGCCGCCGTGACCTCGGACATCTCCCTCGGCACTCGGAGCAGGGAGCAGCGCTGCATCCCGGCTTTGCTGCTGGGGCTCAGGCAGTGAGCAGAGGCCAAGCCCGTGTGGGCAGTGCAGACAGGCAGCCCGTGGGCAGGGCGCTGCCCGTCTGGGGCTGGGACACCCCGGCAGCCAGCTTGGGACACCCCGGCAGCCAGCTGCTCCTGCTTTGATGTGGAGTCCCTCAGGCTCCGCACAATGCAGACTGGGGCGGGATGAAGCAAGGGTGATTGATTGTCTTGTTTTGTTCCTCCAAGGCTGTCCTGGACTGCTCGGATTCACAGCTGAGATCCCCCAAGAGCAGGGGCAGGCAGTGTCCACCCAGGCTGCAGGGATGGGGCTGGGGCTGATGGGGTGCAGGCTCTGGCTGGAGGCAGTGGGCTGGTGGTCTGAACTCTCTGTGCCTCAGTTTCCCCATCATCACTGCCCTCTTGGAAGCTTTGGTGTCTCTGGATGAAATACATCCCCTGAAATCGTCCTCCATTACTCTCAGGTGTGCTGGGCATCCCTGGAATTCAGGTCAACAACAGAAGCATAGGAGCCCTACCAAGGGTAAAGCTCATTAGGATTTGAGCACGTTGACCTTCGAAAAATGGAGTTTAGCTCCATCCAGTTGATGAGTCATGACTCTGTTTGTGCGATGCACTCCCTGCAAGCAAGGTTTCCACCGCAGAACTAACAGGCTTTTCTGGGAAGCACAGGGGTTCTGGGTTTCCTAATTATTTTCAAACCCTACTGGCAGCCTCTCTTTGACAGGGATCACGCCTGCTCGAAGCGCAGCACTCAGGCGTGTTTAGAGTCCTGAAGCACTGACTGACTTTAGCTCGGCCTCGCTGCTGAGCGCCGGCTCTCGCAGCCCCTCCTGCCCGAAACTGCCTGCATGTGGTTTGCATTTCTTCCCCGGAGAAAAAACCCCTTTCTCCTGCCTCAGTGTCATCTTTCCCTGGAATTGAATTTAGGGGAAATGAAGGGGAGGCCAAATTTTCATGGAGTGACTACCTTTCCTCTCAAGGCAATGATGGCAGTGAGGGGAAAAGCCCGTTCCAGGAACCCCTGCCCCGGTCCACGTCCCTTGGCACTGGTAATTTCAGTCACAATCAGGTGCCTCCTTCTGAGCCAGTAAGCCCTGAGGCACTGAGCAGATTGTGGAGAAGCTACTCCAGTGCTGCTGGCTCTCCCTGCTATGCAGCAGGGGATCCAATCTTTCCCTCCCACTGTGTGCTAGGAAACTGCTGCCTGCATGGAGCAGGACTGGGATTCTGATAGAAAACATGGCAGTGCCATCCATCACCCTGAGTGATGCATGGGGGGCTTTCCCATCTATGGAAAAGGAGCAGCAGGAAGCTGACCTCGAGGGAAGCAGCAGCCTGCAATACCTGGACATCAGTTAGGGATTATCCACGGCCCCTCTCTGCCTTCTCCTGTGAGACTCTGGGTCATACCCAGCATGCACAGCACAGCACAGGGGTGAGCCAGCTGCCCTGGCCGTGCTGGCTGCCAGTGCCAGCACAGAGGGCTCATGGGCTGCCAGCAGGGCGGGCAGTTGGGAAATCTGTTTCCTCTTCTGCTCGTTACGACACCACAGTGGGCGCATGCAATGGGAGCAGTGAGGCAGTGGGAAAGTATGAAGGTCAGGGGAGGCTGCGGTTTGTGTGACGGATGTGACCCCGGCTGATGTAGCCTTTTACCTGCTCCAAGCATCGCCATCCAGCTGGGATAGCTCCAGCTACTGCCTCCCCTGGGACATCACCCCTAGCCATGCTCTGTCAGGGAGCAATATCTCCACAGATCGCGTTCCTGGGTGAAAGAGGGAGGAAAATGGCCAAGGGCAGCTTCCTTGGTGCAAGAGCTGGGCGTGAATCGTCACAAACACGTGCGAGGCATCAGGGCACCGGCTGCTCTGAGGGCTTCGCTCAGCTCTCACAGCATCGTTCCTGCTCCCAGCTAGGCTCCAGCAGTCACATAAAGGACACAGCTGCTCTGACAACGGCACCAGCGTGCCCAGCAGCCGCCCTGACACACTCGCCTTGCAGCACAACTCTGCCAGCTCTGTAATCCCCATCACGTCCTCAGTGACTTGGCTGTTGATTCCAGCCGGGCCGGGGCTCTCCGTACCTCCCACACAGTTTGCAGGCCCCTAACTCACATTAGGGGGCTGCTTTCATGTGGCCAGTGGTTTTCATCATCACTGAGCCATGGCGTGAGTGAAGCACGGGAGCAGAGGAAGGAGACAACGGGGAGTCAGGCAATGTGGGCCAGCATGGCACCGTGAGTGCTGGAATAACAGCTTTGATGTAGTGGCAGTCAGCCCCGGGGCCATGGGCTCAGGTATGGCAGAGCCCTGGCTCCCAGGAGGGTCCCGTGGTGAGGGGATGCATGGAGCCCTCCAGCTTTCCTCACTGCTGTGCCCATGGAGAGGCTGATCGGGCCAACGGAGACTTGGCACCAAAAGTCACTTTCCAAGAGTGTCCGGGGCAGCTGACACAACATAGTGTGGGAAAATAAATCAAGGATTAACATGGAGGTGAGGCCACAGGAGGACAAGCTGAGGGCTGGATGGGAGCAGGTAGTGAGGGGTGAAAGGATGAGGAGTGGATGGTGGGTGAACAGAGATGGCAGAAATTTGGATGGGAAACGGAAAGCTTGGCAAGCACTCAGAGAGCTGTGGTGTGATCCTGCTGAGACACCAATCCTAAATACCCTGTGCTCCTGCACCTGCAGGAACCTGTGCAGCGGCTCTGCAGGAACGTAGGGGGAGTCCAATAGCAGCAGCGAGATACAGGATTCCAGATCAGGTTTCTGGAGGGAGACATGATTTCAAACTCTGCCTCAGAACTGGGCATTTAAATGGAGTCACTGGTAGCTCCTGGCCCACCCAGGGCTGGGCTGTGCTGGGAAAGTGAAATGTGAATGTCATCAAAGCCTGAAACCGCGGCTGCTGCCCAGGAGTGAGCTGAGCCATGGGGTGGAAATGCTGCTGCTGCTGCTCTGAATCACATCTGAGCGATGGAGAAGCTCCGGCTGAGGCATTTCCTGCTGTTCCCAACTCATCCCCATCCGATGCCTCTCTCATGGAGCTCCTGTGCTGAAATCCTGGCCCTGTGGAAAATCCACAGCAGCTTTCCTGATGAGTCCAGCTGTCTTCCCTGAAGAAAGGAGTGACCAAGTATGGCAGGAGGTGTGGTGTCTCCTGGTAGTGATTCCCATGGGACCTGCCAGGCTGTGGTCGGTTGTTCAGCCTCAGTGACTTCTTGAGAGGGAAATGGAAAGAGCGAGCAGTGCGAGTTAATTAATTGACGAATAATGAAGTCAAGATGAGCATCCCCCAAGGAGCCGGAGCTCAGATTAGGAAAGCAGCAGATGATGGTGTTCCCTGGCTTTGTCCCGAGCCCCAGCCTCCTGCCAGCCACACTGAGGACACTGGCTCTGGCCCAGGGGCAAGGAAAAAAAGGCCCTGAATGCCTTTCAATGGCAACTTTAATAGAATTTAGGTGTTATAAGCACTGTGACCCAGACAAGGAGTTATGAAAGGGATGAAATAAACCCATCAATGGCTGTTTGGTGCTTTGATCCCTTTGGTGTCAGCATCAAGGCTTGCTATGGCAGCACAAGAAGACCCTGCATGGATTCAAATGCTTTTCTGAGGACAAGAAAGAACCAGGAGCAGGGGAGGAGGCTCAGAGTGACATCCAGTAACCTGGAGGTTGCTGGATGGCGCTGGGCAGACACCCTTCACAGGATCATGGAATCCTTTAGGTTAGAAAAGCCTGGTTCGATCATTGAGTCCAACTATTGCCCCAGCACAACCAAGCCCACCAATAACCCTTCTGGCAAAGAAATTTTCCCTAATATCCAAAGTAAACCACTGTTGGTACAACATGAGGCCGTTTCCTCTTGTGGTGTCCCTGTTCCCTGGGAGCAGAGCCTGACCCCCACCTGGCTGCACCCTCCTGTCAGGGAGCTGTAGAGAGAAGGTCCCCCCTGAGCCTCCCTTTCTCCAGGTTGAGTCCCCCCAGCTCCGCATGTGCTCCTGGTGCTTCAGCTCCTTCCCCAGCTCTGTTCCTTTCTCTGCTTCAGCTCCTCAATGTTCTTCTTGTCCTGGGGGGCCCGAAACCGACCCCAGAGCTCGAAGAGCCTCAGCAGGGCCGAGCACAACAGCACAGGCAGCAGCCCCGCGGCCCCAGGCGGCGGCTCGGGCCCAGCGCAGCGGACGGGGGCCCTCTAGCGAGGGGCGGTGCGGGCCCGGCTCCGCCCCG
>NW_005054337.1:2338995-2345331 GCF_000277835.1 Geospiza fortis | reverse complement strand
GGGAACTGGGCGGCGCCGGCGGTGTTGGGGGCACTTGGGCTGGTGCGGGGGCCGAGGGGCCTCAGTACTGCTGTGGAGGGCTGCGGGGCTGGGGGTGTCCCTGTGTTGGGGATTCCCATTGCTGTAGGGGGGCCCCGCTCTTGGGATAGTGGTGGTGCTGAGAGGATCCCGGTACTGGGGGCGCCGAGGGTCCTGATGCTGGGGGATGTCGCAGGAGAGGAGATCCTGATGTTGGTGCTGATAACTCCAGGAAGCGAGTTAGTATAGTGTTAAGTGGAGCTTGGTGGTGAGGCAGAGGTCTGTAAGAAAAGGGTGTCAGTCCAGTGCTGAGGAGGAAATGTACTGGGGCAATTGCAGAGGGTGGGGCAGTCTAGTTCTGGACCCAGTGCTAAGATGGGGGTTTAGTGAGTTGGGATCCTGATGGGTGTTGGGAGAGTGCCTGATGTGATGTTGGAGGGTAATGGGGAGTGCAGGGCACTGTCATAGCAGAGGACTCTCCCCAGTACCATAGGAGGGGACAGTGTAGGGTAGGCCACCCCCAGAAACACTGATATGGGGCTGGGACAGACATAATGACAGCCTTCCCTCATGCCCCAGACAGCTCTGTATCATGCTGGGGAGGTGAAAGGTGTCTGACAGGGAAGAACATTGTCTCCTGTGTGGGTATTTGTGACCTCCTCCTGCTGGTCATGTCCTTCTCTTCCAGTGCAGGGATGCTGTGGGAGGCTGGAAAGTAGGCAGGGCTAGCCTGTAGGAAATCCCTGTTTGTCCTGTCAAAACCTGGAAGGCATTGAGGGATCCCCTCCCAGAGACCTCAGTTCCCTTCTGTCTCTCCCTGTGCAGCCAAGACAAGACCCCAGCCCTAGGAGTCCTGGGCTCCTGGGCAGGGTCTCAACCACCCATCTGTTTCATTGCAGCCAGGTCCTGATGAAAGGAAGTCAGAGCTGTTGCCTGCTGGCTGGGAAGCCAACAAGGAGGTGTATACACTGCGCTACAAGTCCATGGATGATGCCTATGAGCTGCTGCTGAAGGCCATCATGGTGGAGGACAGTATGATCCTCAATGTCATGGTGAGCACACATGTGGCCCCTGTGGGTTTGAAGTGGGTTTTCAGTCTTTAGCTGAAAAGAACACCAGGGGCAGTTTCTTAAATGTTGGCTTTTGCTTGTTCTGCCTGGAAAGTGGTCCCTTGGGATAGGGCAGACCCAGGGGGTGTTTTTGTGTCAGATATGGCCCAGCATGAAGCTGGTCAAACCCTGGCTGTGTCAGGGCAGTGGGACAGTTGGCCTTGAACAGTCCAGCGTGGGAGCTGCCCTGCTTCTGTCCCTTTCCCAGCTCAGGACTTCTCTGCAGCCCCCAACAAGCAGCTGCTCCAGGTGGTTTTGCTCAGTGTTCCCCCCTTTGCAGTCTGAACTGGGGAAAGGGAGCAGGGAAAATCTTGCTGTACATGGGGGTTTGCTCCTGGGGATTCAGGCACAGCTCAGGGACATGGTGGGAAGCAGGTGGACCCCCATTCCTTGTATCCCAAGCCTGGGGCTGTTTTTGTAGCTTCTGTGTCCCTCATTCCCAGCTCTGCCAGGCAGCTCACTCTGCTTTACCTGTGCTTTTCCAGGATCGCAGATCTCAGAAGGTCGCAGATGTGACCTTGGCAGTGGCTGACTACATCAACCCAGAGCACCTGGACGATTTCCACAAGTAATTTCAGTTTCCTGGTATTTTCTGCAGGAGCAATGTCCTGCTGGCATGGAGAGGGAGCAGAAATCAGGTTGGGAGGAGCTGGAGGACTTACTCCCCAGTTAAGAACCAGGCCAGCCCTGAAATGCAGCCAGAACTCTGTTCCCTGCCTTCCTCTGCACTGGCACGAGAGATACAGAGGACAGTGGGATCATGGGTTGGAGTCCAGAGGAAGGCCACCCCACCTGGGAACAAGCCAGGCCAGCACATTTATTTCCAGAGCATTGTGCTGGGTGGACACTGCCCAAGAATGTGACAGCTTCAGCCACATTCCCAGTGTCATGTGCTTTCCTCCAGTGCAGACTGGTTGGGTTAGAGCAGAAGGGAGTGACTGAAATGGGGTAAAGGCTTTGGTGTCCTTGTGTGCTGTTACCCCTTCCTGTCCCCTCTGTGCTGCCAGTGGGGGACATGTTTTGTGCCAGGGACACTTTGGGCTTGTCTGTCTCCTCCCCATGCCTGTTGCAGCTTGTCCAGCACCTCATGTCCTGGTGCCATGGCCACCCCACCCCATTACCCCTCTCCTTGCTGCAGGGTGTACAAGAACACCGAGGAGCTGAGGATGAGAATCACTTCAGGCATCATTGCTCCCCTCGGGCCCCCTGCAGGAAAGGCCAGAAAGGAGCCTGAGTCCAAAGAGGATGTGCCCTGGGATGAGAACCCGCTCCGGCTCCCTCCCCGGCAGCCAATGGGTGCAAGGGCCCCACACAGGTGAGGAAGGAGTGTGTGGCTGCTGAGAGCCCCCTGATAGAGGGGATGTGGTCCTGGCACTGCTCCCCAAACTACACATCAGGTCCCCATCTCACACATGTGGGATGGGGAGTGAAAAGGGTCCAGATTTTCCCCAGCTGGATCAGCCTGGACACTTGGGTTTGATTTGGTTGTTGGAGAGGGATGGGCTGTTCTGGAGCCGTGTGTTGGACTGACGGATCCAGGACGGAACAGGCTGGGGCTGGGAAGTGAGGTGTGGGGTGAAGGACAGTGGCCCTGCTCCTGCTGGCTGAGGGACCATCTGGGCTGGCGGAGCAAGGACACCAGTGGGAAGGACAGTACCATTGTGTGGCTGAGGAGCTTTTGGGAGGGACACCAGAGGTGCACCCAGCACCAGTGTCCCCAGACTCCTAGAAGTGGGATTGTATCTTTGTCTGGGACATGCTGGAGAGCCTGGCCTAGCCCAGCAGTGCTTAGGGATCCCCTGACATGGAAACTCCTGATATACGTGGACAGCTCCTGCTCCAAGCAGTGGGAATAACAGGGCTCCCTTTATCTCAGCAAGCTGCTGCCACACACATCAGTGTCCCCATCCAGCAACACTCTGGAGCAGGGAATGCTCCCAACAGCAGCCCCCTCATGCAGGGTGCCACAGATCCCAGGGCTCTCCAGGTGCTGCACTGTTTGCCATGGGAGAGCACCCATGGGCACAGCTGCATGCAGCTTTTCTGCTGTTCCTGAACGTTTTTCTGTGTCCTATGTTTCAGGCCTTCCCCCTTGAGTCCCTTTGCCGTTGGTGGAGAAGACCTGGACCCTTTTGGGTGAGTATGGCTCTTGAAGCACACCCTGCTCTCCCTTTGGGGGATGCGGGGCGGTTGGAGACCACCAAAACAGTATCCAGCCAAGTGTCTCTGAGTGGGGGCAGTTGCTCAGTGCAAGTTGCTCAGTGAGGGACCAATTGACAGTTGCTGAAGCTCAATATGGTTCTAATATCGCAATAAGATCCCGTCTCTTGCATAGATGATAGGTTGCAATCTGTGTCTGTTTAATAATCAGCTTGTATTCATTTAACAGACAGTAATTCCTGCAGTAAATCAAAGCTGAATACATCGTTAAGTGAATGTAAGCCTCTAATTTAAACCGTTACCAGCTGCTGTGTCTCCAGCCCAGCAGTCTGCAGAAGGGGAGGCTGAAAGCCGAGTTCACAGATTCTCAAGTCCTGTTTCAAGCCTCCCAGCTGTCTGAGGCTCTTGGAGAAAGCCTGGGCAGAGGCTGGGCTGTCTGGGAGACTGAGCTTCACAGATATATCCTTGATATTTGGTTTGGTCAGGGAAGGAGAACCTGTCATCTTCCACTCTAGTTAAAAGCACACAGTCAGACAATAACCAGCTTGTGGTGTCATTGTGGAGTGTCCTGCAGCCCAGAGGAGACTCCTCTTTGGAACCACCCTCCTGTGGGGATAGCATTTTTTCCCCTCTTGCAAGACTTGTTTCTCCATGGGTTTGGCTAGAAAAGGGACAGCTAAAAATGTCCCTGCTCAGCTGGAAAGAGAGGCCTGGAGCTGGGGGACTGGAAGGAAACCTGATTGCACCAGGGGAGGGGGTTCATTTTGGCGGAAGGGTGTCCCTGTTTCTCTTGCTGCCTCCAGCGCTTCATCAGAGATTTCTCTGTAAATGACAAAAAAAGATGGTAAATGGAAGCAGATTTGCGTGCTGACACCTGCCAGTGCTGGGACTGGAGACCCAGACTCCTAGGAATATGCTCATGGGACCTGGCTGTCCCGGGGCACTTTGGGCAGCTGTTCTAGCCTAATGGAACTCATTAGCACGGTTGTTAATGACTTGTAGGATGGCAGCGGTGTCCGGAGGCTCCAGCCGCATTTGCACAAAGCCGACCGTGAGGAATGGCACTCGCAGCGTGGGGCAGCTCCGAGGAGCTGCCGTGGCCAGAAAATGACTTCCAGGCAGTTCTTTGGAAAGGCTTGTGGGAAGCCAGCCGGCTCTTGCAACACTGAGCAGGGCAGGACGGGAAGCAGGGATGGAACGTGGGTCTGCAAAGAGGGCAAGCAGGTCTGGTGCTCCTTGAGGGAACAGCCAGCACCTCTGCTGTGGAGATAGGCTGAGAGAGCTGAGGTTGGTCAGCCTGGAGAAGAGAAGACTTCAGGGACACCTTAGAGCACCTTACAGTGCCCAGAGGGGCTCCAAAAAAGCTGGAGAGGGACTTTAGACAAGGGCCTGAAGTGACAGAACAAAGGGGAATGGCTCCCAATGACAGTAGGCCAAATTAGATCGGATTTTGGGAAGAAATTCTTTGCTGTGAGGATGATGAGACCCCAGACCTCTGGTTGTCCAGAGAAGCTGTGGCTGCCTCAGCACTGGAAGTGTTCAAGATTGCATGGGGCCTAGGCCAACTTGGTCTAGTGGAAGATATCCCTGCCTGTGGCTGGGGGTTGGAATGAAATGAGCTTTGAGGTCCCCTACTACTCAAACAATTCTGAGATTCTATGCAGGGCTCTCTGTCTTCCTGCTATGGGCTGCCTCACTGGCTGGTCTTGGGAGCTTTCCTTCCCACATAACCATGTGTCAGGTTAACCCCATGTTCCCATGCTCAGCATTTCTTCAGGTCTCTCCAGTGCCAATGTCATCTCATTCTCTGCCTTTTCTCTCTCCAGAGGTCGGAGTGGGGGAATGATTGTGGATCCCCTCCGCTCTGGCATCCCTCATCCTGGCATTGACCCATCCTCAGGCATCCCAGGCCGGCTTCCCCCAGGAGCTGTTCCACCAGGCGCCAGATTTGACCCCTTTGGCCCCATAGGAGTTGGGCGATCCGGGTAGGTCCTTGGCCATGCTGGTATTCCAGCCTGCTCCCAGCCTGCCACTGGATCCCAGCTCATCCCTGTTGCTGCAGGCCTGAGCTCTCACTTCTGTTTGACTCTGCTCTGAATTTCTTTCCAGGCCAGATCCTGACCACCTTCCTCCTCCAGGCTACGATGACATGTTCATGTGAGGAGTCACCACATGGCTGCTCATGAACAAGTTTTCTGGGAAGCAGGGGCACTTTGCCTCTTCACTCCTCGTCTGACGGATGTGATCTTTCCAGCAGCGTTTTCCTTTTCTCCATTTTGGGCCACATTGCCTTGTGTCCCATCAGCTATAAAGGCTTCCCTGTTTGCAGAATGGAAGAGGAGGCAGTAGTAGGTCATTTCTTTCTCTGCTCCTCTGAGGGTGCCTGGCTGTTTGCACCCAGCAAGGTGGGAGTGTGGGGTGTGGCTCTCTGGGAACAGCCTGGGTGCTGTGGGATTTCTCTGCTTCTCTGGGGTGGCAGAGCTTGCTGCTGGGGTCCCACAAGTGGTGGGTGTGAGAAGGGAGCTGGCTCCTTGCTGCTCCTCTGCAGGAAACCACAGCAACCTCCTGAAGGGGACGGCTGGAGTAGGCTCCCCACAGAGTGGGGTTCTCACTCTGTATCTGAGCAAGGCGCTGATTGAAGGGCTGGAAAGCCCAACCCACAGGGTCTCCATGGGCAGACCCCCAGCAGTAGCTGGGATTACGGCTGTGCCTGCTGGCTTTGAAGAGTGGCACCAGAAAAGCCTTTGATGTGCATGAGAAGAGACATAGATTGAATTCCTGGCTCACCTTGCGCCGTCTCTTCCCTGAAGCCATGGTGTTTTTCATTCCTTGGGTGTCTGTGAAGCCCTGCAGGCAGTGTGGTGAGGAGTGCCCGCTGGGCACTGCGTGGATCTGGAGTAAGAGAGAGGGGGCTGTGCAAAAGAGGTTTCTCAAACATGTTTTCCTACTGCCAGTCTTGTTGTGTGTGGCTCTGCCTGGCTGGCTTGGGATGGATGGGTGAGATCTGCTTGGCTTAGGCTTCTGAGCTCTCTAGAAGCCTCCTTTCCCT
>NW_005054337.1:2334634-2338971 GCF_000277835.1 Geospiza fortis | reverse complement strand
TGGGCCTGCAGCTCTGCTCTCCTGTCAGGGGCTCAAACTGTTTTTCTTCTCGTGTTTGATCTCTTGGAAGAATGTTCATAAGACTGAAATAAAAACCTGACAACAGTGTCGTGCTGGTGCATACTGGGGTGGCCCCTCTGTTCCCTGCTGTGCAAAAGGAAGCCCCAGAGCCCTTCCCGAGGCAGAGGATTCACATTGGGAACCCGCTTTGTACTTCCCCCTGAGCAGCAGTGCTTTTCCAGGAGGATGTAACTGTATTAGGAAAATGAAGTGGAGAGCAGCCCAGCCCTGCTCCTGCAGTAATTGCCTCTCCGGGGCATTGAGTGCTGTTGGAACACTGCACGCAGCTGCGTTGGCAGAAATATAAAGGGGGAAGGGATCCCCCCATCTATCTCTTTTCCCAAAAGGCTTTTTCCTTTTAAAACCTCTTTGCCTACAAATGCAGTTAATAAAGCTGTGTTATGGTGTGTGCCACCCTGGGCCCTGCACATGTGGGAGCAGGGAAGACCAGCTGGAGAAATCTGGTGCTGGGAGGCGTTGGAGCAACTCCTGCATCTCCCCAGAGCTTATGCATGCACCCCTATTTCTGGAGGGGCTGATTCTGAGCCCAGACCCACTGCACTACCCAGAGGTTTTTCAGGGGAAGTCCCACCTGCAGACCCACGGGTGGGCTGTGGGTAATGCCCACGACCAGAGCAGCATGGGAGGGATGGAGAGAGACCCAGGCTCGATGAGGCCATTGCTCTTGCTTGTCCCCCCTACCCACAGCTTCCTTCCAGGAGAAAGAAGCTCCCAACCTTGCTGCTGGGGTTGAAAGACTGGATGGGGGAGAGGAAACAGCTTTTTGGCCTCATCGAGAGGCCCTCTCTGCGGGGGGCGGCTGTTTTCTGCGCCTGAATTAATCATGTTCTGCGACCTACCAGGAGGGAGAGGCGCAGCCGGCTTTGATGGGGCTAATTAAAGCGAGTCAGCGCGGGGAGAGGCTGCGGCAGGGCGAGGAACCGGCTTTTGTCTGCAGCGCCCGGCCCCGGCGGGTCCGGGGTGTTGTGCAGCTGGGAAACAGGTGGCAGAGGAGGGGAGGGGGTTCCAAAGGGGACAAGTGTCTGCTGCAGGCCTTTGCCTGAGCCTCTGGGCTCCCCGGGCTCAGCCATCCACTCTCCAGAAAGGATGGGTAAAACGAGGCAAGGATCCTCCTCTCCATGTCATAGGACACTGGGAACAGGAGACTGTCCCTATAGCTGGCTTGGGTGCTACCAAAGGAGCTGGAGCATGGCAGAGGTGCCTCCTGAGAACCAGTGATGCCAAGCACATTCCTTATTCCATCTGTAAGGCTTGTGGCCAGCACAAACCCCATTCCCCGAGAATGGCTGGGGGGCAGCTGCCCCCATTGCGGGTTTGTTCCACAGTGGCTGTGAGGGCCAGGTCTCTCTTTAGCAGGAGGAACAGTTCAGGCCCTCAGCCATGTGTCCCTGTCCCCAGCACTGCTGTTTGTGCCCTAAGCGACAGGAAACATTAATATGCACGGGAGCACAGTAACACACCCCACGTTAATTTTTATGGGGAGGCTGTGAGGAGTGGCTGGGGCTGGGTGTGGGGTCAGGGCACAGGCTCTGCCTCCCTCCTCCCGCAGCAGCACTTCCACTACACGTTTGAAGAGAGGCACTGGATTATTGGTAATGGCTCAGGATCTCCAGAGAGTCCTTCAGGCCATCTGCCAGCCCGCCCAGCCCACTGCACCTGCCTGCGTGCTCCCGATGGGATGGCAGAACCCCCGGCGTTGCTAATTACCCTGCAGCCGGTGCTACATCCTTGGATCCTGGGTACAGGGAAGCCGTGTGTGTGTGTGGCCCAGCAGGAAAACAAAGCAGCCCCCGTTATATGGAACTGGGAAAGGCACTCTGGGCCCTCCCTGCTTGTTTTGCTCACTCTTGGCACAAAGAAAGACACCCCCAAAACACCAGCACTGGGGGACTGGAGAACCATTGACCCTCCTTCCACTCAGGCTGCACACCATCAGCCTTTCCCAGCCAGATTTTTCTCAGCACTCTGAAATATTTTGGATTGCTTTCTACTACTGCCCTGCACATTAAGCACCACATGCTAGTGCCTCTTTCCCAGTGCCTGCCAGAGTGATGAAGGGACAGCCAGGTCAGACAGCTCCATGTCTCTCTGCCACAGCCACCCTACACCTCAGCCTAGGGGAGGCTGTGTACGAGATCACATCCCAGCCCTTGAGGTCTCAGTGGAGAATCTGCTTTAATTGTGCTGTTCCTTTATGGTTTGTTCATTGTAAATATATCTCTATATATGTAGAGGCTTCCCCCCAGTCCTGCAGGACTCAAGGCACAGTCCAGCAACATGCTGACAAAGCAATAACAGCCCCTTCCCGCAGTTCCTTGAGCAGCCTCATGGCCTAATCCATGGGAGTATTCCTTGTGCTCACATACAGCAGGTGCTTAACAGCTGTAACCTTCACCAGGCTCAGCTTTTCATCCTGAAAACACTCCTTCCATCTTATTTAAAGCAACAAAAAAGGGATGATTTCTCCATCTAACGGGTTTATTTTACTAATCCAGAAATGCAGGGCCAGTGCTGAGTTGCAGGAGGGACATCTGCCTTCTCAGGGCAGAGCCTTGCTTGGGAAGAATCAGAGCTCCCCCTTTCTCCCCTTTTTCTCTTCTTCCCTTTCCTTCCCTCTCTTCCCTCCCTCCCACAGCATCACCCCCTCCTCCACCCTAGAGTTCCTCAGTGACAGCCACAATGACATTTGCCCCTCCGTGTTCTCCTTGGACCCTTCATTTGGCCCCTCAGGCTCTGGTTAAAGCCATTTGTCCCAAGGCTGTTGGGGACAGGCAGTGTTTGTCTGGGGACAGTGGGGCACGGCCACCCATTTCACTCCAAAAGTGGTTTCATTCCAGGCAAGGGTGCCTGGGTGCCAGGATTGCAGGTGTGAGGTGATTCAAAGTTGTTCCCTGGGATCCTACAATAAGTACAGAGCGTGGCTGGTGATGTGGTGACAGGGAGAGAGGCATGTGGCACTTCACAGCAGCAGGAGGAATAATCTGTGAAGCATTTTATGGAAACAGAGGGCAGAGGACACCATTCCCAGCATACAAGGAGACACTGGAAGCCCTGGAATAAAACCCAACCCAGGCAACCAGATGTAAAAATCACTTTTCTTTGTGTCAGGCTGTCTGGAGGGACTTGTCCCTGCCTGAGAATGTCTGAAGCGGGTAGCTTATGAGATAGATTGAAAACTGGTGGCAGTTCATGATAAACAGCACCTTTTGTGGGTCTGCATTTTCCAGTGGGATAATTATTTCCCTTTCCCAGCACAGTGCTCATACCCATTTCTCTTTCCACAGAACATTGTGCTTTAATGACGCTTCACATTTAATTCCCGAGACGCAATTTTGCCTTCACACCACAGACAATGGCCTTTGAATCAGCAGAAAGGCTGGCATGGGGACTCCCCAGCAGCAGCACTGCCAGGCCAGTGTGGGACACAGCCACCACGTCACCTCGAGGCACTGAGAATCATCCACTCTCTTCTGTACAGAGCACCATGGGTTTGGAAGAGGCCATTCCAGGGCTGCTGGTGGTAGTGGGATGCTTGGCACGGTGCAGGTGTGTCCTGGCCTTCATCCTGCTGTGCGGAATGGAGCTGGTGGGGTGTGAGGGCTGGGGGTGGCAGGGGGCTGGACCCCGCCCCACAGGTGTTGGGCATGCTTGCTGCCTCCTCTTCTGCCCAAAGCAGTGCAAGCACCAGCTCTGTGCCAGAGTTTTACAGGAAACTATTGCTAAAAATGGTCACTGATGGCAGAAACAGATCTGCAGGGAAGAGCAGTCAGGTCCTGGCTGTGGGAAGGAGCTCAGCCTCACATCCAGCCCAGGCTGCAACTGACCATGGCACAGAAATCCCGTGGCTGCCTTGGTTGTGCCAGTGCCATGATGCTGGTGGCAGGATCCCATCCAGGAAGGTGCTGGGGAGGCGACAGGAGGTCCCAAGGCCATGCTGTCCCAGTGCTGGTGGTGGTAGGGAACAACCCTGGCCAAGGCCATGCAGTCTGGTGGAAAACCCCAAAGCCTCATCAGTCTGGTGCTGCTGGGCCGGAGCGCCATTCAAGAAGGGTTCAAGGAGGTGGCAATGGTGGCTGAAGGCTGGTGTAGGCAAAGTTTCGCCCAATGGTATCGGTGTTGGAGTGCAGCAGGGGGACCCCCTTTCTGCCAGTGGCGGGGGGTCCCTGGGGTGCGCCCAGCTAGGAGCCGGGCCCCTCGGGGGGCTGGGGTGGGGGGCTCAGCTGGCTCTCGAGCAGCGCCCGCGTCCCTTCAGCTGA
>NW_005054337.1:2330360-2333595 GCF_000277835.1 Geospiza fortis | reverse complement strand
GCACGGCCGCCGCACGCACACGCACACACACACACACACACGTACGGGGGGCACACACATGCACTCACATGCACACGCCCGGGTGCACACCGGCACCTGCTGTGCACGGACCCTGTGCGACAGGGCCCCCTCTGTGCACCCCCTCGGCACCGCCGGGACCCTCCCTGGGCACCCCGCGGGGCTGCGTGGGGAGGGGCTCTGGAGAGCACAGAGCAGCACGGTGGGTTTTGTGCGGGGTCTGCCTGGAGGATGTGTCCTCCACAACCAGCAGTCCCCTGTGGGACGTGAGGTGGAGCTGGGCTGGGGACACTGGGCTTGCAGCATGAGCATCCCCAGCCCCAAAGACAGCAGGGAGAGGTCCCATATGGACGTTGCCCAGGCTGTCCCCAGATTCCCGGAGAAAGTGGGGGTTGACCTGGGTTTGGGCCAGGTATGATATGCCCTAGCTTGGGACAGAGGAGATCCTGGCCCCTGCGGTCCTACCACAATCCCACTGAGCTTAATGCCCCCCCTACACACACAGACACAGACAGACAGACAGACACACACGTTATTTATTCCATTTTCCCAGAGCATTCATGTCAGTGCCTGCACTCTTCTTCTCCCTGACCTGGCACCAAAGCCAGGCACGTGCCCCAGCAGTGACCTGCTGGCAGCCACACACTTTCCCTCGTTTGTTAATACGATGTGGTCTATTTCCACATTTGGAGCAGCGCCTGGAGATGTGGATATAAATCCCAGCAATAGCTGGTGGGCTGCTGACAGCTGCTGGGAAGGTTTGTCCATCACTTTGCCATTACCTTCAACACCTTCACATGCTTCCAGCATCTCCACAAGCACACCCAGTGCTGCAGATGCTGGGTGAGCTCAGTGCTGGGGCTGCAGGGATGATGCTTGTGCCCTGCACCCTGTCCCCATCGTGTCCTGAACCCTGTTCCCGCACACAGTGTACTCCTCTGCAGCTACACTGCACTCTGTGTTATCCATAGTGTTTGGGCACTGCTCTGTATAGAGATGTGAGATGGGAGTTTCTTGCCACCTGTGCCATGACAGGGCAGGGATTTTCTCTGAAGTCTCTGTCAGGTACAGCTAAAATGGATAAAAAAAGGTCAGAGAGTTTTAGAGCATGCCACACAAATAAAGAGGTGCATTTGTGTTTTCTGAGGGCTGGACAGGTGCAACACGATCCAGGCTCAGCACCTATCCAGGCACAGTGTCTATCCATGATGCTGACTGGAGCACTCTAGACCAACACATGGCACCTCTCAGTCTCTGAGCTGCAGCAAGGGCATAGAGCTGCCATGGAAGGGGGCTTGGAATGAGATGATCTCTGAGGTGTCTTCCAACCCAAACCATTCCGTGACTTTGTGACTCTATGAAACACAGAGGCTTCCCAGCACAGTGTCCCCAGGGATGTAGCCAGAAGTGGGCCGAGAAAGAAGCAGAATTAAAAATAAATGTAAGTGCATCCCGACACGTTAACTACATTTAGAGAGTCTTTAGTACCAACCCACTCCGCAGGAAGGCAGGAGATGCTTGGAGACAAGTAGGTCATGGGACACAGATTGTCCCAAATCAGTAGGAAAAGATGGATTTGGAGCAGGCAGGCATATCTCTGTGAACAGATGGGCAGGAGCAGATCTGCTGCCTCACCATCACCAAATTCCCTGGGAAGACAGAACTGCCACCAGTTTGCTCCTGAGCAGAGCTGTGGTCAAGCCCTCTGTTCTGGAGCACCCAAGCCCTGAGGCTGCCCGTGCACCCAGGGATGCCAAGGTCAGGAGCCCGGCCAGGATGGGGATTTGTGAGGCAGAAGCAGAGGCACTCCTGCTGTGGCTCCCACCTGCAGGGGACAGGGCTGAGTCTGCCATGGAGTCAGGGCTCCATGCTGCCTGGGGGGGCTGCTCCTGCACCCCAATCCCACAGCAATGCTCGAGAGGCCACCTGTGAGCGATGAGGTGGAGGGATGCATCCTGCTGGCATTGCTGTTTGCACTGTGCTGCCCCAGGATCCCAGTGCCATTGCTGGATGGGAGCTGGAGGGGACCCCAGGCCTTTGAAAGGGCTTCAGGGTAGCCCAAAAACCTTCCCCAGCCTGATCCTAAGTGGCTGAGCATGAGGATGAGGGCTGGCAAAGGCCACTCCATCCCCAAGGTGCTGGCACTAAGAGAAGGGGAGGGAAGACTGAGACAGCCAAGATCTATGCACACAGTGCAGGAGCAAAGAGAGGAGAGAGACAGCCAAGGTCAGAGGGAGCACTGCCAAAATTCACAATGAAACTGCAGGAGTGCTGGAGGGGAGAGACAGACGACTTGGAAAGAAAAGGAAGGAGGAGGGGGGGAAGGAGTCTGGGAGATGGAACAGGGTGAAGGAGCCAGACGGGGAACCAGGGATGGGAACATGTAACTCCTCAGACAAAATGATTGAACACTGATGAGAAGGACAGCAAATGGGAGCCTTAGGCAGGCAGAAGAGGACAGCAGGAGCAGGGAGAAAGACAGGCTGTGGACCTGGCTCTGCTCCCTAATACAGCTCTGTGCAGCACAGCCCAATTTTGGGGAGTGCACAGCTGTCTGGTGCCCACTGGCAGTGCTGACCCCTATCCAGCCTCACCACCGAGGTGAAGTTTCATCCCTGCCTCCTTAGCATTCACAGCATCCCATGGCAGAGCAAGAACTCACAGCCAGCACGGCTCAAGGTGACTCAGAGGTCAGAGAAAAAGCAGCCAGGCAATTCAGGAGCTGGCTGTACATCACCGAGAGATCCAGCAATTTGGGAGGACCAGAGATGCCTGGCACATCACAGCCTCCCTGCCTGTCAGTGCCAGTCCTGTGTACCCCAGACACAACATCCCAGTGCTCCCCATGGATGAGGGGGGGCTCTGATCCAGCAATCTGCTCCTGGGAGCTGCTGCCACCAGCAAGGCAGGTAGGGCTGGACTTGAGCATTGGTGCTGGGGAAGGCTGGAGCTGCACGGTGGGCATCAATGAGGGTGGTTCCCCTCTTACAGGGCACGGAGTTCTCAGACAGGTTTGGTGCCCTGGATGGGTAGTGGATACCTGCTCTGGGGCTTGTGGGAGGTTCCTCCAAGTCCCTGTTGGGGATACACCGCTCCAAGGATGATTTATAGCAAAAAATCCCTCTCCTTCCCCAAACATCTGAGCCCCAGCCCAAAGGCAGCTGGAGGGATGGAGCCCTGCTTGCCACTATGACCAGATGCAGAGCCGCACTGGGAT
>NW_005054337.1:2329610-2330350 GCF_000277835.1 Geospiza fortis | reverse complement strand
CCTGCTGATAATTAAGATCTCGTTATCTTCAGCTAACACCAGGGAGACAGGGAAAACCTCAGGTGCCTTGTGATACGGCAACAGCTGATGCTCCGGGCTGTGCCTGGGAGCAACGGGAGCTTCGCTTGTTCTGCCTGAATATAAAGCACGGAAAGCATGAAACAGAGGGTGAAAAACTATTTTTTTTCCTGGCTGGTGACACCTAAGTGTGCAAACACGCTGTCTTCTCTCAGGGGTGGCTGGAGCTGATGCAGGTGGAGGGCTGTGCACCTTTTGCCTTTCCCACCCTGCACAGAAGGCTGACCTGAGGCTCTGCTTTTTTTTGTTTGGCTTTTTTTGTTTTCTTCTGCAAATTTCCTTCACCAGGGGAGTTTTATCAGACGTGTCTGGAGCCACGCAGGAGCTGCTCACCTGCAGAGAAAGAGATGGGGCGGTGTCTGCAAAAGGGCTCTTGGAACGTCAAGGGTGAAAGGATCGGGAGGAGAAGGGGAGGAGCGGAGAGGAGAGGGACAGATGGATGGGGAGAATGAGATTGCTCTCCACTCTCATGAACCCAAAATGAGGGGCGCGACAACGTGTTCCCGGGCACGCGTGTCTCCTGCTGGTGAGCCCCAGGAAGGAGGGGGCCGTTTACAGCGGCAGGTCCCTGCCGAGGGCTCCGTGGCAGTGCGGGGCCGTGCCGAGTGGACACGGGCCCTGCGGGGGCTCTGAGGGCGGCCCCGCTGTGGGACCCCCCCGGC
>NW_005054337.1:2316741-2329600 GCF_000277835.1 Geospiza fortis | reverse complement strand
ATCCCCGGGGCTCCTCATCCCCGCAGGGCTCCTCAGCGCCCGGCTGTGCCCCTCCATCCTTCAGGATCCCGCTAAGTCCAACACGTCCCGCCTGGCATTGCTCAGGCCCCCTGTCCCCTCAGCGTCTTGGTCACCCCATCCCCTCAGGTCCTGCTAAATCCGCAGGGCCTGGGTGGCTCCCTCAGGCACCACCAAATCCACCCTGACCCATCCTCTAAGGATCCCGCCAAATCCCCCCTACCTGCCCTCTGAGGGTCTCGGTAAATCCTTTCATTCCCTCAGTGCTCTCGGGGTTCTCCCATTCCCTCAGCACCCAGCTGGGCGAGCCCAGCCCTTCTGAATCCCACTAAATCCGCACATCCCCTCAATATCTGCCTGGGTGCCCTGTCCCCTCTGATCCCATAAATCCTCTCATCCCCTTCAGTGCCTGGTTGTGTCCCCCCATCCCCTCAGATCCACTAAATTCCCCTTTGCCCATAGCCCCCGACTGGGTCCCCCATCCCCTCAGATTCAATTAAATCCCTAATCCCACTTGCTGCCCCAGGACCCATCTCCTGTTGCAAGGGGAAGAGCTCAGGGAATTTTGTCAGGGCTGCCCTGAGACCTTTAGCCAGGCACCATGTTCTACGTCCATTTGCTCATCAACAAGCGGGGGCCACTGGCCAAAATCTGGCTGGCTGCCCACTGGGAGAAGAAGCTGACCAAGGCACACATCTTTGAGTGCAATTTAGAGGCCACTGTCCAAAAAATCCTCTCCCCAAAGGTAGGCTGTGGCATGAGGAGGGATCTCCTGCAGAGTCCTGGGGTGGAGGTGTTGGTCTCTCGTAGAGAACTTTGTTATTTCTGTGTAATATTTTAGTGTTTTTGCCAAAAATACTAACTCCTGAACAACTTTTTTTTTTTTTTTTTAATTTAAATCCTCACAGTTTGCTATAGCTCTGCGAACATCTGGACACTTGCTCCTGGGGGTAGTGCGGATTTACAACAGGAAAGTAAAGTACCTCTTGGCAGACTGCAATGAAGCTCTGACCAAAATGAAGACAGCCTTTCGCCCAGGTATACACAAAATTCAGCATTTTTTCATGTGTGTCCTCTCATTTTAAAAGTTAATTTTGGGCTATTTCTGTTAAATACACATTACTGACCCCAAAAGAAACTGACCATACTATCACCTACTGCTGGTCTGGCTTAATTTAGTGCCATTTCAGGTCTTTGACTCCCTTAACAGAAGCAGTATCTTAAGTGGACTTACAAGAAGATGCTTGAGTTCAGCCTCCATTGCTAGATAATTAATTTTAATTTCTGATGACACCAACAACATGTCTAACAGTGTCAGTGCCAGACCTGACAATGTGTTTTGAGCTCTAGCCATGTAGACAGGGAGAAGGGAGCTGAGATGACTGGAGCCTTTTCCAACGGGCTCTGTATTTGTCATACTTAGGCAATAAATGGGAGGCACTGTTGTCTAAAAAAAAGCCTGAGAACACCAGTGTCTTGTGCCAGTTTTAATGTGCTTTGTGACCTGGTCTGTTTGCAAAATAGTCAATAATTACTCTGTATTATTCTCAAGGATATGATCACAGAATTATAGAATCACAGAACCATTTAGGCTGGAAAAGCCCTCCAAAACCCAGTCCAACTGTTCACCCAGCACTGCCAAGGCCACCACTAAGCCATGTCCCCAAATACCACATGTCTTTCAAATCCCTCCAGGGATGGTGACTCCAGCATTACTCTGGGCAGCCTGTGCCAGGGCTTGGAAACCCTTTTAGTGAAGAAATTTTCCCTTAATATGCAACAGAAATCTGCCAGCCACAACTGGTGGCTATTTTGGAGATAGATCTTATAGCAACTTGGAGAGCATCACACAGCTCAAGAGCACACAACAGTCACCACTGCTGCAACAGAGACTTCTATTTACCTAGATAGAAGGGGGGAGAAGAATCTCAGCAGAAGTGGTAAAATGCTGAAAGAGGCTGTTCAGGAATGCTGTGAAATCTGCATCAACAGAAATAGACAAAAGTGATCTGACTTTGAAATTAACCCTGTTCTGGGCATAAGGTTGGGTTGGATGACCTTGAGAGATGCCTCCTCATATGAATTTTTCCAGGATTCCCAAGTAATTGGCAGTCTGAGTACATAATTATTTGATGCTGGGGAACAGTGTTATGGAGACAGAGCAGATGAAAGGAAAACACAGTGGTTCATTTGCAGTGCTGTGAAAGACTCTGGGCTAGACATCAGCTGGGAGAACCTTCCAGGGACTTAAAGCAGCTGCTCACCAACACAAGTACTTGCATATTTCAGGTCCTGTTGCAGCAGACTCTTTTGTATCTGTCTGTAAAAAATAGATCATCTTAAGGACATGGAAACTGAAATTCCACTTTTGGGTGCCTAAGCTTTACCATTCTGTGATTTAGAATGGCAGCAGTCCCTCCTGACAGGTTTATGGGCTTATTATACCTACTTGGGAGACAGCACTACTTTTATTTTATTGATACTTCTTTTGTTATGTTGTCTGTTTATTTCAGGGCTTCTTGACCTTCCAGAAGAGAACTTTGAGGCTGCTTATCAGTCCATTACATTACCTGAAGAATTTCATGATTTTGAAGCACCACTTCCAGATGTAAAGTAAATGCTTCCCTAGTTTTTATTCATTCTTTTAGAATTTTCAGAAGTAAAAGCTATACACTTGCTGTTATCTGATTGAGACTCAGATTGGGTTGTTTTGATTTAATAACTGAATTCTCCTAAATTCTGAGCTCTATAGCCACAGGCATTGTGCTTTGGTAGTTTTCTTCAGTCCTTTAATCAACAGACCTTCACAATGTAATAATGTCTTGAACTTAGACTTCAGGATTCTAAATTGTCTGAGTGAAGGATGCAAACAGCTTTCTGAACCTCAAGAGAAGAGATAAAAATTAGTATTAATCCTCAAAGATGTGGCCAGTAACCACACAGTGTTGCACTGTTCCACTGGGTAGCTTCATTTTGTTTCTGCTCCATTGCTCTCTGGGGCTGGGGTGTTTTATCAGCAATAGTCAGCCTGGCTCCTGAGAAAAAGCCAGCATATTTCTCAGGCTTTTTTGACACAAAGCAGCACTAATGTAGAAAACTGATAAAAAACAGGAGACTAAGTCATGTTTCTGATGGCTCTGATGCCCCAAAGGTCCAGGACAAGAGATTTCCATTGAGGGTTGCTCTGTACCTCCTCATAAGTATGATTTGATGGGATCAGTAAGGGTTTATTATTTTGTAAGTACAGCTGCAATATAATATACTTTATTCAAGTGCCTCAGTGTGCTGACTCTGTAAAGGTGCCTTTTCTACCTGCCCAAGAGTTGTGTAATTTGATTTAAAAGATGTTTCGCTAATTAGTTGCCTTCTGACAAGGGTCTGGTAGGTACCAGGGCTTGGATGGGAACAAAATCACAAAGGCCAAGTTTACTGGCAAAAGGGAGGGGAGAAATGTGGGGATAAAATTGTGATAAAATGCCAGGATTGAAGGCTGTGTAGAAACAAGTTTTCACATTCCAGCTGAATGCTCAATGAGTTTCAGTTCACTCTATATTTTTATAATATTTTTTTCATCAGGGCCATTGATGTTGCTGAACATTTTACCTTGAATCAGAGCAGAGCTGAAGAAATCACACTTACAGAGGATTATGAAAGCAGTATACTTCTCTGTGATAGAAACTTTGGTGAGAGTAGTTGAGAAAGTGGACGAATTTCATAAGGGGAAGTGTGTTTTATGTGAGCCCTTTCCATGTGTGAAAAAACTGTGATTAAAGGTCCATTTGTTTCATGCTTTTGCTGATTGGCCTATTATGCTGTCTTAGGTTTAAAATTTTGTGTAAGCAATATTATCTGGTGTCAGAGACTGAGAACCAAACCAAACATTTCCTGCTTTTACTAAATTAGATAACATTGTGTATTCTTTGTTCCATTTGAGATATGGGATGTCTTGCAACCTTTTAAAAATTACTTGAAAAATTAGGAAATTGATACATCTGAGTTTACAAAACTCACACAGATGAGATATCAGGAATTGTGTGTTCCCTCAGACGAAGAAGCAGAAGCCCTGAGGAGACAGAGCTTCTTTGAGGGCAGTGTCCTGACAAGCAGTAACAGTCTGGTGGCAGATCCCAACTCAGCCAGCACCAGCGGAGACAAATCTGTGCTGCATGAAGATGTTTACTGCTTCCAGGATGACCATTTTGGGGATGAGGACGATGCTGCAGATATGATTGGTAGGGTTTGCCACAGGCAAAGAGAATTGGTTCCTTTCCAAATATTTTTATTCTTACAGGAAAACAGTCAAGACAGCACCAAAGCGATTGTTGTCAAACATAAATTCTGTGTTAGTTGTTGTTTTCATACATATATTTTTCCTACTTGTCACTAAGCCTATGATCACTTAGACACTGCCAAGTCAAACTGGTTTAAAGGCTGTATTCATTATTTTAGAATTAAAGGCATTAACTTTATGTTTAATGTTTAACAATTAATTTCTGTTTTCAAAGGTGAAATAGTGCAGCATTTTTTATCCTTACTGTTGTAATAACAAAGGGGGCAAAGTAGTTTCTGCATCATTATGGCTTAGAGCATTTATGTAAACCTTACAGATTGATACCTGTTAACACTATTAAGGCCATATTAAAAAAAAAAAAGGGTGGAAATCTCAAACTTGGGACTAATCCCCTCCTTTGTGTGCTGCTGCAGACAGCCGCACCACTGACGGCCATCTGCAGAAGCTGAGCTTGCTTTCTTTGCAGAGTATTAACCTCAACTAACATTAGGCTGTATCAGACTATTTCATGACTACTAAGGCTTAGAATGATTAAAACTATGTGCTTTGTATTTAAGAACTCTTGTTGAGGGATGAGCAAAATGTCCTAGATAAAGACATTCTTGATGTGGAGGAAGCACGTCCTTTGTCACAAGATCTGCCAGAGAACAGCACGGCCAGTGAGTTTGCAGTGTCTGCTCCATCTCACATAAACCCTCTGTTCCTGTGTTAATGCCTAATATCACTCACATTCAGCTTTTTGTAGTATCCTTGTGCCTTTTTCCTTTCTTCATTTATTTTGCTTTTTTTTTTTTCCCTAAACTGCTTCATCCACCATTTTAGGATAATTTTATTTGATTTAGGGATTCCAAATTTGTAACTTCACATTGCTTAGAAACACCTTCATGTGACATCCTGTTGGATATGCTGTTGGTCCACCCTGCTGCTCACAGCATGATGTCCCTTTTGAGGGGGAAAGAAACCCAAATAAGGCTGTCCTGTAACAGTGAACTGTCCTAGTGTGAGCTTAAAAGGTCTTTTCCAACAGAAACAATCCTGTGCTTCTATTTCTGGCTTCATATTTCTGCAACAAATGACACTTAAGTAGCTCATAAAGGTTCTGTTAATCTTCTTTTGGTTTGATGCTGATGAAAGGATTTAAGATAGCAAAAATTTCTCAGAAATAGTTATCAAAGCTTAATTTCTTACTCCCCCATCAGAGTGTTAGTTTAAAACAGAGAATTCTGGAACAGATTTAAAGTGATAGAGTGGCTCTTGCCTCTCCTTGCTCTATTGCTGGTGCTGCTTGTTCCTTTTCTGTTGACAGAGATGTCCCTACTGCCATGCACTTGCCTGGAACTGGAAACACATAGGGATTGAAACTAAACACCTTTGGCCCTAAACACTTTCTGTTGTGTGGGTTTTTCTCCAGATTTGTCTCTGCTATGGCCTGGTCATTCTGGGATCAGTGAAGGGAAGTGTAGAGCATGAGCGTATGAGAAGGAACTGGTGAACATAAATGAGATTATAAACAAAACCACAGTTTCCTATTTCTCGCTGTTTTTGTCTGGTAGCATTCTCTGTCGTGTGATTGAGAAATTAGCCCATATTGTAACTTTTTTTTTAATTTGGGTTATTTGCTGGGTTTTCTTGCAGTTGAGTCCAACTGTGCAGACACCACTGTTAAGGATGGGAATCACACAATGAATGAGACAATCCTTTTGTTCCAGGAAGAAGGGTTTGTGCTTGAGCCAGTTGATGATACAGGTCAGAAGCTGACCCGTTTCTGATAAATGTTTGCATTAACTAGGTTTGGTTTGCTTCTTAGTAGTGAAAATACTTGCAATATGGATTATTCCCACCTTAGATTTCATTTGCTCCTGCTGTCAGAGTTCCTTTTTACAGTAAATATTATACAAACCCAGTGCCAGGTTATTTATCTCAGCTGCCCAAATTTGTGCTTGCAGTTTTTTCCATGTACAAGTCAAGTTTTGTTGCTTTTCAGCTCTGGTAGCATTGCAAGCTTGAAGATTCACCAGAAAAACTTTGATTGCCAGTCACACATCAGTGACTTTTATATTTAAAATCACAGTCCTAAAACTTTCAAAACATTAGTTTGTGAATTTTTAACAAGATCCAAGGTGAAGAGTATTACATTTCCTCTGAAGAGGAAATCTAAATGGCCCCTATCACATTGGTGGCTGTTTATGAATAAGCAAGCTCATGTTGACAGCAATATTTACAATATTGGAATTTTCTGGCCTGCCCAAATAATATCCAGGAAGTTATGGCTATATAACTAATCTGTGCCTTTCTTTTGTGTTTATATCTTGATTAAATTGCTAAAGGATTAAACTGACAAATACAGATATTAATTATGAGGTAATGAAACCTCTTGAGGGCATCAGCAGTTCCTGGAGCACTTAACTTCCTGATGGATTAAAGACAGCTTATTCAGTCTTGTTGCTCTATTCTGTGTTTTCATTATGTTGTCCTGTACCCAGCTCTTTATTAAAAGAGTCATTTGTCTTCCACAATTAAACATAAGGGAATTTCCAATAAAAGAATACAAGGAGTGAAAACTTCATAGAAACTTTTGAAGGACTGGCCTGTGCACTTGTGCTTTGATTTTTAAGTCTAGGCAGTGTTCAGAAGGTCGGCAGCCAGGTTGAATCACTGGGCTTTTTGGTGTGCCTAATGTCCTAGGAATAGACCTTAAGACTTGTTGTTAATACTTGCTTTATGTAGCTGTCACCCAGAGGAAAAAAAAGCAAAGAAAGAGGAAGCTGCTGGTGGATGTAGAGAAGGAGCTGAGCTGCCAAACCATTTACAAGCAGCTCTCCAACTACACTGACCTCCTGGCCACGCTGGACCTTGCTCCCCCTACCAAGAAAACAATGATGTGGAAGGAGTGGGGAGGTGTGGATAAACTCCTGTCCCATTCTTCACAGCCTATGATTCATGCTCAGCTGCAAAAGGTAAACATCAGTTCCTTGTGGGGTCTGTGCCACTGTGTAGGTTCCAGGATTGTTGCAGAGCTGGGATCTGACTGAGAGAGATTTTGTAGACTCTGTTTGATCTGACGTTGGAGCTGGCTGCAGGTGTGCCCTGAGCATTGCTGTGTAGTACTGGTCAGCAGACACCTGATGGTTTGCACACTCACCACTAATTGTTTCATCATCTGGGGGGTCAGAGCCTTAAACCTTCTGCACTCCAACAAGTGAAAAATTACAAAAGGAACATGAGAGCTGATGTTTCATTTCACACTCCGGTGCCTGAATGATCTTATACTGACACACAACTTTTTACTTTTCTATCCATTTCTTTTATACTTTCTCATTTGTTCTATTGTTTTCTGGTTTATTTCCTCTTTGTAATCAATTTGAGGTATCTTTTGTTTATATTTATTTAAAGGCACATCAGACATTAGTAGTAGAATATTGCTGATGGATTTGGAAGGGTTCACTGCAGCAGTGCAGCTTCACCACTTAGAGTCCAGCTGCAGAATTACAACTTGCTCTTTAAGAAGATGAAAACTGCAGATGTTTCTTTCTTTCATCCTTCCCTACTGCTTGGCTTCAAGAAAAATTATTCAAGCTGCTCCTAAGATGTTTTTTTTTCATGGAATTCATGTCAGAGCTGCAGAAAGCTATTGCTTAAAAACAAACAAAAAAAAATTGCAGATTTTCAGAGTGACCTAATTCAAATACTGAAATTCTGGGTTGCACTCATTAACATACAGCTCATATTCATATTTTGTGTTGATGTTTGTAAATAATCTGACATGATATTCTGAAAGCAAACAAAAAATAATTATTTTCAGTTGTTTGAAAAATGCTTCAAGACTGACAGATTTAAGATGAGAGCAAATGGAATACGGAGGATGTCTGAAATGAAAGAAGTGAGAAAAGAGCAAGATACTACAGGTAATATTTTAATTCTGTTCTGCAGAATTAGCTGTTAGAGAGTATTTTCTATTCTACATTATGTTTGAAAGACACAAGAGGTGTTGGTGTGCAGTATTACACAAATTACTTCTTTGCTGTTCTTTTGTTTCTTAGAAATTAAATGAAATCCAAGTTTTTTCTTCCTTGTGGCATAAGAAGATATTTTTGGTTTCATCTTTGGTTTCTCTAATTATCTCTGAAACTGCAGATTTGGGTAATGTTGCTTGTGGGGTTTGTTTCAATATAATTGAAAAAAATTAGCTTCCCACTTATCCTAAGCTTAATCAAACTTCTCTCCAAAATTCCAAATTAATGTAAATAGTTCTACTTGTATCTGGAAGATGTGTTTGGTTAATATCAGGCAAGAGGAAGTGTTCCATTTTAGATCTTCTGAGAAGGATGTATCCACTTTCATTCCTTTGCTCTGCTGGGAACCTAACCTGTCTCAAAAATTAATTAACAAACCCACCTCCTGTGAGTCCATAAAGGTCAACTTTCAGAAAAGGAAAACCTGCCTTGGAAGGTTCTTCTTCCATTATTCTGTTGGGAATGATACTTCTTCAATATTTGCTTATTCTGGCTCTTCCTCTCAAAGACTCTGAACTTCTGTGTGATTTTTGCTTTTCAGTGGGGTTTTTTTTAAGGATGGTGATTCACAGTAATTTCCTCTTCAACCTTGGTTTTCTGTTAATACAGAGATGCTGCCAGTAGAAGAGCCAAGTTACCTGCAGGAGCCAGCTCATTCCAAGACTGGGAGAAAAATTAGAAATGATTCCTTTATGTTGACATCACAGAATGACAGAAATGAAATCAATGAGAACTGTGGTGAAATTATAGTGAGCAGTTTTCCTCAGTTTTAGAGACCTAAGTGTGCCTATTGGTTCCACTTTTTGCTAAGGTTCCATTTAAAACATGTTAAGAAATTACTCATGTTTGGAAAGGATGCTAAAAACAGGCAAGAGAGCATTACGTAGCTTGTGTGATGAAAGTTTATTTATAATTTGGTAAACTCCCACAATGAATGAATGATTAATTAAAATGTTTATTAATCAGCATAAATTACAGTTTAATCACTAAGTATACATGAGAGCTTAATATAAAATATTAAATACTGTACTGAAGAGACAAATATAATCTTTATAAAGGATAAAACTTACATTTTGTGTGTCATCTTGAGGAAATACTCAAGCAATATCTCTTCCATCTTCACTTCTGCTAAAGGGCATTCTTTAGAGAATATGAGGCTCATTAATGTTGAAAAGTGATGAAATTGGAGCTAATGGCAGCAGAAAATGTGTGCTGCATGCCTGAACTCTGCCCATAGGTTTAGATTCATCTGTAGATAAATCCTACAGCAAGGTCCTTCCCTGTATCAGGAAAGACATGGTAGAAATAGCAGCTATTAACTTATTTTGAAAAACTTTATGACAATAAATTCTTTGAGAAGAAGTGTGTAAAGAGAACTGTACTGTGTGTATAAATGGCCAGGCCTAGTGATTGTCTTCTTCATGTTCACAGGAGGATGGAGCAGCTTTCTCTGAGAGCTCAAAAAATTCCCTGGCCCAAGAAGTTGAAGCACAGAAGGTGGAGGTGCCAGAGGTGTGTGTCCTAAGCTGATGGCCCTGGCTTTTTTCAGAAGAGAACCCTGTTTCTTAAAAAAAAAAAAAATAGCATTGTGAACTTCCAGGGAGTTTTGCTTCCTGTGAGAAGGAAATAATTTCAATTCTACCCTGCTGGTTCTGAGGATGTTCAGGTACTCTGAAACCAGGGCAGTCAGCTGCAGGCTTCAGAGGTTAAACCCAAAATCCCAAGCCAAATATTTGAATATCTCTTTAAGCCCCTGTCAGTACAAATCCTGTCAGAATCCCAGTCCCACAGAGCAGTACCTGGCTGTGGAGCTGCCTCACTGGGACCATGTTCATGTTGCACCTGAGCTATCTCTGAGCACAAAGCACACAGGTCCCATTCTTTCCTTTGTTTCACACAGCCTTGTATGAGCACAGAGGTGTCAGAGCCTCCAGATTCCCTGAGTTTGGCCATCCAGATATCCAGCTCTATCTGGATTTTGAGCCAGCCTGGAACTCCTGACCTTTTTCTCATGCTGTGTGACTTTTTACAAACCCTGACTAACTTTGTTTACTTCCTCTCAAGGAGCAAACAATGACTGGGAAAGACAATGAAGAAATAAGATGGGGCAAAAGAACTCTTCGGTTACAAAAAACTTTACAGGTACCAGTGCTGGATTTTGTTATTAGATACCAAAAAGCTGGTGTTGATTTCAGCTGAACCACATTAGAAAAGCTCTTCCTTCTACTGTCCATTGTGTCTCCCCTTCTCACTTGCAGCAGGTGCTTTCTCTGGTATTTCTGTGGAAAATCAGGATTCTGGGTGCTTGATGTGTGATGTTCCTTTCCACAGCTGCTGGAATTACTAGAATTTTCTGAATGCTCTTTTTTAATCTATTTCAAAAGTGCAAATAGTAAATAAATATTTACACCTAGGTAAGCCTTTAAAAAACAAGAGATAACTGAGCCCACAGAACTGCTCAAGGATATTTATTGTTATCAATCACAAAGCATGATGGGAGCACTCCACTGGTGTAATGGAATTCTGTGGAATTGTAGCTTTTAGTAACACACATAAGTACCAACACTATTATGGCATTAAAATGTGAAAAGTCACTTCTATAAACACAGATGGAAGATAGCCAGAGAGGTTGTGGGCTCCCCATCTCTGGAAGTGTTCATGGCCAGGTTGGATGGGGCTTGGAACAACCTTGTCTAGTTGGAGATATCCAGGATGGGGGAATGAGATGGTGTTTGAGGCATTCAGGCAGAGATATTCCCTCTATGCAGTGCTCTCTCTTTGGACTCCATGGACTCCAGTTTTACTGGTGGAGAAGCTGACCTGACTGATTTCTCATTTCCCTTCTGCAGCAGCTGAAGAGATCAGGTGTGTGTTCCTTCAGTTTTCGGGAGCTCTGCCGGAGAAACACCCGGAAAGAAGCTGCAGCCACATTTTACATCTTTCTGGTGCTGAAGAAGCAGCAGGTCCTCGAGCTGCAGCAGCCCAAGCCCTTTGCTGACCTCACAGCCACTGCTGGGCCCATGTTTGACAAGATCAGATAAACTGATCAAAATACAGCTTGGGTTGCATTTTCTAGCAAACAGTTTTCCTGGAAAAAGGATGGACTGTCTTGTCAAGCTGTGGGAGATGAGCAGAGATCCCTGCCCTCTACACCACCCAGTCATGGCTGGTGCAGGGGTCCTGCCCCAGCTGATCACTACAGGGCTTATTATTAATATTTATAGTTACATGATGAGTTATATGATAGTTACAAAATATGTTAATAAAATACTACTAAAATATATATTCTACGTAAGAGATTTACATTGCGAAAGATTTTATAGAAGTCCTCAAAGGAATTTTATAAAAATCCTCAAAGGAATTTTATAAAAGTCCTTCAAAACCTTTCTCAGAGACTACCTTTGGAGCTTAAATTATTTTTGACAAGGCTTGTGTCTGTTAATTCTCTAATACCATCAGTAAGAGTTATCTGTTTACTCTCTGTAGCAAAAAAATTTAGATTATTTAAAATTGTTCCTGTCAAAGAACATTCAATATTTCATATTTTAAGATCTAGCAGGGTACTGTCTCCAGTGCTGCTTTTGTGTGTTCAGGCAGACAGAGGTTACACTGGCTCTAGAAGAGTCCAGAAGCTGCAGGCAGAAATTCTATTTCCTAGAAACCCTGCATTGTCAGATTTCACAGAGCTTTTTAACTTGTTAACACCTTTATTCATGTGTAGACCTATTTAAAAATGGATGTTAACTGAAATATTATTAGTTCTTTGCATTTTTATCTAATTTAGGATAAATTTTATCCCTTTTACTGTCATTTTCTGAAGCTCTTGGTTTCCAGCTGCCCTCCACCTGGAGGAGGGGTGGTTGTGCCCCACTCAGCTGCTTTGGTGCTCTGGGGACATCACTGTTCCTTCATGTGGAATCAATAAAAATCAGAAGATGTTTCCTTTGCTTGTTAGTGTTTCTTCGAAAGGATCAAATCCTATGGGTTCATCCCAGGGTCAGGGACTTGGTGATTTTACTTTAAATGGGAAAGGATGGGTGATGCTGTCACCTGACCTTCAGGTGTTCACTCACCTCAGTGACACCCTGTTAGTCTGTGCCCCCTAATGTGTGTGCTTCCTGTCCCACAGGATTCGGGGAGGTTTGGTTTTCAGGGTCTGTTTAAGGGAGTAAAAAGGCTTTAAAAGAGGTGAAACCCCAGTGTGGGGCATGGGGTGGCCACTGGATGTGGGAGTGTTCCAGCTGAGTGTCCTTTCTGAACAGGAATATTTGATTAAATAAATATTGGGCCTTTGCTGGTGTTCTCTGAGGGGTTCATTTTCTGGGATTAAGGAAGGGAAAAGCATCCCTGTATGATAAAAACCTCTGAGTTTCCTGCAAAAGAAGCACTATTTTGGGTGGGAATAGGAGCATGGCTCAGGCCAAGGCTGGAACCAAGGGCAGTTCATCTTTTTCTTGTAGCAGGCCTGGCACTTCCAGAGCCAGGATCTGACCTGGGTAAAGGGTTTGGGTTTGGTGAAAACATCTCCCTCTTTCCC
>NW_005054337.1:2315436-2316717 GCF_000277835.1 Geospiza fortis | reverse complement strand
GGAGTGGTGCTCCCACTCTTCAGGTCAGAGTATCCTGGGAGACCAAGCACTGCAGACTGCAGAGGGAAGGAGAAACCATTTTTCTTTCCCAAAAGCCATCAGGAATGACTCTGCATCTCACAGCAGAGCTGCTGCCTGTGCCACATGGTCAGAGCTGCTCCAGTGGCAGCGGCTGTGATAACTCATTAATTTTCCTTTCAAGGAGAGAGGCTGTGCGTTGGATTCACCGCGAAAGAGGGAAACAAAAGGCAGCTGGAGGCGGGCAGGAATAAATGGGAGGCAGGAGATATATATACACTGAAAACAGTCTGTGTGTCAGGATAAATGAGGTACAGATCATGCAGGAAATAGTGCTGGAAGAAAGACTGACATGTATTTACCAAACAGGTTTGTCAAAACTCTGGAATAACCATGGGGGCGTGACAAAGGGAGCTGGCAATGTCTGGGAAGCACAATGGGCCTGGGGTCCAGACCCAAACTGGGCGCAGGTTCTACTCTGGCTGCGAATATTTCCCACATTAACATTTCCCTCCATAAATCCGTATGTGGATCCACACAGGCTGGGTGTTTGCAGCACAGGCACATGTGCATCTCTGACGCGGTCCCCACGGGGGTGTCCGCAGCCGACCTTGGGCGCTCCTGGCCGCGGGCACGGAGCTGCCCAGGAGCCGGTGCCCTGCTGCTCCCCGCGCAGGCTGCAGGACGCGGCGCGGGGGCTCCCGAGACGTTTCCTCCGCAAATAATTTGGGAAGGTTGATCTTGACAGTTACACCAGGAAGCGTGTGGGAAGTGCCATGAGTAACCGGGCTGTGCTGGAGAACGGGACGTGCCGTGCCGTGCCGTGCCGTGCCAGCCGTCAGCCTCATCTCCCAAGCCCGGGACAGCAGCTCGGGGTGGTTGCTGCTGCTCCTCCGCCCCAACCCCGGCGATTAGGGCTGAGCCAGAGGGATTGAAATGGGGCGCAGAATTCCGGTTTTTTAATGACTTGACTTTATGAAAGTGCGTCACTAATTAGAGGCAGGGATCTCCTCGGAGCTGTACTGCTTAAAATGAAAACTACAACACTGGGGGGACGCCAAGGGCCGGGCGGCTGCAGCGCGGGGCCGCCCCAGCTCTCCCCCTTCCCTTCCTCCTCCTCCTCCTCCTCCGGGGTTAACGCGGGGCGAGGAGCCCAGGGCCACCGGGCACACGGCACACCCGGCCCGCGGGGCTTCTCAGACAGGGAGGGACCCCAAAATCCGGCTGGTTTCTTTTTTTGAGGTGGCTGTGCCGCTCCGACAG
>NW_005054337.1:2311886-2314926 GCF_000277835.1 Geospiza fortis | reverse complement strand
GGGGCGGGTCACGCATCGGGCCCGCAGCACACCCGCATTGCGTGTGCCAGACCCCCGCGGCACACACCAGAGCCGTGCTGCTGCACCAGAGCCCACGGCGTGCGCTGGACCCCCGAGGCACGCACTGCACCCACGTCTGACTTACCAGACCCATATCTATGTACCCTGACCCGCACTGCAAACCCACCTGGACCCCCCACCACACCCACCGGTCCTGCTGCACAGCCCTGGAGCCGTGTGACATGCACTAGACCCACACAGCAGCGCCAGCCATGCATTGCACTCACCGAACCTGCGCTGCATCCTCCAGACCCACATCTCATGCACCTGACCCATTTCACGTGCACCAGACCCTCCCTGCACGCCCCAGACCCACCTTACACCCCCCAGTCCCTCACTGCAAGCACCAGACCCTCACTGCACACCCCAGACCCACACCTCATGTACCAGACCCTCCCTGCATCCACCAGCCCCACGTCACATGGACCAGACCCACATCACATGCACCAGACCATCCCTGCACGCCCCAAACCCTCCCTGCACACCCCAAACCCACATCTCCTGCACCAGACTCTCCCTTCAAGCACCAGCCCCACGTCTGCTGCTCGTGCAGCATCCCAAAGTATCTCCGGCACCATGGGGTGTTGCAGGAGCTGGGGCTGCTCTGCAGTTGACATTTTATTATTTAATGGCTTCATGCTCCATCTCCAAGGGACACAGGAACACCCCAGCGGGTTGGTGAGCTGGGTGTTCTGTTCTCTCCTCCCCACAAGGTCAGCGCTGTGGCTGTCGCACAGAACCCACTGCTGGGTGCCTGTTCTGCTTATAAAATCCATGTTCCCACCCTGTCTGGGCAACAGGCACGTTGTGCTATGCCACAAGATGCAAATCCTGGTGTCTGGGGGGTCCCAGGGTGGGGGTCAGAGGGGCAGTGCCCGTGCTCCCATCCCGAGGTGCTGCGGCAGGCAGGAGATGTGGTGTGTGGTTAAAGTAGGCCATTCCAGCGGTGTGGAGAGCAGGGCTAATCCCCCGGCACCGCCGTCATTCCCAGCCCTCGCTCAAGGTGGATGGTGGTTAGGGGAGACCTGCTTCCGCCGAGGCTCGGAGGGGAGGCGGAGCTGTTGCACTGGAAGCTGGGTTTGTCTTCCAGGTTTTTGCCTTCGTATCTCAAAGGAGTGGGCTGTTCCTTGTGCTTCGCACAGCTCGGCTCGGCTCCTGCCAGAGCACCTCTGCAGGATGGGCTGTGCAGTGGGATGTCACCTCCATCCCACCCTGCTGACCTTCCTGGCCTGGGGTGAGACCATGGGGTCTGCATCCTGGGTGTCCCACTCCTGCTGCCATGCTGCTACAGCACTTGCCATGGAGCTCTTTTCCCATTTCCCTTTGGCTGCAGAGTCCCCAGTGAGAGCCCAGCCTTTGCCCTCTGGTCAAGCACCTTGTTTTAGCTAATGAGGGCTGGGAATTGCCACCTCCCCATTTGGAGTTGCAGCCAGGTCAGCCGGAAAAGTGATGAGCTGCATAACCCGAGCTTTCCAAATGGTGTCTGTTTTCCTGTAATCTCTGGATGTCAAGTCAGCATTTTATAACAAACAGGAGAATAAAAGGAGATGCTCCTGCCTTTTGGAATGGGATACTGCCACTCTTAGCAACATTGATTTTTCTGGTGGTGTTGCATAAACGCCCCATGGGGTTTGTCTCTGCCCTGAGCTGGATTTAGCAGTGGCTTGGGCAGTGCTGGGTTAGCAGTTGGATTTGAAGGTATTAAAGGTATTTTCCTACCTAAATGAGTCTGTGATTCCATGATCTCCCTCTGCCTGGGACCCAGGTGAAGCTTTGGGATGAACCCATCTACACTGGAACAGATGCTCCCAGCCTCTGGAGATATTGCCACATCCTTGTAATCTTCTCGGAGCAAAAGCAAAGCAATTCCTGTATCCCAAAAATCCCCCATGGCAGGAGGAGGAGTGGACACAGTCATGGATGCTTGCCCCCAGCTGCCCAGGTGGTGCCCCAGTGCTGACCCCCTCCTGCACCAGGGCTTCTGCCAGCCCTGGCTGCTGGATCCTGCTCTTTCCCATTGCAACCCAGCTGTATCCCAGTCCCTTTTCCAGTGCAAGTAGCCCTGGCATTGCCACTGTCCAGGACCAAGGGCTCTGCCCCCCATCAGCTGCTGCTTGTTGGCCACATCCAGCACTTTGCTTATTTTTAGAGTGTGGAAAAGCAGAGCCGGTGTCAGGAAGGCAGGGTAGATCTTTGGGAGCCCTTTTTGTCCCCTGGAAAAACAAAGCTGTGGTTTCCCTGTCTGTGTTCCCTCTGCTTTTAATCTTGCCCACCCTGGGAGGCTGAAGATGTCCCAGGGGACCCATGGGGACACCGTGGTTCTCTCCCAGGTCTCTGCAGTGGGTGAAGCTGCTCTCAGACGCTCGGGCTCAGTGCCACCATCGCAAAAGATTCCTCACACAGGATGTGCCAAGGGAAGCACAGGAATCCAGCAGCAGGCAGCATGATGGGAGCCTCGACAAAGGAAGCAGTGAGCGAGAAATCCAGGGAAATGTGGCAGCTGCTGGCACAGCAGTGTTGTGCTGAGGGTTGACACTGGCAGTGAGCTGCAGGCTGTCACACCTCTCTGTTCCCTGTGGGGATGGGGTGAGCTGGCAGCAGCTGGATCCCTCTGAATCCCACAGAAGCTGAGCTTTGGAAGCTGATGGGAGCAAACTCTTGAGCCTGCAGCCATGAAGCCCTCAGAGGAGCAAGCTGAGGAACCATCAGAGGCTTCACTGGGCCAGTGATGAGGCTCTCTCCAGAGGTCCTGTGTCCCTGTTTCCCATGTGAGAAGCATCTAGGAAGGGCCATACCTGCCCAGCCTGGTTTGTCCATCACTGGCACAGCCAGGGGATCCAGCAAGGAGTGGGGAAGTGGCAGGATTTGACGTGAAGAAGCATCTTCTTCTGTGGGGCAGTGATCCAGCTGAGCCTGGGGAAATCTTCCTATGGAGCACCAGGGTGAGCTCCCACTCTGCCCCTGCTCTGCCATCCATCAC
>NW_005054337.1:2307577-2311837 GCF_000277835.1 Geospiza fortis | reverse complement strand
GGAAGATGAGTGTCACCCCCCTGGGACAGAGGCAGTGTGGGGGAGTTATCCTGATTCTGCATCCCAGCCCTCTGTGGGGGATCTTCTTTCTCATGCTGTAGCTCCAGCTGTTTCCTTATCAAGGCCCATTGCTTTTATTTATCAGGAATTTTCCAGGCTGATTCCACTGCATGGAACAAATCCTGGTTTGTGCTGTTGGTTGTAAAAGCTCTGCCTTTCTGCTCCACACGTGCTGGAGCCTCACAGGGAGTTTTGCTGTGAGCAGCACCAGCAGCACACCGGTATTTGCAATGGGCAGTGTCCACCCTGCTCAGCCCTCAAGCTGCATTTTAGGGGATTTGCAGGGAGCTGGAGCACAAGCAGATGGTTTGCAGGACAGTGTCTGGATTTGGTGGAAGCTGGAGTGTCAGAGCCTGGCCCATGCTGGCATTGCCAGGCAGGAAGGGCAGACACAGGGGTGCTGTGCTGAGCAGGCCCTACAGCTCCCCCAGAATGGAGACAACCAGTGCCCCCCAGGTCACCTTGCTCTTGGTCCATGGATTGCCCTGACCACCCCTGCTGTGGAGACAGGCTGAGAGAGCTGGTGGAGCTCTGATGAGACCTTAAGAGCCTCTTCCACTGCCTAAAGGGGTTCCAAGAGAGCTGGAAAGAGACTTTGGACAAGGACATGGAGTGGCAGGACAAGGGAATGGCTTCCCACTGCTAGAGGGCAGGGTTAGATGGGATATTTGGAAAAAATTCTTCCCTGGGAGGGTGGTGAGGCTCTGGCACAGGTTGCCCACAGAAGCTGTGGCTGCCCCATCCTTGGAAATGTTCAAGGCCAGGTTGGACAAGGCTTGGAACAGCCTGGGACAGTGGAAGGTGTCCCTGCCCATGGCAGAGGATTGGAATGAGATGGTTTTCAAGGTCCGTTCCAACCCAAACTATTCTCTGTTTTTAACCCCCTGCTATGGGCAGGGATGCCACCCATAGACCAGGGTTAATCCTGGATTTCTCCTCGCTTTCCTGGTGGGGCTCCATTGGTGCTGCAGCTACTCACCCTGGTCCATCTGAGGGAGTAATTCTGAGTGCAGATCCGTGATTTCCTCTGCCTCTGGTAGCCACATGCCACATGGGAAGGTGTGTGTTCAGCTTTGGTGCTGAATCTGCCCATCCTGCCTGTCATGGGCAGCCTCTGGGCACAGTGAGGCCTCTGGGGACACTGAAGTGTCCTTTGGGAATAATGACAATTTATTATCATGGCTTAAATTCCAGACACCCTGGGTGCTGTGGGAGGCATCAAGCCTCGGTGTGGGCACCAGGCAAGTCTGCAGCAGTGGGGAGAGAGGAGGAAATGAGGTCCCCAGACATGAGGCCAAATCCAGGTGTCCCCACAGAGCCATTCCAGGCTGTGATGCTGGCAGCAGGTGCCTGGGGTGTGGTGTGGGGTGCTCTCAGGAGCCCCATTGCTGGACACACATGTGCCACCTGCAGTGCTGGCACTTGCTGGGGCACAGAGGGACCCCTGCACAGAGCAGCGTGCCATGGGAGTGACCTTGACATGAGAGGGGAAGATCCAGGTCCAGCTGAGCTGATGATGGGCACCCCTGGGATTATACCAGATACCACTGGACTGCAGGGAGAGGGTGAGGAATCAACCCTCTCAAATCTCCCTAAATCCCTGCTGGAGAGCTGTGCTGCTGGAGGTGACAGAGAATCCTGGAGGATGCTCTGCCAGCCTGAGGCCACGCACAGCTCTCGGTGGATGCTGATTCACGCTGCTGCAGTAGCAGAGCTTGCTGCCCACTTGGGAGCAGTGATCCAGCAGGACAGAACACTGCCTTTCCCAGCCCAGGTCATCTCCAGGCAAATCCATCCCAGGTGGGAGCAGCAGGTTCCCCAAATCCTTCTTGCAGTGTCCCAGGGGTGCTGGCACCCCTCTGTCATGGGGCACTGTGCCTGCTGGGGCTTGGGACTTCACAGCATCAGTGCTCTGGGATTTTTGGTGCCCTGGTTTGGGGATCAGGGAGCAGCAAATCCTGGGCAGAGGAGGGACCTGGTCTGGCCAGGGTGGGTTTTGAGGTATCGTGGAAAAAACCATAACCTGGGGTTGCAGATGTAGAAGGGTACCTTGGGGTGAGCTGGGTGTGCCCCCCTTCCTGTGCTGCCTCCCCTGTTGTCCCACTCCTGGCACTCCCTGGAGCAGGGCCAGCAGCATGGAGTGTTTCCTGTCACCCATCGATTGTCTGTTGGCAGGTCCCATCTCCTGCACTGCTCTGCCAAAATCTGAGATAAATGCTGGCATTGGGAATAGGTCTGGGGATGGGGGGGCCCCGCGCTGCCCCCATCCCCGTCGGTCTCTGGCAGTCTGGGAGCACAGTGGGGATCCCAGCAGTGCCATGGGGTGCTCAGCAGGATGTGGGTGCTGAGCAGATGCTTCCCTCATTCCCTCACATCCTGTGTGAGCCCGAGGTGCTGCAGGCCTCTGGATCTGGCCTATTTATTTACAGGAAAGGAGGCTCTGTGTTTCCCTAGGGATTAGCAGCTGCTGCCTCATCATGCAGGGATCTGTTCTTCCTCACCTGATTTCACTGCTGAATGGGGGATTTGCACTTAATTAAGGAAAAGCAGGCACCCAGCCCACTGCAGGGAGAGCTCCATGGCTGGGTCAGAGCCCTTGTACATCTCTGCCCCCAGGGATGCCCTACTACAGGCACTCTGCTTCCCTGTGGCATTGCCCTGCTTCCTGACAGGGATGGGCATCTGGGAGCAGGGGGAAGTTTGTCCCGTGGTGAGAAAGGGGCTCCAGACCATGGGCAGGCACCTGCTCTGCTTCTGATCTGCCTTTTAAATTAAGAACACCCTTGCCCTGTGCCCACAGGATCCTGGTGGGACCACAGGCATGCAGCATTCTGGCATTGCTGGGCTATGGGAGACAAGTGGGAAGCCCAGCCCAGATGTGCAGGGGGTGCTGTCCTCATGTGTCCCTGTACTGGTGGCCCTGGGGACTGTACTGATGCCCTGGTGCCAGGGCTCACCCCACAGGGGCCCCATCTCATCAGGGCCATTTTCCTGCCTTCACCTGCTCTCTCTGTTGCCTTTGCCTGCAGTTCCCTGTGCCCAGGAGCCGTGGCACTGTGGCCATGTCCGTGCCGGGGAGCAGACGCGCGTCCACGGGATCACGAAGGTGAATATGCTTCAGCCTCTGGCCTCGGGACTGGACTCCAGCGCCTGCAGCCGGGATGAGACGCTCCCCACGATCCCCACACCTCCACCACCAGCTGCCACTTCGCAGCACCAACCCCCAGCCCAGCTTTCGGGGGTTTGCATGGCACTGCCCGCTGCACAGCACTTCCCTGTCCGTGCATGCAGCTCCCCGAGTGCTGCACGCCCTGTCCCTCTGTCCGTCTGTGCCACAGCCAGGACCGACCCCTCCGTCCGTCCAGGCGAAGGCAGGCAGTGGTGGAGAGCACTGGGTTGGGGCAATGAAACTGGGAGGTATGTTAGCCCTTGGAAAATGTCTCCTTGAGCTGAGTGGTAAAGAGAGAAAAAGAGGGAAAAAGCATTTGTTCCCCTGGCAATGTCTCCATGACCTGGAGTGCCACTATGGAGGTGCAGGCTCAGCGTGGGCAGGGAGAACAGGCAGAGCTGCCCACGTGTAGGTGATGCTCTGGCAGATGTGGCTGGAGCTATGCTGGGACCTGCTCCCAGGGGACTCTTATGGGGCTCCCAAGGGGCTTCAAGGGGATCCCAGGGGCTCCCAAGGTCCTCAGGGTGTGAGGATGCTGTGCCAGCATCCATGGGCTGCCAGGGAAGGGGGAGCGGGTGGAGGACAGCCCCCCCAGCCGTGCCTTTGTGCCCGTCGCCATGTCCGTGCGATTTTGATCCCTGCTGTTTGTTTTGTCCTTTTGTCTTGTGTGTTCTCGGTGTGGTGGTTGGCAGTCGCGGGGTTTATGGACGGAGTGGCTTTGCCTCCTTCTTTAAGTCTTCAGCGCCCTCAGCCACTCGGCCTGAGACACAGCCTCTTCTCCCTGCCTCCAGGCGCCCCTCGCCCCCCGGGAGGGACACCTACGGCACCTCCTCGCTGAGCAGCAGCAGCAATTCTGGCTCCTGCAAGGGCAGCCACAGCAGCCCCACCCCAAGGTAACCCATCACCCGTGGCCCCAGGGCGGCTGCTGGGTGCCCCCGGGCAGGGGGAGCAGTCCCCCCGTGCTGCCGGTGCCGGTGCCAGCGGGGACAGGAGCGCAGGGGCCGCTGCAGCGAGGCTGGGCGCTTGGTGGC
>NW_005054337.1:2304502-2307441 GCF_000277835.1 Geospiza fortis | reverse complement strand
CAAGGAGCACCCGGATCCTTCCAGGCCAAAGGCACGAGGGCAAGAGCTTCGCTTCCATCCCCTTGTGTTGCCCGGCAAAGGTTTGGCAAGAGCTGGTGACCTCCTGGAGCTCCGGCTGTGTTGAGCCAGCACCGAGCTGTGGGGTGGGCACCAGCCCCAGCCCTGCAGGCACAGCAGCCTGTGGTGCCCTGCACATCACCTGCCTGTCCCCTGCCAGCTCCCAGAGGTGGAATCATCCTGGGAGGATCTGAGGGGCCCGAGGGTGAATGGTGAGCAGGTCCCATGTGTGCTGAGCCAGGGGCAGTGGCTCTCCCGCTGCCATGGGGCATTCCAAGGCATGGACGCTTCTCACACAATGCTTCTGGACATGGCTAAAGGCTGCTGGGCTGATGGACACCATGCAGGGGGGCTTTGGGACGCCTCTTTTCTGTTCATAGGGAGTTTGGTCCCCTCACTGCCATGCCACTCGTGCAGCTCCCACCTCTCCACGTGCCTCCCAGCTTGGTCATGGAGCCCTGGCCAGCCCCTGCTCTCTGCACTGTCACAGGCTTTGGGCCAGAGATGTCACTTCATCTGCCCCAGTGCCAGTGGTGGCACAAGGAAGGTCCAGACGTGCTGCTGGCCCAGCCCAGAGCAGATGCTGGATTCCCTGGCTGGCTCCCCATGAGCAGGACAGCCACTGTCTCCAGACCTGCTCCATCCCAAACCCTTCCATTCCCCATCTTGTGCCTCCATCTCTGGTGGGGCCCATCCCACCCTGGGGTCTCCATCCACTTCAGTTGTTTCCAGGAAGGTCTCTCTGGGCACACAGAGACCTTGGTGGCCCTGGTTCTGCTCATGGCCCAGCAAAGTCCCCAGCACCACAGAGCACTCAGCACCTGACAGCAGCACTGGTGTGTCCAGGAGCTGCACCCACCCTCCTGCCAGGGCACAGCACACAGGACACCCACCCTGTCTGTCCTGCCAGGGCACAGCACACAGGACACCCACCCTGCCCCTCTCACCAGGGCACAGCACCCTCATGCACCCACCCTGCCCCTCCCGCTCTCAGAGCTCCTTTGGGGTGTATTACGGGGCTGCACCCCAAGAGCAGGCCTTAGAACCCCTGGGTCAAGCCTGTGCTGGCCCTGGCAGTGGCAGTGGGTGACATCTGTGTCTCTGCAGGCGCTCGTCCAAGTACAACCTGTGCAGTGACAACCATGGGATAAAGCCCCCGACGCCGGAGCAGTACCTGACGCCCCTGCAGCAGAAGGAGGTCTGCATCCGGCACCTCAAGGCTCGCCTGAAGGACACACAGGAGCGGCTGCAGGACAGGTGAGCTCATGGGAAGGGTGCCAGCACCAGCCATTGCCACACACTGTGGCAGCTCCTGTCTGGGACTGGTCCTTCTGGGTTCTCAGTTCCCAGCATGGCAGTTTGTCCTCGTGCTCATGCCCAGGGACAGAGGGCACAGCTGTACCACAGCACTGCTGGCACGTGGGATCTGGCACTGCTGCCTGTCCCACCTGGGAGCTGCAATTTGGGGACTGGGGAGCCCCACATCCCACCTGCAGTGGCTGCCTTCTCCCCTCACCCTGTTTAAGTCCCTGCCATGCTTTTGCTGAATTTCAGCGTCAGAGGGTGGCTAATCCCCATCTGCTCCTCTCAGGCTTAGGCACGGCCCCGCCGCCGTGCCAGCTGCCACGCGCCTGCCCAGGGCACCTGCCCACCCCCACGCAGCCCTCAGGGGACCTGGGCACTGCAGCCTCTCAGGGAGAAGGCTGAGCATCCCTTGCAGGGATCCCTGAGCTCCCACTGCTCCAGACAGTGCTGCCAGGGGGCCCTGAGCATCAGTCCTGAGGGTTCCTGAGCAGAAATCCTGAGAGGCCCCGAGTATCACGCCTGAGGGTCCCTAAGCATCCATCCTTGGAGTCCCTGAGTATCACTCCTGAGGGTCCCTAAGCATCACTCCTGGGGATCCCTGAATATGGCTCCTGAGGCTCCCTGAGCATCACTCTGAGGCTCCCTGAGCATCACTCCTGAGGGTCCCTAAACCACTGGATCCATCCCTTGTTCCCAGTTGGGAGTGTCGCTGGGTGACCTGGTTGCAGCCCAGCGCTGGGCACAGAGGACAGGGCTGTCCCTGCAGCCCCCTCAGCGCCGCGGTGCTGCCCTCCCGTCTCCGCAGGGATGCTGAGATCGAGGACCTGAAGACGCAGCTGTCGCGGATGCAGGAGGACTGGATCGAGGAGGAGTGCCACCGCGTGGAGGCCCAGCTGGCGCTCAAAGAGGCTCGCAAGGAGATCAAGCAGCTGAAGCAGGTCATCGACACGGTGAAGAACAACCTACTGGAGAAGGACAAAGGCCTCCAGAAGTATTTTGTGGACATTAACATCCAGAACAAGAAGCTGGAGACGCTGCTGCACAGCATGGAGGTGGCACAGAACGGGGCGCTGAAGGAGGAGGGCGCCGGCGAGTCGGCCGGGGGGTCCCCGGCGCGATCCCTCACCCGCAGCTCCACCTACACCAAGCTGAGCGACCAGGGAGCCGGGGACCGCAACGTGGGCGGCTCGCAGACCATCTCGCTGGACGAGGGTGCCGACAGCGGCTTCGTGGGCATGGAGGAGGCTCCGGGCCACACGGACCCGCTGGAGGTGGGGGGTGAGCCCGGCACCCGCCTGCCCCCCAGCAACACCTACGAGAAGGTGCTGGGACTGCGGAACAGCGTGGAGGCAGGGGTGCAGGCCAGCTGCATGCAGGAGCGGGCCATCCAGACGGACTTCGTGCCCTGCCAGCCCGACCTGGACACCATCCTAGAGAAGGTGATGAAGTCCCAGGCTTGCAGCTTGGGCAGCCCCACCTCCGCCTGGGTCTCTGAAATGGAAGACACGGTGCCCGTCCCCGAGCTCGCCAACCCCAGCGGGACCACGGACCTGATGGTGGCCGAGCCCGACGCCGCG
>NW_005054337.1:2300850-2304126 GCF_000277835.1 Geospiza fortis | reverse complement strand
GTGCATCCAGCTGTGCTGCTGCCTCCCCCCAGCTCCTGGAGGAGGGAAAGAACTGTTGGAAGTTGGCACCCAGCGTCACCCCCCGCCGATGGACACCCCTGCCAGTGCCTCTGGCTGCGGGGGGCTGTGGGGCTGCACCTGCCCCCCTTCCATCGCACTTGCTTTTTGTTTGTTGCCAGGTTGTCCCCGGGGCCAGCCGTGCCACGGGCGGGTGGGGGCGAGGAGCCGCTGGCAGCGTGGAGCGCTGGGGATGCAGCGGCTCCTTGCTCCAGGTGTGGTGTCTGTCTGTGGGCGGGGGGATGGGGGGTTCCTGTCCGCACACAGGGATCAGCTCCGGATGCCTCCCCACGCTGGGATGGAGCTGGGCTGCAGATCACGCACGGAGCCCCCCGAGGAAGCCATGGGCTCTCCCTCCCTTTGCTTTGCACTATATTCACTTTTTTTTGGGTACAGACTGAAGCCCGGCCGTTGGGACTCTGGCTGCCGGGCCGCGGGACCGGAGGCTGCTGTAGTTCTGTCCGCCGTGATGCCGGTGATCCCACCACCTGCTGGAGCTCGGATGCCTTTGCTGGGGTGCGGGCAGTGCCGTGCAGGCAGAGCCAAGCCCTTTGCTGCCCCGGCCCGCCCAAACCCCGCTTTGCTGGCGGCCTCCGGAAAAAAATGCCTTTTTTTTTTGTTGTTGTTGAAACACAAAGACAGCAAGGATTGCTCAGCGGGGCTGCTGGGGCGCGGGACTTGGGGCTCCCCCGGGCGTGCCGCACTCCCACCCCACGAATGTCTGTGGTTTCTTCGTGACTTGAACTAACAGTGTTTCCCCCAACCCCAACCCAGGCCCACTCCCCCACCCGTGCCCTGGCAGCCGGTGACGCTCCACACGCCGGTGTCCAGCGGTCCCCAGAGGGGCACGTGCCACATCCTGTGTGCCCCACACTTCCCTGCATCCCCCTTCTGCCAGCTCTGCCCGTGCTGGGGGGCAGTGGGGACAGCAGCTCTGCCACCAGCACAGCACCAGGTGCTGGGGGAAGGATTTGGGGAGCAGCAGTGTCCAGGGCAGATGTAAGTGGAGCTGGGATATTCGCCTCTCGTGCAATGTATTTGTGGATCTGTGTACACGTCTGTTAGGCTATCCAAAGCTTTGCCAAGAAATAAATGTAACGACTATATTTGAAAGACAAATCTATATAATATATTTTTTAAATACAGAACTGAAAAAGCTGTAACCCCCCTCTTCTTGTTTCCCCTGTCCTGTACTCGCTGTCTGTGGTGGATGTAATAAATGTCGCTGGGTCTGTGTCTGCTTCGGCTGGAGCCAGCCCTTGGCATCTGCCCTGAGGGGGTGGCCCAAGCAGGGACACGGGGACAGTGGGACCCTGGTACAGGACATCTGCCCCATCCTTGCTGAGGAGAGGAGGAACCACCCAGCAGCCACCAGACTCTGACGGGATAAGGGGTTTTGTGCTAGAATAGCTCCTTTGGAGGTGCTGTGGGGTCCTCTCAGCAGGGCTTCCAGCATCAGCTCCCGGAATAGCAGTGATGGTGTCACAGGTCAGGGATGGAGTGGTCCATGGACGACTTCACTAGCCCTGATGAGAGCCTGAGCAGAGGGAAGGGAGGTCAGTGGGGGGAGCCCGGGGGTCCCTGTGGGGTGTGGGGGTCCCTGCAGCCCCACATTCTCACCGTTTGACCATGTGCTCGTAGATCACGGTGGGGATGATGGTCAGTGTCACCACGTTCCCAGCCCCTGCCAGCACCTCCATGAGCTGCTTATCCTGCAGGAGAGAGAGAGGGGGGGTCCATGGGGTGCCCAGCTTTGCTCAGTATCCCCCTCCCTCCTGGATTCTCTGGCCACATCCTGCAGCCCCAGGGCACAGCCCTACCTTCATGCCAATGACGTTCTGGCCGTTCACCTCGCAGATGCAGTGGTGGGTGAGGAGCCCGTTGCGGGCGGCCGAGCTGTCCTTGGCCAGCGATACAATCTTCCCCTTCTTCACCACGATGCCAACGTGGCCGGTGCTGTCCTTGTGCACGGTCACGGTGCGCTGGAAAGGCCTGCGGGGGGAGCACCATCAATGCTGTCACCGGCACTGCCACCACCACCGGTGCCACCAGGCACTCACCTGCCCCTCACCACCATGATGATCCCACCAGGCACTCACCTGCCCCTCACCACCATGATGATGCCACCACCACCGGTGCCACCATGCACTCACCTGTCCCTCACCACCATGATGATGCCACCACCACTGGTGCCACCAGGCACTCACCTGTCCCTCACCACCATGACGATTTTTTCAGGGTTGGCCTTCTTCAGGGCACGCTGTGCCTTGTCACTGCTCCAGCCCGCGCAGTTCTTGCCGTCGATCTGCAGCACCTGGTCCCCAAAGCGCAGCCCCACCAGCGCTGCTGGCGAGTTGGCCTTCACCAGCTGCACGAAGATGCCCTGGGGACACAGTGGAGTGGTGGCACAGGGGCATGCCGTGCACCATGCCATGCTATGCCGTGCCATCTGTGCTGTGGCATGCTGTGACATTTAATGCCACACACTGCTGTGTTGTGATTCACTGCCACATCACGCTGTGCTCTGCTGTCATGCTTATGCCATGTCACATCATGCCATGACACAGTCCCGTGCCATGCCCAGCCCCATGCCAGCCCAGCCCCTCACCTGGTCGACGTTCTTGAGCTGCAGCCCCGTCTTGCCGCGCTCGTCCTTGCACAGGTGGATCTCCCGCACGCCCGGTTTGATCTCTGCCCGCCGCAGCCCCGCGCTGTTCCCGCTCAGGGGAGCCACCAGCTGGCCTGGGGAGGGCCCGGCGGGGGTCAGCGCCTGCGGGGAGCTGGGGGTCAGTGGGGACAGGGGGACACCTCAGCCCTTGGGAGTGTTGCATCCCTTTCTCGGGCAGGGTGAGGAACCAGAGGGAGCCCCGTTCAGGCGCAGAGAGTCACAAGGGGCAGGGAGCTGCCAGCCCAGACACCTACGGTGCTGTCTTCTGTGCCCAGGTTCTTCTGGATCTCCTCGCTGGAGAGCGCCAGCCCCATGTAGTTCTCCAGCTCGGCCAGGTTGGGGTACAGCACAGGAGGCTCTGAGAGACATACCGAGGGTGGTCTCAACTCCTGGGGTCCCCAACCCACAGCCATGGCCCCCTCCATCCCAGGAGCCCCCTTGAACCATGGGCCAGCAAAAAGAGACTCCAAAATCTCATCCCCAACCCATGCACTGAGTTGTGGGGGGGTGTCAGCTGAGCCCCCCCCCCCCCCCCCCCGGGCCACCTTCCC
>NW_005054337.1:2295648-2300695 GCF_000277835.1 Geospiza fortis | reverse complement strand
CTGCCAAGAGACAGCGTGCTCAGTGCTGTGCCCCCCAGCCTGGGGACCTCTGAGGTGCGACCCCACAGGGACCCATGGGGGTCTGCTCACCCCTGTAACACTGCTGAGCTGGCACTGACCTGCAGGACCTGGTGGCCCTTCATGTCCTCCAGGGAGGGGTAGAGTGTTGCCATTGCTGCTGCTGCTGCTGTCTGGGGACAGGGATGGGGTGGTTCAAGGACTGGGCTGCCTCTCTCCAAGCAGTCCTCCCAGCCCGTGTACCGGAGATGGGCTGTCACCTGCAGTCTCCAGTGTGACTCAAGGCTATGTCACCAGGGTCACCACCACTTCCTGGTGGCTGGGACACGGATGGCAGGTCCTGCTCCCCATGTCCACTTGCCCCACAGAGCCATCCCAACACTACCCAGAGAGGGGAGGGGGATTTCCCATGGGAATGGCCCCTTTGCCCCTCATCAGACCCCTCTGCTCCCCATGTCCAGCTGGGGCCATTCCAGCATTACCCGGACACAGCAGTGAGATGTCCCATGGGAACAGCCCTCTTACACACCAGCAGCCCCCTCTGCACCTCGTGCTGTGCCCAAGGCTGTGCCCCCCAAACCTACTCTATGGCATCTTGTGCCCCAAAAAACATAATCCAAAACTCATTGTGTAGGCCCAAATCCAGACCCAGTTCTGAGCCCTGTGGGAACCAGGTAGGATCCCACCTGCAGCCCAGGGATAGCAGCAGCATCCAACAGACAAAACCCCCCAAGTCCAACCCTGGCACCCCTGGACTCACCTGCCAACAGCTCCCAGATCCTTGTGACACCCTCTGCCTGGCCCCTGGGTTTTATAGCCAGGCCCAGCCCAGGGAGGGGCCAGACAGTCCCAGCTGATTGCACCCCCGCTAGGTAGGGCACAGGTGAGGAAGAGGAAGATGAAGGCAACAATGCACAGAGCCCTGGTACTGCAGGGGTGGGACAGGGATTAGATTAGGGACAGGGATTGGATTAGGGACAGGGATGGCTTTCTGTAGGTTCAGGCATCCTGGGGGAGCAGACGGGGCCCCCCCCCCATTATCCTTCCTGGGCTCCCCAGGCCCTGCTGGGGGTGCAGGGGGTCCCCTCTGTGATCCCCTGCGTGGGTGGCTGCTCCTGCTGACACCTCTCTGCCCTGGCGCGTGGGGCTGACGCGGCCGTGACCGGGATCCCGTGTCCCACACCCTTCCCCACGTCACCTGGGACACGTGCCAACTGTGGGAGTCCCATGCTGCAGGTGGAGAAACTGAGCCAGCACACAGCTCAGCTGGGGTGGCCATGGCATCCTGCTGCCATGGGCCATCACCATGTCACCTGGGGATCCACCCCTCCAGCAGCCAGAGGTGACATTCTGCTGTTGGCATTGAGGGTGCCATGGGCCACTGTGTCCCCAGGGGCTGGGCAGGGGGTGCTGAGGGTGCTCGGGCAGGCCTGGACCAGGTGGCACCAGCCCAGAGCTGCCTGGCACGGGGCCAGTCCCGCGGTGGAGCCGCAGCCAGGCACGTCCCAGCTCCCTGTGCCTCTGCTCCAGCGTGCCAGGCCAGGAGGAAGTGTTTTATTTACTGCTGTTATTTTTAGCTGGATGGTGCCCAGCTGCCTTGACCAGCCCAGGACAAGAACAGCCTGAGTGCCAGCGGCAGGGAGAGTCCTACACGGACAGAGAGGATTGTTTCCTGGAGTCTGTTCATTTCCTAAACCCTCATCCCCACAAAACCACAGCTGTAGGGACTCACACCCCACCTGCACTCACGGGTGCTTCAGGAGCTGTGCAGAGGCTGAGGGCCCAAGGGCAGGGGGCTTCCCTCAGCCTCCTCTCTGCCCTGGCTTTGCCCCAGCCAGAAGTCATGGCACTGCCTGGCACTGGTTAATAATTAAAGCAAAAAGCTTTGCAGGAAGAGAAACAAACTGGCGTCGTGCTTCCAGCCAGAAATGGCCACAGCAAAGGACAGAGCAGGGTGCTGGTGCCCCACTGGCTCCTGTTCTGCTGAACTGAGCCACAGTTAAGGGCAGTGCTAATTCCTGCAGGGCCCTGTGCAGGCACCGGGGCTCCTGGATGAATCCCAATGGCTGAGCTGCTCCTGCCCCAGGGCCACTGCTCCCTCCAGGACCCATTACACACACTTTGCTTGGCAGCTGGGACAGGCTGTGGTATTGATCGTGGCTGTGTTATCAGTTGTGGCACACTGATCAAAGGTTGTCAGCAGAGGAACAAGGCACTGGCCCACAGTGGTGCCTGAGCAGGTCCTACACACACAACACCCACAGCTCCAGCAGCAAAACCCAAAGCAGGTGATGTGCTGTGCCCCATGTGCCATGTCAAGCTTTCAAAAAGCACTGAAGTAAATCCAGAAAGGTGCAAGGAAAGGCTTCCCTGGAGCTGCAAGGACCATGGGAACATGCACCCATCTTATCCCTCATGCTTCCAGTCCAGGCTGAGTCACAGCCACAAGGCCATGAGGCTGTGAGGGCAATGCTTAATAGGTTATGGTGAGGCAATTAATTATGCAAATTCCAGCAGGCCACCATCACCTCCCCACAGAGCACAGGAGCCCCAGGCACCCTATTGTGCTCTCCATGACCTGAGCCTAACACTACAGGCACAGCAGCATAACCCTGGCACAGCACTGCATGAGCCTGGCACTGCACCCTGCGACCCTGGCACAGCACCCAAAGCACCCCATGAGCCTGGCACAGCACCCCACAAGCCCAGAGCAGCACCCAGAGCACCCCACACAGCACCCCCTGAGCCCGGCCCAGCCCCAGCTGTGCTGAGCGACAGGTGAGGGAAGAACCTCCAGACACAGGGCTGAGAAAAGCCAGCATAAAGCGTTTTTATTGCGATAATAAACTGGATACCTTTGTGCGGCGGAGAAGGAAGTGACCGGTGGGAATTTCTGTTACCAAGGGACTGGGCAGGGCAGAGGGAGGGGCACAGGGGACAGCTATGTGTCCTGTGAGACCAGGCAAGCAGCGATGACCAGCATCAGGTGGCAGGAGAGAATGGGCAGGTGTGCTCAGAGCAGGGACAACGGGGGGCTGATGGTTCCTTTCCACGGGGAAGAAGGAGGACAGAGGCGTTTTTGTTGAGCTGAGCCCCCACCACCTCCCCTGCAGACAGCACCTTCCCTTTGTCCAATTTTCCTTTTTCTTTAAAGAAAGCTCCATGCTACGGGATTTTCAGGGTGTGGTGGAGCTCTGGTGGAAACCCAACTCCCTAAATCCAAAAGTGGTCTGGAGGGGAAGGCAGGCCCACCATGAGATGGCAGGGTGAAGCAGGGGCAGGGCAGCCCTCCTTTCCCAGAGCAAACCCACAAGGCCTGCAGTGATGCTCCCCAGGGAGCAGGGAAAGGCCAGGCTCCCTCGCTGTCCCACTCCAGGCAGAATTCCTATAAACAATCCTAGTGCTACCTTGCTCTCTGCATCCCTTCAGCCTCAACAACCTCACTCTGCTATGGCTTTTGCAGCAGCAGCAATTTCTGGTTTGGAAACACCATAAATCTGCACCAAAACGAGTAACTAACAAGATTCCTTTTGTTCAAATGATTCCTATCTAAGGTCAGCCCATCTGCGTGCTACAGGGAAAACGTAGTCTACACCTGGAACAAAAATAAGATTAAGAACTTGACCCAAAAAGAGTTGAGGTTTACGGTGTATAGTTTAAAAAGACATAAAAACACGATACAAGGAGGAAGAGTCAGACGCAAAGCTTAGTGACCAAAGGCATTCAATCAAGGTGTAAGGTTATACAATGAGTGTAGTGGACTATCAGGAAAAGCTCCGTACAAAGTCATGTGCACTCTTCTTGAAGCTGAGATTCTGGATTCCTCCATGTGCCAAACCTGTGTGGAGAGAGGAGAGGCAGTGTGACAGAGCTGCCTGCTGGACAAGGAGGGAATGTGCCAGGGCACAGCAGCCTCCACACAAACCACACTGGGCCCTCAGAGCAGCAATCAAGCCTTGATCACAGGAGGGAGCACAGCCCCACCCTGCCCACACCATCGGGACCCCACACCCCAGAGCAGAGCCCCGCAGGATCACAGAATGGGTGGGTTGGAAGGAACCTTAAAGACCCATCTTGTTTCAGCCTTCTGGCAGAGGTAGGCACACTGTCCACTAGTTGCTCCAAGCCCCATCCAACCTGGCCTTGGACACTTTCAGGGATGGGGCAGCCGTAATTTCTCTGGACAGCCAGTGCCAGGGCTCCTCCAGCCACACAGGGAAGAATTTCTCCCTAATATCTAATGTAACCTTGCCCTCTGTCAGTGTGAAGCTGTTCTGCCTTGCCCTGTCACTTCAGGTTCTTGTGCAAAGTCCCTCTCCAGCTCTCTTGGAGCTTCTTTAGGCTCGGGAAGGTGCTCCAAGGTTTCCCCAGAGACTTCTCTTCTCCAGGCTGAGCAACTCCAGCTCTCAGCCTGTCTCCATAGCAGAAGTGCTCCAACCCTTGGGTCATAGTCACTGCCTCCTGCCCACACCATCAGCCCCATGCCCTGGCAGCACGAGGCAGGAGGGGGTGTGGCAACTGAGCCCCCTTGGTGCAACACTCCGAACCGAAGGCATAAAGAACCAATGTGAACCTGCTCTGCCAGGCTGGGAACTTTGCATGCAGCACTGTAGTGATCAGAACCAGCTCACCAGACTCCCAAGAGGAACTTCTACCCACAGCCAGAGACTTGCCCTGTCCTTCTCATATTCCCCACTACTGCCCACTCCCTCCTTGCCTCCATTCCACCTCCCCACACTGTCCCAAGATCAAACACAGGGGCCTTGAGCTGTCCTCAATCCACACAGGATTTCATGACAGAAGTTGCCCCTCCTTACCCGAGGACAGGGTGCTGGGATGGGTCATTCCAATTTCATGAGCTCCACGTCAAAAATTAGAGTGGCGTTTGGTGGGATGATCCCTGGGTGGCCAGTGGAGCCGTAGGCATAATCTGGGGAGATGGTCATCTTTGCCCGCTGACCAACGCTCATCTGGGGCAGGGACAGAAACACAGGGACATCAGGAGATGGGCACAACTGCCAGGTGGGTG
>NW_005054337.1:2290659-2295602 GCF_000277835.1 Geospiza fortis | reverse complement strand
CACAGACTCAAAGGAGAGGAACAGGAAGAATGTCAGAGGGAAAAGGCAGGCAGCATGAGCTGGAAAAGGAGCAGGGCTTGAGATGTCCTTCACACAAGGGAAGGCAAGGAATGCCAGGCCATTCCCTCCAGCCACCAGCACCCTTGTGCTTGTGCAGCCAGCACGGCACAGAGCGAGCAGCGTCACACGGGCAGGAGCTGAAGCTGTGCTGTGCCCACAGCGTGGGATCACAGCCTGGAGCTGTGCTGTGCCCACCAGCCCTCCCTGTGCGTGGGCTCTGGAGCCCGGGAGGCCGGAGCGCTCCCGCCGTGCTCCTCCAGAGCTCGCTCGGTGCAGAAATGTCACCGCTGAGTCACCGACGTGCCGTAGGTGTTGCTGGGGCCTGGCCCGGCTCCATTCCTGCCAGCTGGCAGGTGGCAATGCAGAAGGTGATATTCACACCCACACCTCCCAGCGCTGAGGGGGTGGAACAGGGGAATAAAATAAAGAAATAATAAAAGAGGGAATGAGCTGCATGCGCACTGATTGCTGCCCACGCTGCAGCTCCCGGCGCGGCGCAGCCCGGCACGGGGAGCGCGAGGCAGAGGAGCTCCAGGCACCTGAGCGACTCCTTCCTCCCAGCCACGGATCACCTCCTGCTTGCCCATCACAAACTTGAACGGCTTGTTCCTGTCGCGGGAGGAATCAAACTTCTTCCCATCCTCCAGCATACCTGGGGAGACAGAGGGAGATGGTGATACAGGGACAGAGCCACGCGTGCCAATGTGAGATGCTGTGACCTGGCAGCCCGAGCAGGTGACAGGCACGTGGCTCTGAGTCAAAGATGTGTCTCAGCTTGTCCTCCTTTTCCCTGGGAAACACCTGTACAGGAGGGGAAACCCCTGTGGCATCACCCATCCCGGGGCAGGGAAGGATGACACTTAGCTGTTTCAGCCCAAAAGAAGTGCTCCTCTGGGCCAGGACCAAGAACTGACAGATGGATGGGGGAAGAAAATCTTGCCCATCCTGCAGCACCACCAACAGCCATTTATCATCAAACAGCAGGATCCGACCTTGTACTTCCCATCCCACCAGAAAACATAGCTCTCACTCACCAGGCTTCTATCTTCAGGCACCCAAAACACTGATGACACTCCAGTGCCCCATCTGGAGGCTGTGATTGGCCTCCAGCCCTGCCTGTGCCCAGCTGATTTAAGCCAAATTCCTCCTGGACCTGGGAATGACGATGGGGAGAGGCAGCACCAAGTGCTGGATGCATGTGCCTGGGGCAGCCCTCATTCCCCAGCACGGGCTGAGCCAGGCTGATATCCCCAGAGCTAAATATAACTCCCCAACATGAGCTAAGGAGGAATTTCCTCCCCTCCCTTGCTCCCTGCCTGACCTTCTTGGGGAATCTTGGAGCTGGCGCTGCCTTATAGGAGCAGTAACTCCACCAGTGAACTCCTGCAAGGCAGCTCCAGCTCTACATTAACACAGCCAGGGCCCTGTGCAATAAACCCTGTGTGATAAGAGCACAATTAAGCTCCCTTCAACACTTCACTTCCCAAAACAGCCTGAAAATCCTGCTATCCTGACTGGAAACTGCTCTACAGTCTTGAAAAACCAAACTTCCTCGGGATGGCCCTGGGCAGATTGACTTCCTTTTGCCAGGGCAATGCGTGCAAGGGAAAATGTGTCTGTGAAAAAGATGGGATGGGGGAGCTCAGCCCCTGCCTGCACAGTGACCAGGAATGGCACAGGGATGGGGAATGTTGAATGCAAAGAAGGGAATGGGAAAAAATACATCACTTTTGCAGGGGAAACAAGCACCAAGACCTGTGGGCTCCTCTCAGGGAGCAGAATTAAGTTTTTAATTTAACAGACAGCAAAAATCCTGTGTCCAGTGTGTCGAGCATCAGCTCAGCCGGTCACGCTGCAGCCCTGGACTTTGGAATAGCAAATCTGGAGTTCTCTCATTTCCTCCTTCCAGGATAAACCTCTTGTTGCTGAACCTGCTTCCAGCCCGCCTGGCACTGCTCCTCGCTCCCGCCTGGCAGCAGGGACAGGGCAGCCCATGCTGGCTGGCACCAGCAGCGCTGCCTGCCTGCGGCCCCAGCTGACCCTGACTCCAAGCCCTCCAGTGCAGCAGAGGTGGCTGAGGAGGGACAGAGAGGACAGCTCTCTGCCACCCTTCTCCCTGCACATCCACCAAGGAAAAACCCCAGGGGCCACGCAGCACAACCCCCTGCTTGTCACAGCAAACAGGGACTACTGGGATGCTCCCAGGGCATCTGCAGCCTGCAGAAGTGCATCCCATTTGATGTCCTGTCCAGGGAATACAGAGGCATCAGCAGCAGTGCAGGAGATGCTGCCAACCTTGCACAGGAGTGGATGGCACTGCCCAACTCCACTGCCAAGCTCACCGGTCCCAGTCCAGCCTCAGGAAGTGTTTCAGAGCTGGCAGCTCCCCGGCTGCAGAAGAGAGGGATTGATGGACTATGCTGGTTGCAGCAGCCTGAGGGATCGATCACTCAGCTCTCCCAAAACAGGATAGAGAAGGTCATATGTGGGAGCCTGGCCATGCTCCCCCATCATGCCAGAGGGGAAAACAAAGAGGCTCCAATCCTTCGGAGACTGCATCCTCATCTCAGGCACTTCATCTGCCCACTTCTCAGCCTCCTGGGAGACTTCTCTAGCCCTGGACAAGTACGAGCAACCATTTCCTCATCCCTTCCACCCCTGAGCAAGGAGATAACGAGATCTTAAAGCTATTATGGAGGAAAAGCATCCTCTGGCAAAAGCAGTTACCCCAGCAGAGCCCAGGAGCAGCAGACAGCCCCTGGCACATCCCAGCTTATCCAAGCCCCTTACAGGGCTCCATGCTTGTCACCCCCAGTCCTGCAAGAAGGGCAGAGCTCACACAAGTGGATTATGGAGACCTAGTAGCCCTGGCTCTCACCCAGAAGGATTTGAGCCCCCAGAGATCCCAGCTGGTCTATACAGACCCCAAGGGGTCTCAGGAAATCACAGTGAGGAAGAACAGAGAGCCCTACAGCTGAGGCTGCAGCAGCCATGGGATGGAGTGGGAGCTGTGGAGCACAGCCCCAGCCCCAGCCGGGCAGCGTGGCCCTGCCAGGTCTCTGCCACACTTGGCAGGCAGGAGCTGGGAGACGCCGGCTGCAACGTGCGACTTGGCTCCGGGCCCCCCTGGGCGGGCAGAGGCGGCGGGGAGCGGTGCTGGAGCAGGCACAGTCAGCCCTGGGACAAACCTGCCGGGTCGGGTTCTGCCGGGGGAGCCCCACCCGCACCCCCTCCATCCCCTCCTCGGTGCTGATCCCTGGCACGGCCATTGCCCAGGGGCTCTGGCACAGAGCCAGCCTCCCAAGGAGAGGCAGGAAGAGACCAGAGCAGTGGGGCAGGCACCTCTGCTCCAGCTGGGACAGGATGGAAAACCCCTCCCAGAAGCCCTGGAATACCCAGCATGCTCCAAACCCCCGCTCAGGGCAGGGATGCCTGGATGAGGTTCAATCCTGCCTCCACCAGCACTCCCCATCACTCAAGCCCACCCCATAATCACCCACCGGTGGGTGGGGAGAGGGCTCTGCCCACAATCCTTGAGGCCTGGCAGGACAGAGGACCCCAGTGCAGGCAGGGAAGGGGGTGCAGGAGATGGCACTGAGCTCCCACAGTTGCCATAACCCATGGACCGGCAGTTGCAAGCCTTGGGAGGAAACACCTCCTGACCACAGGATGTTTGCTGAGCAGCGGGACAGCATCGAGGGCAGCACCCAGAGCAGCCAGGGGAGCACCACTGCCCCAGGGACTCTGCACAGGTGCTAGGGAAGACAGTGGTCCCCTCAGTGCTATCCTGCTGCAGAAAGGCAGGTTCCTCCAGTATCCATCTCTGCCCCAAGCCCAACTCTCTCAGAAACCCCACATGCTGAGTGTGCTCTGCCACTCAGGCAAAGCCGTTTGGCCATTCTATGTCAGACTTGTTCCTGTCCTGGCACTCCCCAGAATGACTACAGCCCCTCATTTCCTCTCTTGGGTGCCCACAGCCTCCCCACACAGCCAGTCCACCTGGCCCAGCACTGCAGGACCCCCAACTGCACAGCAGCCCCACTCTGCTCCCTGCTCTGACTCAGGGGGGCTTAGCTCTGTTGGCCCCCAATCCACATCATCTCCCCACTGATTCACTCCCATACTCTGCTCCATTCCATGCCAGTTGCTGCAAGCAAAGCAAAGTGTGCCGAACACACTGGGCACATCAGGGAACTTGATTTAGTCCCTTTAAGAGCCCCACATAGCAGATTTCACATCAAAGGCTCTCCACAAAAAGATCCAAGACCTGGAAGTAAGGAGGGGGAATAGGTTCAATTTCACCAGCTCTCCTCATACATTTCCATCTCTGCAACCCCAGCATAAGCAAATGGCATCGCCAAGGAGGTCGCTCTTCTCTCCACCTCTTTGCTCTGCACTGCCCTCCTGCACCAGGGCTGTCTGTCCATTCTGGGATGCTCTTGGCAGGGCTATGCCCCATGGAGCAGGAGCCTGGGCACAGGCAGAAGCATCACCAGCTGCTGGCTGACCAAGCTGGCTCCCCACAATCCCTCCCCTTGGATCACTGGTTTTTTCCCCAAATGGTTTTTACCCAAACCACTGTGCATCCATAACCCAGCAGAGGGAGAGCTGCCTCCTGCACACCACAGGCTGGATCTCCCCAGCACTGGAGCAAAGGGCAGCTGGGGACGGAGCCAAGGCAGGCTCTGGAAGGAGTCCTGGAGCTCGGCACCTCCAGCACTGCACTCTGCCACCATCCCTGATGCTGCTCTGGGATCGGGAGCGCTGCAACCGGGCCGAGAATCAAAGGTTTGTAAGGTTTCCAATGAGCCAAGCCCCGCTCCCGTCTCTGGCAGAGCCAGCTGCAGGAACTGCGCTGCGACGCAGGGAAATGGCATCAGGGC
>NW_005054337.1:2289497-2290649 GCF_000277835.1 Geospiza fortis | reverse complement strand
AGTGCGGCGCGCCGCGGAGGGGGGGGGGGGGGAGGAGCTGCCTGCAGACGGAACGGGGGTGGGCATAAAGGACAAATGGAGACAATAATAACAAAAAAAAAACAAACAAAATAAAGGAAATTAGAGAACATCTCCCAGGCGCAACACATCACTGCTGCTGGGGAGGGTCCGTTGTGAGCAAGTCACCACGTAGCATTTTGCCTGAAGAGCCATGACGTGGGGACAGGATGCTAGTGACCCCCAAACAGCTCTGCCGGGGTGGGGGACAGGGCTGGCGAGAGCAGCCAAGCTCCAGCAGCGCCGCAGGGGGGGAGAGCTGGCGCAGGGAGCCGGAGGGTTGGGAGTCGGAAGGGCTGGCAGGCAGCAGGACTGGCCCACCGGGAGCCACTTGACTGCCTGCCAGCCTCTCTTTGTTCTTCCACCGGCGGAGGAAACGGGGCGGCCGGGCAGACCAAGCTGCTTCCTCTCCCTGCTGACGAGGGAACGGGAAGGACGGGGGAGACGGAGGAGCAGCAGATGGGCTGGATGCCCGCTGAGCCCTCCCAGCAGGCCGGGCCCCGTTCTGCAGAGAGGGGCAACCCCAGGCCCCCAAGGGGAGCAAGGGGAGGCGGAAAGCGCTGGGGCGGGAAGGGGAATTGGTTATTAGCAAAAACAGTCACAAATGAGTCATTAACTCATTTTCACCACGCCGTTGAGCCAACGCTGTACAAAAGGCAGCCCAGGGGCACAAGAGCCCCCAGCGTGATCCCCAAAGCATTTTTGGGGTCCTAAGATTGGTTTCTTTCCCCCGCCTCAGCTTGCGGAAGACTGTTGGAGGACATGACCCTCCCTGGCTTTGGGGCAGCCCTTCATCAAAGCACTACCCCGACCACCCAACAGCGCCCTGGTTACCCGCACCGGGGTCCCCCCCAAAAAACCCAAGGATGCGGGTCTGGGATGGCCCCACGGGTACCCCTGGTGTCACCCCACAAGGGAGAAGGGACTGGGGCAGGACTGGGGCGGGGGATTGCACTCCTGCAGGGAGCTGTGGCAGGAGGGACCCCGCTCTGAAGAAGCAGACCCCAAAGCTCCCGGGGGGTGACTCGTGGAGCCCATAAGGGCTCCGGGCCCGGCCACCCCACAGCGCACGGATCTCGGCTGCCCCGGGCCCCC
>NW_005054337.1:2273728-2288804 GCF_000277835.1 Geospiza fortis | reverse complement strand
CCGGGGGAACGCGGGCCCGGCCATGAGGGCGCGGGGCCCTGCGCGCTTCGCCCCCGTATCGCCATTTCCAGCCCGCACAGCCGCGGGGTGCGTGGCCCACGCAGAATGAGTGAGGTTGGAAAAGGCCTCTGAGATCAGCGAGTTCAGCCTCTGAACCAGCACCACCATGTCAGCTACAGGAGGGCACTGAGCGCCACGTCCAGGGACGGTGACTCCATCACTCTGGGCAGCCCATTCCAAAGTCTGATCACCCTTCTTGTGAAGGAATGTCACCTAATGTCCAACCTAAACCTCCACTGGTGCATCTTAAAACCATGTCCTCTCATCCTGCAGCCATGTGGGGGTCAGGCTCTGCTCCTAGGGAACAAGGGACAGGACAAGAAAAAATGCCTCAAGTTGTGCCAGAGGAGGTTTAGGTTGGATATTGAGGAAAATTGGTTCAAAAGGATGATCAGACAGTGGTGCAGGGCAGTGGAATCATCATCCCTGAAGGAATTTAAAAGACGTGTAAATGTGGCACTTGGGGACATGGTTTAGTGTTGGCCTTGGTCATGCTGGGACTTGATGATCTTAAATGTCTTTTCCAACCATAATGATTCTGTGATTAATGCTGCTCCCTGCTGTGCAGATGGAGGTCAGTGCTGGCCCCGCATGGCTGGGACAGGCTCAGCAGAAGATATTCAGGTTTGAACAATCCCACACTCAAAAGGACCTTTTTTCTGGTACAGCAGCAACTATTTTCTTCTTTGGTCAAAAAAAGAATCACTCCAGGCACAGGATTTTTGCCTCAAAGTGTCCTATTTCTTTACTTCAAGGAGGTGAACTTGAGCCTCCACAAGGGAACAGAGAATTTCCAAGGACAGCCAAGAGACTAATAAAAAGCCAGGATTCTCAGCAAGTGCATTAAAATGGGACACAAGAGGAGGAGGCTCTTAAAATAACAGATAATAGCATGAAGCAAGTTGTAATTGCTTGTGTCCCTTGCTTGTATTTTAAATACTGAAATACCAAGGGTGGGTTTTTTTCTTGTTTGATGCCATAGCATTATGTTTTACATTAAAGCTCCAATACACTGAAGGTGCCAGTGGTCCCTGACTTTCCACATCAGGAGGGCAGATGTGTGAGGCCTTGAGTCAAGGTGAAAAACAACAGGGTATAAAAAGGGGCATGTTCTCATCCCTACTTAGTAATGCTGTCTTTGCTGAGAGCTGGGCCTGCTCTCTCTACAAGAATTAGTGATGGACAAGGATCTGAAAGGGGAAAATGCTGCTGGATGTAAGCCCATGCTGGAGCCCTTGCCTCACTGGCACAGGCACGCTTGCACACGTCAGGCACAGCAGCTCTTGCTCTGGGTGGGGTGTTTTGGTTTGTTTTTGGGTTTTTTTCAGTCTCTGGCATAACCTGCTCATCTTACCAGCAGCAAGGTCACTGCAACAAGCAGTGTTTCAATGGGGGCAAGGAGCTCAGCCAGGTTTGACCAGCTCCTCACTGCTCAGGCTCCAGCTGGCCAGACCCAGGACAGGTCCAGATCACATTCTGGTGCCTAAACTCTTGAGAAAGCACAAAGGCTTAAAAACTAGTGAATTCTGCCCCAATCATTCCCTGCCCTCAGGATCATCGCTGACAGAACTCACAAAGTCAGAAATGCCAGAAATGTCAGAAAGAGGGACAAGCGTGACCATTGAGATTTAATACTGTAAAAAATAAAAGGGACATTATTTGAGCTACAGAAACACCACCCCAGGCAGCAGTGGGCTGGCAGGCACCACACACAGCAGCAGCTGCGGGTTTGCTGGAGGGAAGGATGGATCCACAGAGGGATCTGGACAGGCTGAATCGATGGTCCAAGGCCAAAGGTATGAGACTCAACAAGGACAAGTGCCAGGTCCTGCCCTCAGGTCACAACACTGACACACAGTGCTCCAGATTTGGGACAAAGTGGCTGGAAATCTGGGAAGAGATCTGGGAGTGCTGAACAGCAGCAGCTGAACATGAGCTTGTGTGTGCTCAGGTGGACAAGAAGGGCAATGGTACCTGGATGTGCAATAGTGTGGCCAGCAGGACCAGGGCACTGACCCTGCTCCTGTGCTGTTCCTAAACCCAGAGGCAGCCAGACTGGAAGTGAGGCAGTGGCAGAGTGCAGTGCATCCCAACACCTGACCCAAGGAAGAGCCAGGTGATCCCAAGGAAGAGCCTTCACTCTCCAGAAAACTAAACAACAATAAAGGAAAAAAAAAAAAAGACAAAAACATGAGGTTCTTTGAATATCAGAGAAATGGTTTTGAAGCAGGGCTGCTGTGACCATCCTGACACTGCTCTCAAACACCATCACTCCCCTGATTGCAGTGCTGCACCATGAGACTTAAGGCTTTGCATTAATTCATCGCACAACTGGGGAGCAATTTGCTCAAATCCTGCCAGTGTGCACCAGACTGGAGAGCTGCAAGGTCACCCTACGGTCAGATCCCGCTCCAGCCCTAAAAATAACCAGCCTCCCTCTCTGGCTGTGCACAAGGCTGAGCCCAGCCCAGCAGTACAGCCCCAGGATGGCTGATTTCCCCCCTCTCCCCCCACTGCCCCCTCACTGTTGCCAGGAGAGTTGTGGGGGTGCCAGCAGCTTTTGAAGATGCTGCTGTGGGAGATGTAGCTATGGGCTATGATTTAAAAGTTCAGCCCTTCTTGAAATTCATTTGACACATCTTCCATAACCTCCCAACTTGTCAAAACCCAGGACAAGCTGCCAGCCCCTCCCAGCTGCTGACCGGAGGCAGTACAGCCCATTCTCTCCTGTTTTCCCAGAAGTGACTCAGGTGACATGGCCCAGGCAGGTGGACAGAGCTGACTCCCACCCCCCTGCTGCCAGGTGTTGTTTCTGCTCATGCTTTAACCCACTGCTGGCTTCAACTTCACCTTTGTTTGAAGAAATTCTAAACCTTTCCCCATGAAAGGGCAGTCTGAGCACAAAGACATCCACTATCTCAACAGTATTTTCCCTAAAAACTGATCAAAAATAGTTTCCTCTCAAAACAACCTCTGTGTTGCTTGTGTTCCCACAGGCTAAGTGACACCTCCACACCCTGATGTCTCAGTGCTGCTGTGGGGCAGGTGGGGGCCCTTCCTGCCAGCACTGCAGTCTAAAGGAAAGCCCAGATCTGCCTTGCCCAGATCTGTCAGGACCTGCCAGGCCAACCCCTGGAAGAAGCTCTGGTGAGGTGGCAGGATGGGGCTGCAGCAGGACCCCCTCCAGCTGGGAGAGGAAGGGGTTTGGGACACAAAGCAGGCCTTTGGGACAGGGAACAGGGAGCAACAGGAAGCAATGAATTTCCCCCAGAGCAGCACATCCTGACAGAGCAGCAAATCCGTGTCTGGATGAGCTCAGCTTCTCCAGCCCGGGTTTATTTCCAGCTGCCACAGTCTACCTGACGTGGGTTAAAAGGAACCCAAGCACTCATGAAACCTGGTGAGAAGCCAGGCAGGGGTAGGACAATGGGCAATGGCTTCAAACTGCATCCATCCCTCACAGAACCCAGTTGCAGCTCTCACAGGCTCTGTTCCAGGTCTCTGCCTTGGGAGGCTGGGACTCCTGAGCTGGCTGTGCCCCATCCCTCGCAGCACAGGATGGTGTGTGAGACAGCCCCAGGCACCATGTTCCTGCAGTCTGGAAGGAGCTGTACCTGAACAGGTGCTACAGGAATGTCAGGGAGGCAGGGCAGGGATCACACCATGCTGTAGCAGAGCACCCTGGCCGGCACAGAGCTTGGAGCAGCCCTGAGGAGGAAGCAGAGGTGGGCAGATGCAACCCTCAGATAAGGTGGTCACACTGCTCCTTGCACAAGCTGAGCTACCCAGTACAGCCTCTTCCCCAGCCTCCAAACCACAGCCCAGCTACTGAGAGATCAAGGTCTGTGAGAGGAAACAGCAACATCTGAGAGAAAGCCTAATGTCTGAGTTTCTAACATCTCTTATTTTCTTGCTTAACTGCCTCAGGTCCTTGCCCTGCAGCAGAGCCCTGGGGCAGGAGTGACCCTCTGCATGCAACATCTGCCCCCAGTTAGAGCCTGGAGAAGGGCTGCTGGCACAATTGACTCTGTATGTCCCACCACACTGGCTTCTCAGAGCACTGAATCCCTCAAAAACCTCACCTCCCAGTGGAGTGTCCTGGCTGCCTCCTTGTGCTACCACTCAAGGAATTTAAACACAGCAAACACCCTCCTGAGGTATCTTCATGGACATTCACCATGGGACCAGCTTTTTGCTGTATTTTCTTCTTGGGCTCTTGCTGACCAGGAAGCCAGTAGCAGACTGCACCCCCAGTGTCTTCCAAGGAAAATGATCAAGGAGATGTGGAATGGCTCCAGTCAGGGGGGGGAAAGGGAAACAACAGTTTGAAAGGGAAAAAAGTCCTGGGGGAAGGCTGTGAGCAGCAGCATGATGCAGCTTTTTCCAGCCAGTGTTTCATCTGCATTCCCTGGACACCCCTCCAAGTGTTGAAATGGCCCAGAAACATCTCCACCACCAATATTTACAATCATGTGATTCTGATCCAGTTTGAATGCATTTCTGATGGCTTTCAGCTACCTACCAAACTCCACCTTTGCCCCAGACTGCTGAACCCCTTTGCAGGTAACCCCATCTCATGTGGACACTCACCTGCACAACATCCAGCAGGAGGAAAAACCACAGGGCATTGCCTGTCATCTGGTGGGGAATGGCCCAGCAACAGAGCAAGCCCTTGTGCAGAGAGCACCCTGGCTTCTCCTGCAGCTGAGACTCCAGGGAAGGATCCCACCTTAGAAATGACACACACCTCTGGCTGACAGCTAAACCACAGCTGCTGTCATTCTCTCCAAGGATGATTTAACCCCAGGTGATGTCATAGCCCCCCAGGACAAACATACCTGTTCTTGGCTGGACATTGCTTCACCTGGCACCCACAGACAAGCTGCTCATGGCACTTGGGGTGCTGTGGGGAGCTTCCCCAGCTGCTGGAATCTCGCTGGTCAGGGTGCAGTGCTTCCAACACACAACCTTCCCTTGGGCCAGCCTGGATCCCCAGGTCCTGCTCAGTGGTGTTTCGTGATCTTTAGCCTTCAGAGCCTCTTGCACAGCAAATTTAAGGGACCAGGCACACTGGCAGCCTCTTTTCCTGCTCCAACCCACTGTTTGAGGGTGGTGAGGCACTGGCACAGAGAAGTTGTTGATGCCCCATCTCTGGAATTGTTCAAGGCCAGGTTGGGTGGGGTTTGGCACAGTCTGGTCTAGTGGAAGGTGTCCCTGCCCATGGCAGCAGTTGGAATGAGATAAGCTTTAAGGTCTGTTTCAAACCAAACCTTTCTCTGATCCCACACCCACTCCTCCACCAGCCAGAGCTCCAAGGCAAAAGCTGATCAGTGAGCATCTGTGTCATTTGCTCCTCTTGGGCTTGTCTTGTCAACAGGGTCACATCTCTGGTGTTTCCCCTGATTCTCCTCAAGGCATATTTGCAGGAGATGAGAGGCTGCTAACAAGTGAGACACAGATCTAATTGAGGCACAGTGCTCTGCTGAGCTCTGACATTGTCCTTCCTGTTCTATTGAACCACAATCCAGTGCCTCAAGTTCTGTAACATTAAAAAGTATAAATTGCATCAGGCTTAAAGTGACTGTAATGGAGGCAGTGAGGAGAGAGACTGCAAAGACCAGAGCCCAGGGGATTTCTACAGATCAGCAGGGGAAGCACAGGGAATGTTTCAGCAAGCGGGAAAAGGGCTGATGGCAAAACCTCTCTTTTATTTGGATGTGGTTAACTTCAGTAAACACCACATGGATCCTCAAGTATCTGGCAAGTTCCCAGAGGCAACCTACAGCACTGACTTCCCCCCAGCCCCAAACTGAATTTACTCTCTAGTGTGATATTCCTCAGCATCAAACAAGACCAGGAGTATCCTGTGGGATCCAGGCTAAGGCCACATTGAGAGTGGACAGCTCATCCAGGCTCGGCTGGAGCAGCGTGTGGCGTTGGTGACACCCACTCTCCTACAAGCAGACCTGTCCTGAGGCCATTCTGTCAGGACAGTGCAGACCAGGGCTGAGCTCCCCTCTCAGCACAGTCAGCCCTGGATGATGCTCGGGGCTGACAGGCTCATGAGCACCTCGGGTTCTTGGTCCCACCACATTTCGGCTTTCCCAATCCCCGAGCAGCTCCAGTGCAGCAGGTGGGCCCTGTCCTGCACTCAGAAAATCCACAGCACCTTTTGAAGGACACAGAAGGCTCCCTTGCCCTGTGGGGCACACGGCCATCTCAGGCACCAGGCCTGGTTCAGAGAGAGCTGTAAAAGGCTGTGAGCTCCTCCAGAAGAACCCTGCAGAGAGTGAGGAGGGATGAACACTGGCACAGGACTGGGCTGAGGGACAGGCTGCAGCATCACATGGACAGCTGAGAACCAGGAAACTGAGTCAAAGAATGCCTCAGATTCCCACTTCTTTCATCTCTTTTAGGGTGAGGGGGCAACCTGCCAGCTCGCTGGCGTGGAACCTGCCATCTCTTTTAGGGTGAGGGACAGTTTGCTGTGCCACTAACATCAGGTAACAGCTACCCTTGAGGGATGACAGACCCTCATTGTAATGGTACTAGGGAGCAGAGTACAAAATCAGGGGCACAGTCCCAAAAAAGCAGCATTCCAGAAGGCACTGAATGAGTTTCCCTCACGCAGCAATTAGCAATAACTCCTCCACAGCCCCTGCCATGGAAAAAGCACTGACGCTGCTCTGCCCACCAGGCTGGAGGGCCCAGCTTCTCCCCACACACACAGGGGAGCAGAGTGTCAGCCTTCCCTGTGCCAGCCTGTTCCTGCCTCTCAGCTTTTGGTCCCAGTTTACTTTCTGCCTTTTACAGCCCACAGCGAGAGTCGGGTCCCTTGTATTCCAAACTGCAGGCATGCAATCTCAAAAGCCTTGTCCCGCGGGGAAGGCTGAGGCATTAGGCTTGCACCGCCAAGGAGCACTTACTCATACAACATCTTATTTCCACAGCAGTTGTATTTCTAAAACTACAAAGGCATTTCTCAGGGCTGCACGGTTTTGTGGTAGCTTTTGTTCCCTTGATGCTCTCAGCAGGTAGGACAGCGCTCTGCACGGCTCTGCCCATTTCACTTGAAAGTCAGCAACAACACCACAACGCAGAGCTTTGCTTTAACAATGTGTTCTCGAGCCTGAGTCATAAACACTTCAAACCACCCCCACAGCCTGCGGCTCGAGCTGGGCAGGCTCCGCGTGGGCGAGCGCACTCGAGAGGGTGAGCTGCACGTGTGAAATGCGCCTCTGCATGTGAGGAAGCAGCACCCTGGGACACTGCTCTTACCTCTCTGCAGACCACTCTCCTCTCTGGGAGAGCTGCTCGGGTCGAGTAGTGCAGCTCAGCACTTTCACAATGCCCAGAAGTGTGATGGCAGACACGGCCGCATCCTGCACGTGGCAGGGAGGCAGAGCCTTCCTTGGCCAGGGTGAGGAAGACTCTGCCTTGCACATCAAGCAGCTGCTGCAAATGCAGATCTGAGCTGGCTGGGGATTTGACAAGTGCAGGTACAGCATCTGTGAGGCTCCAGGGGGAGCTGATATGGGGGAAATGACCTGCCCTGCTGGAGGAGTGTGGCCAGACCCTGCCCACAGAGGCAGGAACCCTGTCAGGGCTCACAGTGCAGCACGTACTTGGGGCAGTAGTTCCCAGGCTTTCTGCAGCCAAGTGGAGAAATCTACTGCTCCCCAAAGGTCAAGCTGTGTGCAGCATTTGTTCCCCATCCCAGGCTGCTCCCACAATGGGATCTCAGGGATGTGTGGAAGAGGCCTTTGCCTGAGCTCCAGAGCACCACAGGAGCGCACTGGAGCCAGCCCAGCACTCCTGTACCAGCAACCACCAGCTGCAAAGAACCAAGCATGAGAAACCCAGAGCAGGCAGGCAGAGTGGCAGCAGCAGGCAGGGAGAGGGCGGTGGGAACAGGCAGGTCCCTGCCACAGGTCACTCCACAACAAAAACCCCTCTCTCCCAAAGAAGACCTGGAACCCAGCTTGGACTCCTTATTCACAGAATTACAGAATGCTTTGGGTTGGAAGAGACCTCATTTTGTTCCAACCCCCTACCACAGGCAGGGACACCTTCCATTAGACCAGGTTGCTCCAAGCCCCATCCAGCCTGGCTTTGGACACTTCCAGGGATGGAGCAGCCACAGCTTCCCTGGGCAACCTGTGCCAGAGACTCACCACCCTCACAAGGAAGAATTTTTTCCTAATATCCCATCTGACTGCCCTCTGTCAGCGTGAAGCTGTTACCCCTTGTCCTGTCACTCCAGGCCCTTGTGCAAAGTCCCAGGACAAGATCAGTGAGCATTGGAAGCGTGGATACATCCATGTGGATATGGAAATGCTTTTCCTTTACATTGGAAGATCTGCAATTTCCAGCCTCCTTCAGCCTGCGAGCTCCCAAGAGATCTCCCCTAGCAGTGCAGTATTTTAACATGGTGACAGGAAAGGTGCAGTTCAGTTCCCTTTCACAGTCCTTTTGTAGCCCAGAGCATCCACCAGTCTCGGCATCACAAAGCAGAAATTGCTCCTGCACGAGGAGCGGTGGGAGCCCGGTTTCTTGGCGCTGGCTGTGTGGGAGCAGCAGCGTTCCCAAGGCAGCCGTGCTCACAGCTCACAGCCAGCACTGCTGCAAGTGCTGGGCACAGCAAAGCACAGGGAGAAATTGGCTCCAGAGGACAGAAGGCACTGGAAAAGGCTGGCAGGGAGGGATGGCACCACCACTCTGCCCGCTAATTGTCTGTTTGGCACATCTCATCCCATCAGGCCACTCTTTAAAAGCAGATCCTGCCTCAGACCCTGGACTTATCTGCAGCAGCCAAGGCAGAAGAACAGAGGCAAAATCCTCTCCCTGCTGCCAGAAGAAGCATTAAATTTGTGTTAGTGTCTCTGTACCACATCCTGTATCCAGGGGGAAATGAGCATCCTCTCTGCAAGGTTCATTACAATGTGCCATCTTCAGCTCAGCCTTGCCTTGTCCAGTGGGGGTTAATCTAAACCACCTGAATTTCACAGGCTGACTCAGAACTTGGTTAATAAGGCACAGTACAAGTGAGTCAGTGGCATCTCTCCTCACTGCTGTTTTACTGACATCCCAGATAACAAATGTCACTCACGCTGGACCACAGCCAGTGCGGTGGGATCCAAATCCCCATCTCCCACCAGTGTATGTTGGCATACATCTCTGTAAGAAAGCAAAATACATCTCTCCCCATTCAAGAGAAAAGGGGAAACTCAAACGGAAATATTAAATCTTGATTTATTTTTTTTTCCGAGGCCATTTTCTACCCACACACCACACAATTACATTTGGACAGACACAAGGTGCTTTGGAAATTGTACTCAGCACTTAATCCTCTGCCTCTTTGGCACTCATTTACTCCCCAGGTGCACAGAGCTGCATTTGCTGCTCACAGACTACAAAGCAAAGAGCTGACCAGCAGTTACCTCTCCAAGTAGCTGAGTAGCTCTTGCTTCCTGGCTAAGTCAGTGCACAATTATCCCCAAATACAGGGAACCTTTATTCCTGCCCTGCTCAGCTCCTCCCAAAGCCTCTGTCGTGCCCTCAGTGCCTCACAGGAGGCAGCGTCACCCACTGGAGCTCGACAGGATGTCACGATTGCCAGAGCAGCATGGGGAGCTCTCAGCCCGCCTCTGTGTGACAGCAGGGCTCAGCTTGGTGCTGGAAAGGCAGATTTTGGTGAAAACAAAAAGCACCAGTGCCAGTGTTAATCGTTGCTGTACACTGGTGACTTGCTGCAAGCAGTGAGCTCTCCAGTAACACTCTGTGCCAAGGCCTGGAACCTCACCAAGGGGCTGGAATGAAAGGATGATGCCTCATCCATCACTAACTGATCTTTTTCTATCAGTTGCTTAAAAATATATTTTGAAAGAAAATGGAAATACACACGAACACAGCAGCTAGACCGCATGTTCTGTGGCAGATATTCAGCAAAAGGCTCAGAGAAACCTGAAGCTCTGCAGCTTGAGAAACAAGGCCCTGTTGGAATTACTCACTGCAAAGGAACTTCCCCAGAACCCCCTTCTCCACTGCAGAGCCATCAGATCCCTGTCCAGTCAGCCCAGGGCCCAGGAATGTGTGATACCAACAGCTTCCACCCAATCCACACTGGCTGAACAGGGCTTTCTCAGGGCACTGTGACCTAGAGATGGGCTGCTCAGGCAAGGAAGCCCCACTGAAAACAAATAAAGTAAAACACAGCCTAAAGCCAGCAAATGGGGATATTTTTTTTGGCACAGCAGCAAGTGGCAGCATTTGGATGTGTTCCACCAATGAGTCCTCCAAAGGTCTACCTCTCCTTCACTGCTGTAGAGCAGTGGCTCTTGGGTTCCCCTTAGCACAGCTGCCTTCTCGTGGTGGAACAGGAGCCAGGACTTAAAAGCCACCAAGATGGATGAGGCAGGAGAGACCCTGTTGCCACTGTAGGCCCCAGAAGCCATTAAAGAGTTAATTTAAGAAGGAGTCATGAAATGTACCTGAGTAAATAAGAACATCTGGAATCTATTCAGGAACTCCCAGGGCTGGGACTGACAGGTTCAGTACAGACAACACAGACCAGTAAATAAGATAAGCATTTAGGAATGTTGTAAGTAAGTAACAAAATGATAAATTAGTAAATTGAGAGGTGCCTGACACTGGAGCTGTTCAGTTGCCAAAGATGGAGGCCCGTGGCATCATTAGTATTGTACTACTCTCTGCACACCTGTGTAATTGGGAAACATGGGACTCGTTGGGAAAAACTGCTCACAGGTAACTAGAAAGGATTTCACCTCCCATTTCTGTGGAATCCTGCAGGATTCTGGCAGCCCCATCACCTGGCCTGCACCTGCAGTGAGCTGCTCCCTTGGTGTGTGTTTGTTTAGCTGCCCATCAGTGCTGCCCCAGGAGCCCACTCAGCGCTCTGGAAGCCGTGGAAGTCCCCAGGTGATCTGCAGTGACACTGCACCAGCTCCCAGGGCCACTGTGCCAGCCACGTGTGGTCATGGCATGTGGCACTGCACCTGCAGCACTTACCTGAGCGAGGAGCAGACTTGCAGCTGAACTCTCAGCAGATATCAAATAACTTTAGTCTGTTTTCCTTCCTGAGGTAAAATGAGACTGCCCAAAGCACACCATAAATCTGGAGGGCAGTGGGACCTTGTTCACAAGGATGAGGGTGAGGAGACCCAGCTCTGCAGGATTCAGTGCCTGTGTGCCATGGCTGATTCTCCTCACACCAGGCAGAGCAGTGGTGTGTTTGTGTACCTGTGCCTGCAGGTACAGAAACACACAGCTTGGAGAGGTCTGCTCTGAATCTCCCAGCATGAGAGGAGCTGTCAGGCTTTTCTTTCATGGGGATGCAGCTGGAATGCCAGGAAAGCACTGCTGGCAGCAGGCAGAGCTGAGAAATGTGGGCTCCAGCTCCCAGCCCTGCCTGGAGTGGCTGTCAGACACCCTGCCTTGGAGGATGCCACACTTACCACACAAGCACCAATGGAAACTCACAACTCTGTAAGAAAAGCAACTTCATTCTTAATTAAAACTCTCATTTAAGAGTACCAGTCTCCATCTGGTTCACCAACAAGGCCATTCACAAGCAGTAAGGGGCTGGCCCTCTTCCTTTCACAACCCAGCAATCCTTCATGCAGGTACCTTGAACAGCAAACTCCTGCACAGACAGCAGCTCCTGCCCAAGGATTAACACAGGTGTCACAGCTCCTCCCCTCGTGGTGCTGGGCTTTCAAGAACCCCACAGCATCTTGTTTTATGTGACTGTGACATCAATCCCCTGAGCACATTTTCCAGTCTAACTACAGAATTGGAAGAAATCTCAATTCAAGGTCCTTTTTCTTGGTAACAAAGGATCTGTAAAGCAGAGCTGCTTTCAAAAGAAAACCTCCTGACTGAACTTCCAGATAACATCCCAGGAGCAAACTGACATCTTTTTAATCACTCCTCTAAGTCAAGACACAGGGAGCTGAAGACCTATTCAAGAAGCAGAAGGTCACTTTTTCTTTCTGGAAGGATGGAGGGTTGTCCAACAATGAGAAGCAAAGACTAAATTGAATATAACTGATTATAGCCAAAATCAACAAGACAAAAAAAAAGGCCTAAATTCCCAGTCATCCTCTAGTAGTGCTGCTGTGCCCACTGGGACATTTTCCCCCCCATATCTTTTATGCTGTTTCTACTTATCTGCCAGCTGAGCTAATCAAGTTTGGGGCCAAAACAAGCCAATCAAAACTTGCTGCTTCATGTTGTTAATTTTGTTTTACCTGAACAGGCAGCTGAAGGTACAGCTGCACCTAGAAATGGGTATTCCTACAGTAGGATCACTGAAAAACTACATGACCCTGGGATAGCAGAACTTCCTGAGGTAAGCAGATCACTGAGCATATAAGAAACACAGACCAGGAAACATCCTACAGCAAAAGCAGCAGTACAAAGCAGGAGGCAAAGTTCCCAGGAAATGGTGTGAAATGCTATCAGAAAACACAGGAACTAAACCTTAGCAACGAGGACGTGAAAGGAAAGAAGAGGAAACAAAGAACTGCATATAAAGGTAAAAAATCCCAGGAAGTTCTACAATTACCCAAGTGAGGAAAACTGTTAAAATGCAGAATTTGGAGAAAACAGTTGGATACAGCAAAAGACATCAGCTCCAGATGGAACAGCACAGTCCTGAAATTGAGCTGTATCTAACCCAGAAGTTGAAAAGAAGTTGAGTTTTCATGTCAAATGTGGAGCACTGCCTTAACACTGAGGTGTGAAAGGCCAGGAATACAGGCACAACCTCCTTGTGGGAGAATGATCAATGAAGGAAAAAAAGGAAAATTTTGCAGGGAAACACTTCTCAGGCAAAGAAGGAGGAAAAAAGACTTTTTTATGACCATAAATATCAGTTTTAGAAAAGCCCAATCTTGGCCTATGACTTTGTTAGAACACAGAAATGGAATGACAAAGGCCAGAGATTTTACTAGAGAGGAAATCAAACTCACTAATAATCAAAAGCTACACGAGTGTCAGAAATAAAAATTTATCTACTGCAGTGGCACACCACCTAATAGAATCATGGAATCAAGGAGTGGTATGGGTTGGAAGGGATGTTAAAGCTCATCTTGTTTCAACCCCCTGCCACCAGCAGGGACAGTTTCCACTAGATCAGGTTGCTCCAAGCCCTGTCCAACCTGACCCTGAAATCTTCCAGGGATGCGACTGCACGGTGTCTCTTTCCTTCTCTCTTTTTTTGCTGTTCTGGTGTATTAACCCTTCTCATTAATTAGCTTATCATTTTTACTTTATAGCTTATTTTATTTTATGGTGAAACACTTCACTAGCTCACAGAAGGAAACAGTTTAATATAGGAGATTGCATGTATGTCACTTCCAGTTGGTTCCACAGGCTCTTTTGTCAGGTGTGGAAGAAGACTGGTCTGCCTTGGTCACTGATCCCACCTCAGCACTCCCTGGGGCAGTGGGGCAGAGCTGACCTGCTCACCAGTAGACAAGCACTGCTCATTACTTACAACAACCAAGGAGAGAATCAGAGGCAGGAGGAGCTGGCAGCGGTGTTCCAGAGGTGCTCACGGACCCAGCGCAGCACAAGGTGCAGCTCCCAGCAGGAGTCGGCAGAGCTCCTCAAAGAAGCCTTCGAGGAGGAGCGGCTTTTCTGCAGCACTGCCACCCTCCGGCTCCAGGGAAAATTCCCTCTTCCTGGCAGAGAAAAATCCCTGAGCCCCTGGGTTATCCCCTTTCCCTCCCACTGGCAAGGAGAGAGCTGGCAGCAAAGCTGGATGGGAAAGTTCCCATCGGTAAGCAGAATCTGCACAGCAAACCCTTGGGATCAGCAGCTTGGAGGAGTTGCTGTCTGGCTGCCAACACTCCCTGAATTTGGGGGCACCAACGTGGCCAGTTCATCCCAAGAGCCCAGACAGCAGATGGGCAGCACCTCAGTGCTCTGATGCCCCTGGCTAACAAACAGAAGCAGGAGACAAGTAACTTGCACACTTTCTGTTAGATAAACTTTCTTTCTGGGTCTAGGGGTGCATCCTGTCCAGCACTCTGGAAGATGCTATCCCAAGTCCCCAGAATGGCACATGTGAAGATCAGGATTCAAGAAATCCACAAGGCAGTTGTGACTCTATTTAACTCTTGAGTGAAATTCCCTTTCTTAATTCTCCCTGCTGGTTCACACAGGTTATCACACATCACCAGTAAGTGATGCACAGGCAGGTGAACCCCAGGCTCTCCTGTCACAAAAAATAATCTTTAAAAATGCTGCTGAGAGGTTCAATCTCATTTAGTAGAAGACAGCTCAGCACAGGAAGTCTGCTTGCAGAGCAACCCAAAGAGGAGACACCCTCAATGAGCATGATCCAAAATCTGAGACAGATGGCAGCTGTTATTAGAAAGGGTCAAACACTGTTTTCCTGTTTGTGGGCTTTTAATGACAATTTTCACAATAATTTACAAATTAGTTGTTACACACACTTATGTCCATTTAGTAATGAAAACTGTGAGTTAATTCAGCTCTCAGTTGAGAAACTGCTGTAAAAATGCCCTTGCTGAGGGCTGCCCTCTGGTTTGTGTTCTACAGGCAGCCAAGCGAGTTCCTCACGCTGAACCTGCCCAACCTGCCCTCCCCTCCCCAGGCTGCTCCTGAGCTCCCTCTGCTCGCACCAAGGGCAGGACCTGGAAGTTTCCAAGCGCTGAGGGGAGTGGAGCGACAGCTCAGCGGCCGCGGGGCTCAGGTGTGCCTAAGGCAGGATGGGGAGGGAGCATCCCAGCCCTCAGCAGGGCAGCAGCGCAGCCTTTCCCAAGGATCCCCCTCCCAGGGAGCCGGTGGCTGCAGCCCACAGCTCAGCACAGCTCTGGGCTCTGCTTGGAAGCCCAGAGCTAAGACAGAAGCAGCTGAGGGGCAGTGCAAAGTGCCCTGGCACAATACTCCATGACAGCTATGCCAGCCTTACCAGTGCCTCCTGTCTGGGCGTCAGGAATTCACCCACTGGATACTGTTCAAAGGA
>NW_005054337.1:2266656-2273718 GCF_000277835.1 Geospiza fortis | reverse complement strand
GCCCAAAACACAAACAGAACAGATCAACGCTGGAGAATTCCAGGAGTTCAGCTATGTTAGTCCTCAGCAGAGGAGAGGAAATACATCAAAGGGTACTACAGCCTTGAGTTTTCCCACCCAAGCTGCTGCAATCATCTCAATAATTCACCTCAGGACAGAACTTGCTTTCCATTAAGACAGATTCTGTTTGCCTTTTACTTCCAGTCACTTCAAGCTGATTCAGCTTTGTGCCTTCTTGGAAAGAAGAAGTCAGCAGCAGGGCTTCTCAGAGAAATGCAATACAGCAATTTAAACCTGCAGCCAGTCTGGCCTGTCAGAAAAAGTGAAGGCAGAGCAGGTGGGGACTGCAATGAATGCCCCAAGAGTTCTGCTGAGGGAAGATTTCTCAGGGATTTCTCTCCAGAAAAGCATGGGAAGTGTTAAACCTTGCACCTCACACATGCTGGAGTTCTCACACTGAGCTCTACACAAAGACGTCCCCCACAATGCTTTTACAGGAGTGGAACCATTATCCTGACAATCAGATCACCCATTCCCAGATAACTTATATTTAATGTGTGAAAAAAAAGGGAGTACTTTACAGTAGTCCCTGGAGAGAAGAGAAAGGACTGTGGTGAGCAGTCCACTGACAAAAACTGCTCCCTGGAGTTCCCTTCCCCCTTGCCTTACTCCCCTCTCCGAGTGCAGTAACTCAATCCACAAGGTAACTGAACTCTCCTGGGGGAATCTGGGGCACAAGAGGCTGCAGCTCCTTTCCAAAAGAATTCGTTTCATTTCTTTATTTTAAAGTCCACTGATCATCATCATCATCATCATCATCACAAAAAAACCCCATGGGAAATGCAACTAAAGAGAAAAAGTCCAACCAAGACCTAAGAACCCAGAGCTAGGAGCAGATGTGGGCCTGCGTGGCACAGCGCCAGCGCACGCGCGGGAGGAGACGGCCCCGCGCGCCGCAGTTGTGTGGCCAGAGCTGGGGTCCTTTATGTCAACCTCTGGACGATGACAGCGTTGAGCAGATTGGCTTCCTTCAGGGTCTGGTTCTCATCAGTCAGCTCTTTATTGGGGAAGGTGGTCATGAGGACAAAACTGGTGGCAGCCATCGCTGGCCGAGCATCTACTATGAAGAGCCGGATGTCACGGATCCTGTGCAAAGGGACCAAACACACGGGTGATGCTGTTACTGCACAGCCTGGACAAGGGACTGCTCTGCCCAGAGTGTGCAGCCCTGCAGCTCTGTGTCTGTATTCCAGCTCTCACCACAGGCCACACCAGGCTATTCTGATTCAACCTGCTCCCGTTTAGTGAAATAGCAGCAGCTGCTTTCTGGGCTACAGGCTCAGCTCGGTGTTCTCTGTGTGTGTTGTCAGGGGGTTATCTGAAACTGAAAGCCTCCAGACCCTTTGCTATGAACAATTAACAAACTGACACTTTCTGAGCTTGTCACACACAGCAGAACCCAGAGGATTTCAGCTCCTGTGAGCGGCCACACAGTGACATAGGATCCATTTCCAGAACTCAGTCACAGGCAGAGGTTTTGTTAACTTGTTGCCCTGAGCTTGACCCTGATAGAAACTGGAGGAATGAGTATAAATTACAAGATCAGGAAGGTGAGAAGGATTTAAAGAGATTTTGAGCGAAGCAGTGGCATACCTAAGCCAACTTTGCTCATCTAAAGAACAGAATCATGGTAAGAGCATCCCTTGGTGCTCCATTCAGCACAGGGAACAGCCTCATAGAAAAGACTAAATTGAGTCAGAGTAACTGAACCAGGTTCCTAATTATCTGCCAGTTTCCAAAGCCTTTAGAAGAAAATCAGTTTTTCACAGGTGACATCAAAGAAAGTTCTTCTGGTAACACTTATGCTCCCAGGTGTCATGTCACTGGCTATAATCTATCCCAATTTGGGAAGCAAATCCTACCCAACAGTTAGCAGCTAACTTAAAAACACCACAACAACTTTATTCCCTTTCACTTGTATAGAAGGATGCCCAGAGCTCCTTCTGGCAGGCTATGCAGGATTTTAGCACTTGCTCCCTGCCTTGCAGGGCCATCTATGCCTGGCCTGTGTTCCCTGTTGTGCTCGTACCTGTGACTGTGGTTGAACTTCTGGACCAGGCGCCCGCCGTCCGCGAGCCGGATCTGGATGTTGGTGATGGGCTCTGACTCATCGATCACGATGGCAGAACTGGCTTTGGCCTCGTTCTCTGCCTGCTGGGCTGGAGAGCTGGTGCCCATCACCTGGGGCGCGGTGCTGCCAACAGGGAGACGCAAGGTGAGCTGTTAGAAACCAAACTCACCTGCCCACAGGGTACCAGATCAGGCAGCAAGCTCACTGTCTGCCAGGCCCAACTACCAGGGCTCCTCCACAAGCAAGCTGCAAGTCAGAATTCTTGAGTCAGCCAAGCAGGAACTCGTCTAGAAGTTCAACTCTACCATCCCCATTGGTGCCACAGGTCCTCACACCCAAAAGTTAACAGGGGAAGTGTGAATTGGAAACACTGCTCCAATGCAACACACCATGGAGGTTCCAAACCAGGGATTCTGGCTCCTGGTAGGGAGAGGCTGGGCCACCTCACAGTATACGTCAGTGAGCCTTGTTTCCTTAGAGGAACACCTCCCATCCCACAGGCACCCAGTGCCTTTATTTCAGAAGGATGAATCAGAAGGCTCCATCTTGCAAGGCTTCAGTGACTCTCACATTACATGTAGTAAACCAGTGTCACCATCTTCTCACCTGCCCAGCTTCTGTCCTTCTCCAGTAAAAGCTCTGAAGACACTTTTAGGTTTCACATACTCCTCATCCCGGTGATCTTCCATGTCCAGGTTCACCTGTCCGCCCCGTGCTAACCTGCGCAGCTCCGCTGGGACTTCCCTGCAAAGAGAGAGTTCTAAGGCAGCTGCCTGAGGCAGCAAGGCAGGAGTGTGTGGACAAAAAGCCCAAGATCTGTGGAATTTCAGGAATCATATAGAGCCTTTGCTTAACTGACAGGGCAGATGCACACCTCCCCACTGACAGACACAAATTAAAGGTTACTTCTCCCTGGCCCTCACCTGCCATGACACAATGCATCAGAAATTCTCAACACAAATATCAACATGTTTGTTTACTTCAACTCTCAAGGCCCCACATAAATCAAACCCACTCCCTGTTTACCTGAACCAAATGTTCCATATTAAGAGTAACTAATTTCTTGCGAGAAAGCTCAGGTGAAATGTGCCATGGATTCAGAAGCCTGGATTCCACAACCACTTGTGTTCCAGGGAACAGCTCTCCCTTTTCTCCCCTCTCACTACGTACCCTCTGCGGATATCATCGAGGAACTGGGCATTGGATGGATCCTGGTAGCTCCTCAGCTCTCCACTATCCAGACTAAATCCACTCTTCCAGAGCTTCAGTACAACGTGCACCTGCAGCAGCCCCAAAAGAACAATCAGCCTCACTTGTTCTCGGTGACAACAAAAACTGAAGCAAAGTGAAAAGTTTCAGATGGGCAGAGGAGCTCCAAGGTGCAAAAACATTCCAGCAGGTTTCTCTGAGCTAAGGGAAAAACCCAAAGCACTGGTTTTTATGTAATGGTCAGGTGTCAAATCCTAGAAGGTGGCACCATGGTCCCCCTTTTGTATAAATATGGCTGAAGAACCAGGAATGTGCTGGGTGAGAAGCCTAAAGCAGGCTCCCACCACAGCCACGACCTTGTCTGGTCAGAAACCAAGCACAAGGGAATCTTGAACTGATGCTGTCCGCTCCCATCTATGGATATATATTGGATGTATATAATAATGGATAAAGAAGAGTTGATTTCCCAATGCTCTTTGCACACTATTTTTCCTGATCTGCACTTCTAAGAAAAGCTCAGATTCTTAATTAAAAGATCACCAGAAAAATGCTTACCCAAGACCTAATCATCTATTATTCTCTACTTGGAAATCCCACAGGAAGCAGGATTTACCATATTTCTGTCCTTGTGAATTTCTATCAAGCTTTGTATCTCTTGGGGCTGGCAAGCTCAGTAGCTGGAGCAGAGAAATTCCTGGAGTGACAGCTACAAACCCAGCAGAGATACTCACATCCTGAGAAGAGCTCGGTCTCCTCTCTCCTGCCACATAAGCCGACTCCTCCTCTGGAGTAGCCCCAAGGCGATACCCTCCCCCTGCAAAAGGCTGTGAGAGAGAGGCAGGCACAGGGTTACAGAACCACACAGACCAAAGAGCTGCTTCCCTGCTCCCACCATCCCTGTGGGAGAACAGGGACTTCATGGCATCAGCAACATCTCCTGCCCTGCAGGCAGTGACAGCTTCAGCAAGTTAACAAGGGTGGCACAACAGAGCGGCTTTTCTTGCCATTGTGACACACAAAATGGAGCTGCACTAAGAGAGGAGTCCAGACTTAGCTGCTGAGATAATTCCAGGACTCCTCAGTACCAAACAGCTGGCAGGGTGGAACAGAAACAGGGAACAGAAGGAAGAACTCCTCCCTCCTCACCTTTGGCTTGCTCGTCTCGCCACTGCTCTTGGCCGTCCGATCGACGGCCACGGCGCCGTGCTCCTTGGCTCCCTTGAACAGATCCTCCACCAGCTCGTTGGGACTCTTCTTCCTCGGAGGACCCACAATCTGCTGCCCACTCCTCTCTGAGCCACCGGCATAAAACCTGACAGAAAGCACCCAGCTCCTGGTCAGCCCTGCCTGCTGCCTCTGCAGGAGCCTCGGGCTGGATCAGGGCTCACTTGGTGCAGCTCAGGGGAACCCCCTGGATCTACAAACACTGGCCACCACCAGTGTGTCTCCCACTGCAGCCATGTGCAAGCTCCTGTGCTGCAAAGACGTTCTTTTTATGTCAATTCCTGTAAATCACCCGTGGATCAATAGCAATAAAGTGGTAATAATGCTCAGAGCTGGGAGGAGGAACAGCCCAGAGGGACAAGCCGAGTTTTAAACACTGGTACCAGCTCCATTACCCAGCTGAGCAAGGCTTCCAGCAAACCTCTGACCTGTCAGAGCAACATGCAGCTGGAATTCTGAGGGAAGGCACACGTTCATGCCACACAAAGGATGGATCTCAACTGGAAGCAATGGATGCACAGTCAGTGAAGTGCAATTAAGCACTTCTGGAAGATTGGGTTTATTAGCTTCCAGATGGCTTGTAACACACAGAGTGAGCTCCCAGCTGCCTGCAGACCATGGCCCATCCAGGCTGAGCCACCCCTTCAGATACATCAGTTCCATTCCATTTACCTTGCCTGTCAACCTTAAGGGTATTTAACTACTCAGAGCTGACACTGTAAGAGATTGTTCTACTAATACTCCATGTTCCTCCTGAAAAGGGTCCCTACTTTTTTATTTCTGACTCCACTCTCCATTACTTTACCCTTAAGCAACACCTAAAAAAAAAAGAACACAAAACCAAAACCCGCACCAAAATAAACCCCCAAAACCCCAAGCAGTAAGAAAACCAATCCCTGCATAATTCCCACATTTCCTGTGGACACAAATGAGGATCTGGGCTGTTTTCTATTCTTAACCCAGGCCTTCCACATCCCACTTTAGGCTTTCTCTGAGTGCTGAGAGCTGGTGCTTACACAGCTGTGCACAGGCTTTGCACTGACAAACCTGCCCTGTCAAACCTCAAATGTTTCATGACAGGAACTTCATATCCCTGTAAACCTGGTTCTTTCAAAGAAGCTGTACACAGGCAGCAAGTCCTCCCAGAAGGGATAAACACCCAGCACTTGAGCCTTCGGCTGCAAACTCACCGCTGTCCCTCCTCCTCTTCATCATCCTCCTCCTGAGCATGCACAAGGTCTCTGAACGAGGTTACTCGGTGGTCACTGCAAAAATCCAGCAAGAAGGATGTCAGCCTCCAGACACATTCCCAGCTGGAACACTCCACACTGCAACAGGCTCCTTCTGCAAGGTGGGCTCTGTTCAACCAGCACCTGACCCGAGAGAACTTCTCCCTCATGACAAAGGCAGCAGCTCCTCTTTGGGACTGGACAGCATTCCCTTACTGCAAAGGGATTTGGTAAGGTAAAATTCACTTTTGTTTTATAAAATGCTCAGCTTGATCAGCTCAGGTGTCACACAAAATGAGAAAATATTCTTCCTGCTGAGATATGATCTGCTTAAATGAAAGGTCACTATCAGACTGTTTTAAATGTCAAAAGATAAATCAAGCTTTTCCTGAGCAATGAGGCAAGTTTTCTAACTGATCCCTGGCTCCGTTGTGCAATAACACCCATGTCTGTGATGTGCAAACACTCAGGTTTTCACAATCTCTAGAGAGCATCACAAGGGGAAGCAAACCTAAACACAGAGCTACTCCTCCTGAAAATTAACACAGTGCTTTAGAGAGTGTGTGTGCTTTGCCAGCTTTCCAGCATGGAGCTGAAGCTGCCTCCTCACCTGGCTCCAGTGCCTCTGGATATGGAGCTGGGCGTGGGCTGGGGAAGGGTCAGGATGTCCTCATCACCCCCATCCTCATAGAAACTGGCAAGTGCAATCTGGAAAGGAAAACCACCAAAGCTCCTCAGGAAAAAACACACACAAACAACCCCGCTGAAGCATCTGTCACGCTGGATCTCCTGAGACCTCACACTAAAGACACTTCATGTCATTCCCCCTGATGCAGGTCATGGCAGAGATGAGGCCTCAGCGGGTTTGCTATTTGGCTGTGTCATGGCAGGACACTCAGTGCTGCAGGGATGTCACCCTCCCTGTCAGGGAATGTCAGGGCCCCTCTTCTGCAGCACTTACACAGGAGTTATGCCAAAATTACTGCTGTGAAACTGCAGCTTTTGTGCCATCATGAGCAGACTCGGAATTTAACACAGCCAGTTTGAGAAGGAGCAGGGACAGGTCAGAATGGTGGCTGACTCGCCCTCAGTTTGTTTGCTGACGGCGCCAACAGCACAGCACTGACAGCCTCACCGGCATTCCAGGAACACCTACAGAACCCCGGCAAACCCCGGGCCCACCGTCCCTCACCTCGCGCTACAAAGTGAACGACAGAACCAGGAGGGGCCTCAGTCTCGGCCAGCCCACGGCCCCGCCGCCAGGGCTGA
>NW_005054337.1:2255284-2266409 GCF_000277835.1 Geospiza fortis | reverse complement strand
CGTGCCGGCCAGGAGGTGGCACTGCAGCGCAACCGACCCCGGAGTGAGCACCGGGCACCGGGCACCGGGCACAGGGCACCGGGTACTGAGCACTGGGCACCGGGCGCCAAGCACGGGGTACCGGGTATCAGGTACCAAGCACCAGGCACCAGGAACAGGGCCTGGGGTACCGGGCACCGAGCACGGGGTACCGGGCACAGGGCACCGGCACCGGGTTCAGGGCACTGGGCACAGGGCGCGGGGTACCGAGCACCGGGCACTGGAGACGGGGTACAGAACACCGGGCAGGGGGACCCGAGCACTTGGCTCTGGGATGGGCAGCACTGAGCACTACAGCGGGCAGCACCGAGCACCGGGCACCGTGTGTGCAGCACTGGGCACTGAGCACTGGGACGGGCAGCACCGGGCCCCGGTGTGCAGCACGGAGCCCTGGGATGGGCAGTGCCAAGCCCCGGTGTGCAGCACGGAGCCCCGGGATGGGCAGTGCCAAGCCCCGGAGCAGGGCGGGTGTAAGGCCCCAGGCGGGGCCGGGACTGGCGGCGCGGAGCAGCCCACGGCAGCCTGTGCGTGCTGGCTCATTTATTTCCAGGTTCACACGTCGCTGCTGGCAGTGGCCAAGGCCTGGGACCCGGCTCCAGGAGACAGGGACTGCGGTGAAACAGGATAGGGAAACATCTACGATGCTTTTCTCTTCATGTGCTTGAAGAGGAAGAAGAGGAGCGCCCCAAGGAGCCCCTTCTCCAGCAGGATACCCATCCACAGGAGGAGGAGGAGGCAGGATAGAAGGTTCGTACCTGCAGTGGGGACAGAGGATGTGAGCGACCAGGGCTCGGGGAGAGGCATCCCAACACCCCGCAGGGAGCCTTTCCTGGGACTGCGAGCTTCCTCAGGGGGTGACACCACACAGCCACCCTGGCAGGCACCCCATCCCCGCAGCTCTGACGCACTCTTATTCATCTGGAACTCGTTGCTCAATCCCCCTTGGGTCGGGTTGGAGATCCACAGGACGGCTGAGTAGGTGGCAGGGGCCTGGGCATCGTGCACCACCATGCAGGTGATCGTGGACCCGTTCTTCTCCTCCGTCGCTTGCACCTCCACCCGGCTTCTCAGCTCAAACAAGCCCCGGGACACCTCCAGTGGCCCGGAGAGGTTCTGCCCCTTTATCCTAATCCCATTCTCCAGCCAGGAAATGGACACTTTAGCTGGGTAAAACTCCTTCAGGAGGCAGGTGAAGGCCACGGTCTTGTTCACCTCAACGGGGCTCGGCTCAGCGCGCACTTCGACGCTGGGGGGAACTGGGAAGAGAGGCAGAGCTCGGTGTTTGCTGTGCCCGGCTCTGCTGCCCACAGGGTGTCCTCCTCCCAGGGACCCCAGCCCCACAGAGCAGGACCCCCCATGTGAGCCCCCAGCCCTCACCTCTCAGGACCCTGCTGAGCTGGAAGCTCCCTCGCAGCGGGGCCGGCAGCGTGGAGTGCGACACCTCACAGGTGAGCTGCGAGCGGGCATCGTCCTTCTGCAGGGTCACCTGTGCTGTGCTGGACATGTTGTAGGTTTTCATCCTCCACTCAGTGACCTGGGGCGGCTGAGCCCCCATGGGGTTCTTGTTCTTGAACCATTTCACCTCAATCTTCTCAGGAAAGAACCCTCCAGTCGTGCAGGTGAAAGGCACCGACTCCTCCGGCCTCGCTCTCTGCTGAGGTCCGGACACGAGCGGGGGGCTGGGTTTGGCTGTGGGGAGAAGCACGGGGCCATCAGACCAGGCTCTGCCCCTGCCCAGCCCCGGGCCTGCCTGGAGCAGAGTCTCACACAAGGGCACGGCGATGGCCCATGGCATCCTCTCCTGGACCAGCCCTGAGCCCCTTCCCCATCCCTGCTCTAGCTGAGCAGAGCCCGCTGGGTGGTTCCCATCAGGAGCTGCTCCAGGAGCCCCACTCACCTTGCACGGACACCTCGGTGCCATCACCACGCTTAAACACCTCATCAGCACCAGTGATCCCCCTGACAAACTTCACACAGTAGTAGGTGCCCATGTCCTCAGGCTGAACGTTCCTGATGTGGATGGTGAAGTTTGTGTCAGACCCAGGCACTGCCATCGTCACACGGGAGGAGGGATCCTTGTTATTGGGGTCATAGACAGTCTTGTTCCCACTGCCCCAGCCCTTCAGCCACATCACAGGACCTGGTCCAGCAACTCCAGACGTGATGCAGTTCAGGGTGAGCGTCTCCCCCGCTGTCACCGCCACCTTGGGCTGGGGCTGCTGCAGAGTGAAGTCCTGACCTGCCTGGGCATCCACACCTGGGCACAGAGACAGGTTTGGAATTGACAATGGGCCCCAGGGCCGTGGAACAGCACGAGGCATCATCAGATCCCCCTGAGCCTGGAGCAGGGACAGAGAGACATTCCTGTCCCCTGTCCCCCAGGCTGCTGGGGACTGCAGGATGAGGAGAGGCCAGACCCTTCCTGGAGTAAACTGAATTTCATCTGGAGATAGAAGCAAGCTGGAAGGGAGGCAGTGAGACGAGATCCCTGGGTACCCACGCGCACAGGGAAGCTCTGCCAGGCCTGCAGGGTGGGAAAGCGTGCATGGGAAATGTGATGGGGCTGTGCAGGGCCCACTTACCCGGTTCTCTGCAGAGCAGGAGCAGCATCAGGCACATGAGAGGCAGTTCCTGTGCCACCAGAACCATGGGTATTCCACGCTCTGCTCCCCGATGGCCGGGCTTTGCTCAGCTGGATTCGGCTCCCTGGGACTCTGCTGCACTGGGCTCAGCTGACTCAGCTGGACTGAGCTTATCTTAGCAGGGTGCTGGTCTCTTACCCAGCAAAGGGGAAGGAAAAGAGGCACCACCAGCCCAGTTCCTCCATGCAATCACATCCCATTTGCTTCTCAAGGCCTACACCATCCCCTGTCACAGCGCTGGTCCATAATGGCAATGTCCACCCCATTTTCCCCTCAGATGTGTGCCACAGCCACAGCCACGGGCACAGGCAGCAAGAGGGACCCCGGATCCAGCACGATCCCCCACACATGGCCAGCCTGTGGCTCAGCAGCCTGGGGTGCCAAGGGGACGCCCAAACTTTGGGAAGGAAAAGGGGAAGCGGGACAGGAAGTTGAAGAGAGCGGGTGGTTAACGCTTTGGTGTCTGCCCGGGGCGGGCGAGAGCCGGCAGAGCAGCCGGGCATCACCCCTGGCGGGCATCACCCTGCCGGGACCCCTCCGGGCATCACCCCCGGCGGGCATCACTCCCGGGACCCCTCCGGGCATCGCTCCCGGGCCACCCGGCACCCAGCGGCTGCTCCGGGCTCGGGACAGGGGGCGGCTTTGCGTCCTCCCCGCTTCGGTGAGGGGCAGGAGCAGCGGAGCTTCGGGATGCGGGACGCTCGGTGTATCCCGGGCACTGCTCTGCACCACCGACCCGTGGGAGAGCCCATCCCGCACCCCGATCCTGCTGGGAAGGGGGATCGCCGGATCCAGCAGGCTCCCCACACATGGCCAGCCTGTGGCTCAGCAGCTGGGGGTGCCAAGGGGACACTTCCTGTTCCGCTTCCCCTTTTCCTTCCCAAAGTTTGGGCAGAACCCATGGCCGCGGCAGCAGCTCCGTTCCTGTCCGGGCAGCGAAGCCCCGTCCTGCGGCAGCTCTCGGGGGAGTCGGAATGGGGCACCCCAGAGCCCCCCGGAGCTCCCCTGCCCCGTCTGCCCCATAAACACGAGTGGGCGGCAAAGATAACACCGGGCGGGGTGAAGGGTGGTCCTTCCCCAGCACCTTTTGGGAGTCAAACCGTGCCCAAACCGTGCTGGCAGAGCACCCCCGCCCCGGGGTTGGGCACAGCCGGGTTGAGCCCTGCCGAGCCGCTGCCATACGTGTGGGGACTGTGGGCAGGAGAGGTTTGGGGATCGGATGGGGTTTTGGGGAGCAGGAGGGATTTTGGGACAAGAAGAGGTCTGGAGGCTGTACTGGGCTCCAGGGCTGCCCATCCCTTCCTGGAACTCTGGTTCCTGGCTGTGAACCCCAGTTCCCAGATCCGCAGAGTGATCCTGGCTGGTATGGAGCAGAGCCAGGGTGTTAATGTTTAACAGCACTCAGGAATTTTTCCTGCCAGGAGTTCCCCTTGGCTCCCTCTGCACCTCTCTGGCCTCCAGGCAGCTGCAGCACCTCCTGCAAATGACAGAACAGGATGCAGATTTATCATAGAATCGCAGAACTGTTTGGGTTGCAAAACCCCTCTGAAATTCTCGTGTCCAACCCTTAACCCAGCTCTGCAAAGGTCACCAACTGCCACGTCTACATGTCATTTAAATCCCTCCAGGGGTGGTGACTCCACCACTGCCGTGGGCAGCCTGCTCTTTTTTCAGATTTGCCCCTTGTTCCTTTTGAACTGGTTTTTGAAGGGTTTCCTCCCTCCCAGTGCCTGCATGTTGTCTCTGCCACATCCCAGGATATCTCTCAGCTGCAAATTGGGGGACACTGGGACTTCTCTGCCTGTGAGGCTGCCCTTGCCTCGCCCCATCGCTCATCCCTGAACCCTCCTGTCTCTGTGCCCAGGTGTGGATGCCCAGGCAGGTCAGGGCTTCACTCTGCAGCAGCCCCAGCCCAAGGTGTCAGTGGCAGTGGGGGAGACACTCATCCTGAACTGCATCACATCTGGAGTTGCTGGAGCAGGTCCTGTGATGTGGCTGAAGGGCTGGGGCAGTGGGAACAAGACTGTCTATGACCAGAACAATGAGGATCCCTCCTCCCATGTGATGAGAGCAGTGCCTGGGTCTGACACAGACTTCACCATCCACATCAGGAACGTTCAGCCTGAGGACATGGGCACCTACTACTGTGTGAAGTTTGTCAAGGGGATCACTGGTGCTGATGAGGTGTTTAAGCGTGGTGATGGCACCGAGGTGTCCGTGCAAGGTGAGTGGGGCTCCTGACGGGACATCTCTCCCAGGGAGCCCATCCCACCCTGCCCACAGCCCCCATCCTGCCCACAGCCAGGTCCTGCTCTGCACCACACCCACCACCCTCTCCTGCTCTGCCTCTGTCTCCACAGAGGCAGCCCTGGTTCCTGGAATGGTGGCTGCAGCTGTAGTGCTCTGCTTCCTCCTGCTCCTCGGCCTCTTCGTGGCCCTTTGCATGTACAGGAGGAAGCGCCAAGGTGGGGTGGGCAGCCCCTGCCCAGCCAGGACAGTGGCCATGGGCAGCCTCTCATCTGTCCCTCTGCAGTGCTGTGCAGGGACCCCCAGCACCCCCAGGTTTGTACTCGGCACCTCTTCTGCACCCTTAAATGATCAAACTGCCTTATCCACCTGCTTTATCTTGGCTTCCTTTCTTGTCTGGAGCTGTAACTTTCCCCAGAAAAGGTCCTTTGCTTACAGGTGCACTGTTCTGTTGGTTCTTTCTGCGTTTCATGGAAACTTCATGGTAGGGAGCACCCGGTACCAGGGAGCTCCTGCAGCCCCTCACCGTGTGTCTGAGCCCTGCCCAGACGTGCAGTCAGCCCTTTGTCCCTCTTTGCCTTCAACAGGGGCATCCTGCTGACATTCAGGAGGGGATTTGGGGGCTGTGCTGGGTGGGGAAAGGACCCAGCTTCCTTTAGTTCTGATGCCCATCCTTGTCCTTCCCCCTACAGTGAAGTCCTGGATGCAGAGAGCTCCCACCTGCCCAGCCAGGTAGGAGTGAGCTGTGAGTATGGGGAAGGACATCCCGTGGTGGTGCCCTGACTTGCAGCAGCCCTGCAAGACTCTGGGGGCAGGGGGGACCTTGGGTGGGCAGCAGCTGCCTGCATGTGGTCCCTGCACCCCCTGCACCATGGCACCACCTCTGCAGCTGTGGCATCCCCAGCCTGGCTTGAACCTGGTTCTTGTCCTGTGCAGGGCCACGAGGTGGTCTCAGTGATCCTTGTGGGTCACTTCCAACTCTCAACACTCTGATTTAGGGTTATTTTTGCGAGACTTTCCTTGTGGCAGCATTCCCCATTTGTGTGCACTTTTGCAGCAGAGCAGCAAGGAGGAGAACAACATCCACTACGCCGACCTGCAGCCCCTGCCCCCGGCCCCACGGCGTGGCAGGAGCCTGGGCACAGCCCCCACAGAGTATGCCAGCCTCAGGGTAGCTGCCAAGTGACACCTGGCACTGCTGCCTGCACGGCCAGGCAGTGTCAGGGTGGCAGAAGGGACGTTTCTGCAGGGCACCATAAAGAAGAAGTGGAGCTGTTTGCATGGCGCGCCCTGATCTCAGCTCGGCACGCCATGCTCACCATGTTTGCATCTCAGGGGAGCTCTCCTGGGACCTGGAAGCTTTCTCAACCACAGGATCAGACCACGAGGCCAAGCACCTCTGCCTTGTGCAAGCTGTTTTGTGCTGATAACACCAGGAGGATCTCACACACACCTATGTCCACCAGCATGGGCCTCCACCAGCCCTTTCCTGGCCCACAGGTCCATAATTTGTGTCATCTTCTCACCAGCCTCATTAAAGCCATCAAACAGCCTTCTGTCCAGTCCTGCTGTGCTCAGAGCAAGAGCAATAGTGCCAGTCCTGCGGGGTCCTGGGGGGATGTGTGCCACCCCTGTGCTACTGCCAAGCCCCTTGGTCAGCTCCCAACTCCCACCTGCCCCAGGCAGGGAACCTGCCCAGTCCCACAAAACCTGCAGCTCCTGGCAAGGCAGCAGGAGGCTCTCAGGAACAGCTCCTGGTGCTGCTGCTCCAGGCTGAGGCCCAGCCCTCACCCACCTTCCCCTGCCCTCCTCAAGGGGCTCCTGATGCTGTTAAAGCCAGGGAAGCTGGTACCACTGGCCCTTCTGCCCCTTCCCCTGGTCCATGCACATCTTCAGCTCCAGTCCCAGCCAGTCCATGCACATCTGCTCCTGCACATCCCCTGCTTTGTGCCCACATGGTTGGTGGTGCCCACCTCCAGGGGAAGCAGGCCAGGGGCAGGAAGCCAGAGGGGCGAGGTGGCCATGGCAGGAAGCTGCAGGTCACATTCCACACTGGGCACTGCTGCAGCCCCCAGCAACAGCAGGCACCACATACAGCCCCACAGCCACCATGTCCCAGATGTGGCAGCTGAGCTCTCACCACATATGGCCCCAGCATGCACCTCCTTGGCAGGAGGAACTGAGGCCAAAACAGACTTTCCAGGCAGAGGAACCTGCTGCCAGCACCGCTGCCTGTGACCTTGAAAGCTGATACAATCACCAGTTTTCAGCTTTATCTACTTTTTTCCTGTGAAGTGAGAAAAGAGAAGTGAAACAAGACAGTGTGACCCAGGGGAGCGGGGCTGGCAGGGAGATCCTTGAGGGGACAAAATTGTCTCAGTGGGGAGAAAAGCCACTACAGAAATTGATTTGCATGATTGAATGTGAGTCACCTGCCCCGGGGATGTGAAGTGGGGACAGTTTGAAGCCAGTCCTTTCTCAGGGGACACTCAGCACCCTGTAGGCACGGTGGTGGTGATGAGTTTGCCAGGTCAGGGATCCAGCACTGGTCTCAGCTTGGCTCCCTCAGTGGGAGGGTTGGGGTGTTGGGATGGAGCCTCTCCCAGCATCAGTTCCCCAGTGGAGCCATGGCCAGGCCCTGGATCATTTCCCAGCTGAGGCAGTGGCTGCTCTGAGCAGGGCTTGGGTTGCCCGGGCTCTGTGCAGGGACAGCACCAAAACTGGCAGAAATCTCACATCAAGGCTGTGAACACGAGTATGTAAAATACGTGGGTGAGACCGAAACCGGGGATAGACCTCGAGGACCAGAGGAAATGAAATTCGAGGGGATTTAGGGCTTTTTAAGCACGAGGCTGAATCAGGAGGGGGGAAATCCAGTTCGATAGGAGCATATGCAAAGCAGGGAGCGAGCAGAGCACCAGCAGAATGCTCTGCACCTAGGAAAGGGCCCAGGTCTGCAGCTTACTGCCCAGGGGAGGGATTTAGTTGTTATTAAAGGAAAATCCTTTAAGCCTTCAGCCTGGGGTGTGCCGGCAGTGAAAGCACAAACAAGCGCCTGGGCACGGACACAAGGTAGGAGCGTGCTGGGGAGCAGAGCCTGGATCAGGGGGGCAGAGCCTGGATCAGGGAGCAGCATCAGGCAATGCTGGGGTCATGGTTCACTGTTCATCCAGGCTGCTTTCCTGGTGCTGCTGGTTTGTCATATCCCACTCAGTGACCTGCTTGGTCTGAGGGTGTGTGTGGGAGGCCGGGAGCTGCCATTGCTGGGGGAGGCACAGGGCAGTGCTGGGGCTGGGGCTGGCACCCACCAGGCTCCTGCTGCCACAGCTGGGGACTTTGGGGCAGAGCAGAGGTGGTGCTTGGATGGGTACTGGGACAGTGTTGGTGTCCCAGGGGGAGAGGACACACTGGCTTCAAGCAGGTTTTGGCTGTGTCCCTGTGTGTGGACACTCTGGGGTGGTGCCATGCCAGGTTTACCTTGGCTGTTCCTCAAGTATGGTGCGTGAGCCCAGTGCCAGGACCTCGTGTAACGGCAAGGCCAAGGAAAAGGGCTGGGGAGGCAGATCTGGGCTGCACTCTGATGGGTTTCTGGGCAGCCAGGGGATGCTCGGGGGCTGCTCTGGTATCTGACCCACTGCTGATGCTGAGAGGTGGGAAACATCCCCTGGAGGTGCCAAGGCAAGAGGGCTGTCAGGGCTTGCCAGGCAGTGGTGTGTGCCATGGTGTGTGCCACAGTGTGTGCCCTGGTCTGTGCCACAGTGTGTGCCATGGTGTGTGCTGTGGTGTGTGCCATGGTGTGTGCCCTGGTCTGTGCCACAGTGTGTGCCATGCTGTGTGCCATGCTGTGCTGTTCCACGCTGTGCCAGGGATCCAGAGTGGGAAGCGTGGGTTGTGCCCGGAGCCAGGGGGAGCGTGAGCCTCCCCCAGAGAGCACAGAGTGACAGGGAGCAAGTAGCCTGGCAGGGGCTGGTCCGGGCAGCCAGGGGAGGGGACAGGGATCAATTAACACTGAGCAGGAGCATGGTGTCATGCAGTGAGGTCTAAGAGCATCCGATGCCACAGGGACCCCACAGGGTCCTCACAAAGCCACAGGCATCCAGTGATGGTTTGGGGACCTCCTGATGCCATAGGGACCCCATGATACCAAGGGAACCAGGCAAAGCCATGGGGACATTGTGCCAGCATGCCAGCAGAAGCTGGAGGAGCACCTGGGTGCTTTGAGGGAGCTGGAGAGAGTGAGAGAATCTCAGAGACACTTTTATTGTCCCCCAAAAATGCCTCATGGGTCTTGTTTGTGCCTGCTGGCTGGCCTGGGCTGGGTCCCTGCCAGAAGCGACAACAGGAGGGAGAAGTCCTGGGATGCTGCACAGTTGGAACCTGCTCCCTCCAATTCCAAATCTGTTAGCTCACCCCTTTGCAGCTCCCTGTTTCTCAGGCTTTTCCTTGGAAAGGAACGAAGCCAGAGTAAAATGGTGACATGCTTTACACTGGTTCTGATTTATTTCAGGTCTTACTATTGAGTCTTATTCCCTGTTTTCACGGTTGTTGTGGATTTTCACCAAAGGGGATAAACAGGTCTGGGATTTGGGGTTGTCATAGGAACAGTTTCTGTGCCACAGCCTCACACTGCCAGCCTCATCCCCTCCTGATAGAGTGAGGGCTCTGGCCAGCACAGCAGGGGTATCTCCAGCCCCCAGGCACAGCCCCAGTGACAGCTGGGGTACAGGGCAGCCCCCCATGGCACTGGGACACTCGGGATGTTCATGGACTCCCAGGCACTGCCCAGCCAGGCCCACGAAGCAAACTGGGACCCCCAGGCTGCAGACCAGGGCTTTTAGCTGAGAAGAGCTGAAGGTGCTTGGAGGATGCTGCTTTTCCCTGTGTGTTCTCTGGTGCCCAGTAGGAGGTTGTGCTGTTGCAGTTATTGCTGCTGGGAACCTCTCTGGCCAATCTGGAACAATTTTCATCAAATCCCTGGAGTGAAGGGGTGTGGAGTGGGTGGGGGGCTGCCCTAGGACCATTCCTCATCTCTTCAGTCACAAGGGGAGGGGGTAGGCAGTGAAACTGAAAAGTGTCATGCACATCCTTTGTGCCCAGCACTCCTTTGGCCCGTGCGGTCCTGCACTGCAGGACACCGTGAGGCCAAGGCTCTGGCAGTGATTAAAGAGGGGTTTCCAGGGCCATGGGACAAACAGAAACATCCAGTGCTTAAGAAAGACTCACATTGTGCTTTCAGTGTTGGACGGGACATTGCCCAAAGACAATCACCCTCTGGAGCCGGCACGGGAGGGCAGACCAAGCTGCAGGGCTGGGCCCTGACAGTGCCCGAGAGAGGGTCCCAGAGTGGGTGGGAGAGGGGCCCTGCCTGCACTGGAGTTCCCGGGACTCTTCATGCTGGATAAGCTCTTGGTGTGGTCCTGGTCCTTCCAGCATCCCCATGTACACTGAAGTGAGCCGTGCATGTTCCTGGGGATGCTCCAGGGGATTTTGTCCAGCGAGAAGAGCTCAGGGTAGGGAAACTCTTTGAGGAGCTCCCTGTGCCGAGGGCAGGATGCTGTGGGGTCCCTGGAGCTCCCTGTGCCGAGGGCAGGATGCTGTGGGGTCCCTGGAGCTCCCTGTGCCGAGGGCAGGATGCTGTGGGGTCCCTGGAGCTCCCTGCCCCTCCCGGCACCGAGCGAGGTTAAAGTGTGGCTGTGCTTGGCCGTGTCCCCAGCGCTGGCTGCCCCGAGCCCGCACAAGTGTCCCTCTGCAGAGAAGTGCAGGGAAAGGGAAAAATATTGAGAGAGGCAGGAGAAGGGGGAAAGCAGGCGCTGCGGGAGGGAGCACAGCACGGCCTGAAAGCTCCCTCTCAGCGGGCTTTGGCCGCTGCCTCCAGCGGGGACCCCCATCACCCCTCGGCTGGGCTCGGACCCACAAGGCGCTCCCGAAAATAATTCCTCCTGACAGATCCATTTCTTCCACATGGTTCAGGCTTAATTTTATAATGGCATCAGTAGCTATGGCAACGTGTAAAAATAACGGATCCCCGAGCCGGGCAAATTCTCCGTAAACAGCTCCCGTCTCCCGGAGCCCGGCTGGGTGGGCATCGCCCCTTGCCCGCGGCTACCGCGGCCGCTGCGCTTTGTGCTCGGGCTGGGATTCACGCGATGGTTAATTAGCAGCGTTAACTGCTTACGCCTTGGGGTGATGGGTCCATC
>NW_005054337.1:2254761-2255183 GCF_000277835.1 Geospiza fortis | reverse complement strand
GGGGGTCGGACACGGCTCAGCCCCGCCGTGTCAGGGGGCACCAGCCCCATTCACAGCTCCATCCCGCCCCAGAGCCGCCGCTGCTGCACATCCACGCGTGTGCACACGAGGGAACGTGCCCACGAACGCGAACGGGCACACTCAGATCAGATTTCAGCACGCAGGACCCCCCTCAGCAAACATCAGCCGGGGCCGGCGTCCGCCGCGGCTCAGCGGTCTCTGGTCACCGCCGCGAGTGGATAATCCCAGGCAATGTTTTCTAAACCTGTTAGACATCACACAGACCCTCTAAATCCCTGATCCCCCTCCAAGGCTCCAGCGGGATGGCAGCACTTGGCAGCTCGGATTTGCAGCTTCTTATCAGGGCCAGCCCCTTGGAGCGATGCAGTCACCGGGAGCGTGGTGGATGGTGGCGGCCCGAC
>NW_005054337.1:2247871-2254715 GCF_000277835.1 Geospiza fortis | reverse complement strand
AAAAAAGGACAGACCAAAAAAAACCCCACGGAGAAGCATTTTTCTCCATCCAGCCTCCAGCAGCAGGGCCAGAATAACTCCAGCCCCATAGAGCTGAGAGCACTGAGTCTCAACGGGGCCAAAATAAAGAGCCAACAGGTCTGGAATGTGGCTCCTGAGCCTTGGGGCTGCCATGGAGACAACACGGGGACAGTGACACAGGGACAGCCTGGCAGGAGGGCTGGGGATGGCTCTGAGGGCTGGTCAGTGTCCTCTTCCAAGGGCTGGCTGTTTCAGGGGGTGCAGCTCCCCTGCATCCCAGCAGTCGTGCCATTCCCACCGTGAGGCATCAGATCCAGCACTTTCACAAATGACCCCATGAAGTCCCCACTGCTGGACACAGCACCTTCCTTTGCAGTAAAGAGTGGCACAGGGTCATACCAGGTCTCCTACCCCAATGTGTGTGTCTCAGCCTTCCGTGGGGCATCCCTGGGGCCATGCCCACACGCCAGGTTCCACGGCACAAATCCCACCTCTGAGCCTGGATTTTAGCACTTCACAGCAAGGGCTCTGCCAAGCAGGAAGCAATGGGCTGAGCTGGCTGAACATGATCAATCCCCCACGTTAGCAGTTTTATTTCCATCCGCAGCTGCCGCAGGACTCTCAGGCAGTGCAGCCTCTCTGAGCTCCAGCGTTATCTGCTGCTGCAGCCTCGGATGCGCTTTCATGATAACGATTTGCAATCAACAAAGAACTTGGAGAGGATGCAGAAAAAAACCCCAACAACTGGCATTGGAAACTGAGATGATATCTCTCTTCCCTCGGCCAGGCTCTACCACAGTCCTGCTGGTACCACCAAGGGGAGATCAAGGTCTTCTCCAGCATTGCTCCATAGGGCTGGCTGTGTGCTGGGCATCTGGGTGCTGGCACTGACACCACATCCCCAGGAGCCAGCACAGTGCAGAACTTCCCCCTCCAGAGGGGAGAGGGAGGCTTTAGTTCAAACAGCTCCCAGGAGTCCATCAATGATTAACACCCAGCCCTGAAATGTCCCTGCATGGCTGGAGCTCTCTGCCTGCACCCTGCCTGCCCTCCCCCCTGTCCCTGCCACTTCCTCCTCCACAGCACTTCTGCTCCTGGGGCTGGGGCAGGGTCCCAGGGCAGGCACCAAGGCTCCCTGTGGCTCTGGAGCCCATCAGAGCTGGGGTGAGCTCAGTCATGCCCCGTACAGACAGCACAGATGTCTCCCAGTTTTGCAACCCCTGCACCAAGGGCGCGGGATTGGGGTTGCTGAACTGTCCCAAGCGGGGTCTCTCTTGTGCCCCATCCCTATCATCAGTTAAGGTTGGAACAGACCCCTGAGATCACTGAGTCCAACCATTCCCCCAGCACTGCCAAGCCCACCATGCCCCCAGGTGCCACATCCACATGTTTTTCGAACACTCCCAGGGATGGTCACTGCAGCACTTCCTGTGCAGCTTAGTCCCGGGGCTGTGCACGTGTTGCAGACCCACACAGAGAGCAAACCCTTCTCTGGGGCAAGGGGCAGTGATCCTGTTTGCCAGCAAAGGTCAGCACAGCCCTGCCAGCTCTCGCAGCACCTCAGCGGGCACAGGCGCCAGCACTGCCAGCCCTGTCCTTCCAGCCCACACTGCCGCTGTGTTTTCCCAGCCTGTCAGCAGTTTCACCCTAAAACCCCTCACCTCAGGTCAGCCAGGGCCGTTTCCAGGCCAGGCACAGGATATAAACCACCTTTCCTGCTCTGACACAGCCGTGAGGAATTCCCCCAGAGTGTGAGCAGTGTGATTGTGCTGGGCTGCATTAAGGAAGCCCGGGCAATTCACTGCTCTGCAGCAGCAGCCCCCCGGGGGCCCCCCCTGCCAGTGGCAGCAGCCTGGGAGCACAGCCCAGCCCCAGGATAGCTCAGCTGCCCTGTGGATACGGTCCCTGCTGGAGCCTGTGAGTTTTCCTGCTTGCTTGTAGATGGTGAACATTCTGATGGGGGTGGCTGGGCTGACACTGGGCTCTGCTGCCACTGCTGAAGCCCAGGGTGACAGTGTGAGTGCCAGGGGGACACTCAGAGCATCACCCCAACCCAGCAGAGCCCAGCTGGGCAGGCAGAGCTCTATCCCTCCCTCATCCTCCCTGAAAGTCATTTCAGAACCAGCTGATCCTGGCAGTGCTGGGGATTAATTCAGTGGCAGAGGGACACTAAAATTAAGTGGGCTGTGATTTGAAGCCCTAAGGAGGGGGAAGAAACAGGGGGTCCAGGCAGTGTGCACAGAGGGGGCTCCTCAGAAAATGCCCTACACATCCCCTCCACACCAACTGTGCCCCAGAGCCCTAACAAAGACCTGAGAGAGCTGAAATAACTCAGCTGCAACTCCTAAATCACCCAATAAAAGCTCGGCTAAACCAATTACAGGTAATTCTCATGAGCCCCCTCAAGAGGTGAGGAGCAAACCCATGCACAGGCTGCTCACAGAGCATCCTCCACAGCCTACCCCACCCTTCCCCTGGCAATCACAGCCTTAACGAGGCCCCTGCAGCTCATCACCCTCTCCAGGACCTCTCCCATATAAGGGGGTGATGTGGTGCACCTCCTCCCCAGCTGCAGGTGTTTATGGTGGTGGATGCTATCACGGGAGTATGAGGACAGAGGTAGGATACATAGCCCTGCTTCTAAAATCCACTTTTTGAGGCCTGTGGGTGCCCCTTCCCTGGGTCACAGTCCATGAAAGCCATGCCCACATTAACATATTGCTTGTTATAAGTTAACATGAGATAAACTAATTTAAGCTTCCCCTGTACTGCATGTCTCGGATTAAATTGGCAAGGTACCTAATGAAGCTGCAGCTCCATTTGTTGTGCTGGAAGCGCTAAATATCAGCAGTGTAATTGGTGCTCCCCGCTTCAAGAGACATTTGTGCATCTCTCCCAGTTGAAAGCTCTCTTTGGGTGCTGAGAGGTGGGGGTGGGGGGAGGCTGTGGGGGCTGTGGGGTGTGTCCACCTGGATCTGAAGCTGGAGGGGGCTTGGAATTTGTTTTTGAAGCTGGAGGATGGATGGGGGGAACATGAAGCTGTATGAAGGCTGCACTGTCTTGTGGGTGCCAGAACAGACCTTGTGTGGGCCTGGTGCTCTGATGTGGTCCCACAGGGTGTTTTGTTGTGGTGAGCTGTGAAAGTAGCACCTCTCAGGGGCTGGGCTGGGAGGTGCTGGTGGCTGGGACTGGGCCAGGATGGCTCTGAGTTTCCCCAGGGTGGTGAGTCCCTGCGGCACTGGGTTTTTTTGGTTTATCAAGGAATCTTTGAGGTTGGAAAAGACCTCTAAGATCATTGAGTCATTATTGTGGAGGGCTGCCATAAGTGCTGGCTGCTCGCTGGTGCTTGGGCATGGCTCTGTGCCCACAGCCCCAAAACAGCACCTCTGGATGCTGAATTTGGGGTATTTTCCAGGCTGATGTGTAAAGTATTGGTGGTTTTTTCCTGTATCCCTAAGCTGGTTTGGATTTTAAAGGTTGGACTGATCATTTTGGGACAACTGCTGTGTCCAGGTGTGATGTGGCCACTCAGGCTATTGGTACTTTGCCCACTGTGCCACCCCATTGCTGGAGTGGGGACCAGGAGGGACAAAGTCCCAGGCAGAGAAAGACTGCAGCCACCTCCATCAGTGAAATGTGATTCATTAGCAGGCCCAGGTTTGGCCCTGCAGGGCAGGGACTGGAACCTCTCCCAGCTCCATCCCCTGTGAATCCCCTCCAGCCAGGGGAGGCACCGCTGTTCCCGGGGGCAGTCGGGGCTGGGAGAGGATCAGACAGGGAGCTGATTAAGGCATGAAAGAACAGTCTGGGCAAAACCAGTGCTGCAGGACTTTCCACTGGGATCGCTCAGGCAAGGCTGTAATTGTTCCCACTGCATGCTGCCAGGCTCTGACAAGAGATGGGGTGCTGCTGCTCTGGCTGGGGGTCCCTGTGTGCGTGGATGGGTCCCCACCTTCCCCTGGGGAGGGAGCAAATCCTGCAGAGCTGCCCAGCTGGGAACAAGGGAAGGCAAAAAGGACATTGAGCCTGTGGTTCTGGCTGGGAATAGGGAAGGGGAGCAGACCCCTGCCTGCCCAGCACCCAAACCTACAGGGTTGGCTGAGCCTGGCCCAGCCCACACGGAGCCCGTGCCTTCCCCAAACAGGCACTAGCAGCGTGATGTGAGTTCCTCACTGTGCCTCAAAGCTGTGAAAATCAACTTATTCTTGAAAAGCTCTCCTGAAACACTGCCCTGTCCCCATGCTGGCTGCTGCTCAGCTCCTGGGGCCAGGGAGAGCCGAGCTCTGGGGTTTCTGGAATCCTCCCTGCCGGAGCAGGGGTTTTGAGCTGAAGCAGGGAGATGCTGCAGAGCGAGGACAGCCTGGGTGCCCGCTGGCAGCACAGAGAGCCTGGCAGTGCTGCCCGCCCTGCCAAGCAGTGCTGCAGCCTCCTGCTCACCGTGGGTGTTCTGTACAGAAGGATGATGATGATGGCAGAGTTGCACTCCCAAAATTTTGCGTTGTCCCTCTGTCTCAGGTGCACAAGGAACCAAATGCTCCTCTCCCCCTGGTTCCCTGCCCAGTGCAGGGCAAGGGCTGCCCTGCCAAGGTGAATCCTCCAAACCTCTCGTGTTGGAGCAGGGCCCCTGTGATGCAGAGTGGAAGGGCCACGGGTAGGAGGAGAGGCAGCTGAGCCTGCCCATATGCTCCCTAATGGGGAGCAATAGCAGCTCTTCCCGGGAAGCTCGCGCCGCACCATCTGCTCTGTGCAGTACCTTCTCTTGCTGAGCTTTTTAAAGCTCTAACTTCCCTTCCCGAGCGCTCTGCAGCTGATGCTGCTTGTGTGCGGGCTGGCTCTGCTCTGAAACCGCCTCAGAACAGGTTGTCTGAACCTTCCACATCGAGCAGAACATCCCAGGCCTCCAGGATTTGTGCTTCCATGTAAAAATAACCAGGGAAGGTGGCTGTGAATGGCTGCAGTGTGTCCCTGGCATTTGCCCTTATGCTGGGCACCCACTTGCCCTGAGGGTCCCTGCTTCTGGACTTGGGCTGGGTGGGATGCACTGCCCATGGTGATGTAGCTGCAGGGTTTCCACTGCTAATCCATGGAATATCCAGAGTTGAAAGTGACCCACAAGGATCAGGAAGTCCAACTCCTGTCCTGGCACAGGACACCACCCTGTGCCCAAGAGCATTGTCCAAATGCTTTCTGAGCTCTGGCAGGCTTGGGGCTGTGACTGGGGAGCCTCTTCCGTACCCAAACACCCTGTGGTAGAAGAACCTTTTCCTAATACCAACCTCAAACTTCCCTGACAGAGCTTCATGCAGTTCCCTGGAGTCTTATCACTGGTTGTCAGAGAGCAGAGCTCAGCACCTTTGTTTCCTCTGAGGTGTAGTGTCCCTCTTGTAGCAATGTGTCCCTGCGTCCCATCCCTGAGCAAAGAAATTATTGCTATGCACAAAAGGCCAAATCCAAGGGCTCCTCTGGACCCCTGCTCCTTGTTGGCCACTCTGGCCAGCTCTGTGAAGGGAAATGATGACTGCACTGGACTTTCCAGGACCAGTGCTGCTGGCCACAAAAGTTTTTCCAGTGGGAGCAGAACTGGCCACAACATTTGAGTGCAGCCTCCAGCTGCCAGGGGATCGCAGAGGGAGGTGGGTGCAGAAGCCTGGGGAGTGGTTCCCGGTCCCAGCAGCGCTAAATTAAGGCTGGATGTGCCCCATGGGCGTAGCTGGGGCTGAGGGGGAGGCTGGCGGGGCCGGGGATGCGCGGGCGGACGCCGTGCGCAGATTGATGGTGCCAAGTCACTTCAGATATCTCGGCTGTGTTTGTGCGAGGCTCTAAATAAAACCGACAGCCCTGGCGGCTGCCTGCAGAGGGAGGGAGGGGAGGAGGGGGAGCCGGCAGCGGGTCCTCCAGTGTGGCATCCAGCGCCGTCCTCGGGGACCCGGCCCAGTGTGGGAGGGTGATGGTGTGAGCTGTGCTGCTGGGGGTGATGCTGGGTGGGCTGGGAGCTCCTGCTCTGCAGCGCCTGCCCCATCCCTGCCAGGGCAGAGGGGACAGTGGGGTGGTGCTGGGAGCTGCCAGCACTGCACCTGGCATCCCAGGTACCTGGGCTGGCCTGGCTGAAGTGCCCCTGGGCGGTGTGAGAAGCTGTGACAGGTGCAGGCAGTGGAGAATGTGTCCTTGTGACTCCCCTGGGAAGGACTTTGTGTCAGGGAGAAGCAGAGCGGTGCAGGGACGTGAATCCCATGGATGCTGACACCCCGGCACCCTCTTCCTCTGCCCTGCCTACCACTACAGCTGCCTTGTCCTCAGGCTCTCGCTTCTCCCTGCTGCAAGCTCCCTCAGAGAGGACATCATGGGCATGTCCCCATTCTCCCAGCGTGCTGTGCAGGAATCTCCTCTCCCTCCCCATCCACCCTCTGCCTGTCTGTGGTGCACCAGTGTCCACTCCTGGCCCTGAGCCCCGTGGGCCAAGCTGACCTGTCCCTGTGGCACCAGCAAAACACCCCCCGTGCCTCTGCCACGGGCTCACAGCTCGGCCCTGCGTGTCCCTTGGGAGGGCACTTGGGACCCCCAAGAACACGTCCTGTTTGTGCCTCTGCCACGGGCTGTCCTGGCCCAGCCCAGGTGGTCCCTGGGTGTTCAGGACCCCAAAGGCTGTGTGCTCCTGCCCCCAGTCCCAGCTCAGGGATGCAGGGCTGTGTGTGCTCCTGCCCCCAGTCCCAGCTCAGGGATGCAGGGCTGTGTGTTTGGCCGTGCCCAAGCGCTGCCCACGCCGGCAGCCTGTGGCGAGCGAGCGGATCCCCAACCCCCACCCCTGAGGCCAACGACACGCTTC
>NW_005054337.1:2230903-2247368 GCF_000277835.1 Geospiza fortis | reverse complement strand
TTGTTTTATTTATCAAACCCAGCCGCCGAGCCGGGCGCGGGGCCGCGCTGTGAAGCCGCGGGCTCCGCTCCCCGCACCGATGGAGCCGCATCCCCGGGATCCCGGCCGCACCGCCTGGGCATTGCCGTGCCTGCTGCTGCTCGCCCTGCCCGGTAAGCCATGGCTTCTGCCTGCCTTCCTGCTCCTTTCCGAGCCCCATTCCCCCCTTTCCCTCCCACCCTGCTGCCCTGCTCTGCCCCGTCCTCCCGTTTCTCACTCCTCCTCTCCTCTGCTTTGCCCCGTTTTCCCCCTTTTTTCCACCCTGCTCCTGCCTCCTCTGTCCTGTTTTCCGCCTTTCCCTCCCACACAGCTCCTCTCCCTGCTCTTGCCCTCTTTTCCCCTCTTTTCCCACCCTGCTCCTCTCCTCTGCCCTGTCCCCCCCTTGTCTCCCTGCCCTGTCCCCCGTTTTCCCCCGATCCTCTCCCCGCTCCCGCACACCTCCGGTACCGACATGACGCCGCCTCTCCGCGCACGGTTGCTTTGACCTTTCTGCGGTGACCTAGAGAGCGGCGGTGGCCGAGGGGCTCCCGCGGGGCCCTTGGTTCTTCCCAAGCCCAACTTCAAGGCAGGCAGACAAGCCCTTTTCCAGCGAGGCAGGGAATTCGGCAGGGGCATGAAGAGGCATGTTGTTCCCACCCATTTGCGAGCACCCCCTGCCAGCTATGGGTGAGGCAAAACTCAGCGAGCAGCCCGAATTCCCACTTGGAGATGGTAGTGGAGAAGGCATGGGGAGGCTCGGTGAGGGCTGCCTGTCTTCTCTGCCAAGAACTTGTTTTTCTTGCTGCCCTCCTGCTTCACCCCACTGTGGGCTCTCTCTCTACTCGGCTGTTGGGCACTGAAGCGATGGAATTGCAACACCTCTGGGCACCCTGTGCATGTAGTCCCGTGTCGCCTCAGGGTGCCCCAGACCTCCCACAGGCTCATGGCTCCACCAGTCCCTTATAAAAGCTGGGGGGCACTGCAAAGGACCAGTCAAAGTGTGCCACTCTTGGCTGTTTCTCTTGCCGGCAGCGGGAAGTCTCTCATCCCACCAGGAACCAAGCCCTGTGGTGACTGCTGCTTTCAAGGATGTTTCCTTTTTAGGGTGTTTCGTTTTGGGTGATTTCGAAGGAATTGCTCTCCCTGCCAAGGGAGGGACAGGGTTTTTGAGGCAAACCTGCAGCAATAACGATGCATCTTCAGGAGCATCTCGCTGCTGAGCTTTTTGCTCAATTCCAACCCCGTCGCTTCCAGCCAGATCCCACTACAAACAGCCCAGCCCAGGTTCCGCGGGGGAAACCCACATTCTCCCAAGCCCATTGAAATAGTTACCATCAAAGCTTTACTTGGGCAAAGAGTTGGATGCAAACTTGGGTAGAAAGCAAATGCTTTCAGCACAACGCTCCTTGCTTTGAGTCGCCTGATCACAACTGAGAAGTGTTGGCCCCAAACTGAAAACTCCGGCTGCTGAGAGCCAAGAAGGCTTTGGCGGTGAGCGCGGCTTCCCAGTGAGCCACTGCGATTTCCTGCGTGAAAGAATAGCTCCAGCAAAGCTCCTGAACTTAATTAAATGTGGTCTTGGAGTAAGAACCCCATTTCTTTGAGCCAGCCATGGGAAAAAAACACCCTGGTGTTTTGAAGTGGTTTGCATCCCTGATTTTAGGTGCAAACGTGCACGTCTTTTTTTCCATATGGCGAATCCCTCCTGGGCCGTGGCTCAAACTGAGCTGAACTCCAGCAGAGTTGGCCCAGGCTCCCACTGCCGGCTGTTCTGACAGCTTCTGCAGAAGTGAAGGGGGAAAAGGAAAGGTCCTGGAGGAGACCTTCCTGTGGGGCAAAGGCAGCGAGATGTGGGGAACCAAACAGCAAAGCCCCATTGAAGAACTGCCCTGCAGAGCCCTTCCACGCTGGTCTGTCCCCACAGAGGGTTTCAGCTGTGCTTCACAGAGCCTCTTCCAAAGGGGAATTCAGTTTCTTGCTGGGGCTCTGGCTCTTGGGATGAATTTCTGCTGATGCTGGAGGAGGGGAGCTTGGAAATGGTGGCTGCCTGGGAGCTGAGGCTTCCTCTGATGTCACGGATGTGAAGCACAGCCTTTACTACAACCCTCCCTGAGCGCCTTGGGGTCTGCTCGGAGCTCAGCAGCTATCCCCAGGGCTCTCCTTGCCTTCCTTAAACAGCAGATTCCAGGCCTTTTATAGGCAGCACCTGTTAGTTTCCGCCCCTGGCAGCCCTGCTGCAGGTGAAATTCCAGCAGGATTATTTTGGGGTTCCCTTGCCCGTTGGCCTGCTCCTTCAGTGAGTGACTGTGGGGCTTGGGATGCCGGTGACCAGCTGCACGTCATTTCTGGAGCACACAGCCATCCCGGAGCTCCTTACCCAGCTCCTTCTGAGGGAAAAAATCTATTTTTACCAGGAAGCATCCAAGCAGCCTCTCCTGAATTAAACCCCGGCCTCTTGCAATCTGTTCAATATCAAATACTTCAAAAGGTGGAATATAGAAAAAAATGTGTCACCGACATGGAAAACTTGCACTGCAGCAAGAGCTGGGATTATTTTGCTCCCAAATTAAACTGAATAACGGGAAGGAGGCAGGCTCTGCTAGATCGTGCTCCTGCCTCTGCTCTGGGCTGGAAGTGCTCTGGGTCTGCACTGTGAGGGTGCTCCCACCTACGTGGGAGCTGTCAGGTGATGCTTTTCAGGGCTCTAAAACCCTTGGCTAATTCTGGAGTGTAGGATAGAACAGATTACAGGGTCAGAGCACCTAAGTTCCCCATGATCTTGGGGGCAAGAGGATCGTGTTCCAATTCCTGGTGGTTTGAAATCCAAGTCTAAGGATAAAAGTGTCATCAGGCAGCAGGGCAGAAGCAGGGAAACAGTGAGAAATTGTGGGGTGTCATGTTTTTGTGGCCTGAAGCCCTGAATGTCCCACTCCTGGTGCACAAGCACATCGTGAGCTGCTGGGAGGGAGCTTGGCTGGGCTCTCACTCCCACTCCCACTGGGTGAGCACCTCAAAAGGGGAAGGAGAGGGATCAGCTGCATGTGAGGAGAAGCTGTGTTCAGGGAGAAAGAGGAAAGAAGCTTTGGTGGAAACTTTGCATTTTCTAACTTGCATATTCTGGGGTTTTCTGCCGACTTCCCCTTTGTGTTTTCCATTTGGGGTGGAGGGGTGGGGGCATCGCTCTGAGCTGCTGCAGGGGGTTGGGGTCGTTCTGAGCAGGAAGGGGTCAGGTTGGTCCTGGTGTGGGGTGATGGATGCAGGCAGGAAGTGGAGAAGCCAGGTCTGGCTGGGACTCCTGCTCCTCAGCCAGCAGCTGGTCCTTGTTGGGGTGTTCTGTGGTGGATCTGGCTGGAGCTTGTGTGTCACAGACCAGAAACCCTGAACAGGGTGATCTGAGCAGAGCTGGGTGAGGGTCTCTGAGGCAGCAGAGCAGAACATGTGGGAAAACACCCCAAAGCCCCATTTCAGTCCTGTCTCAGGGGCTGTCTGGAGCCTCACGGTGTGACTCTTGTGCAGTGACCAAGAGCTGCCAGTGAAGCCTCTGGGCAGGCGGCGCTGCCGGCAGCGTGGAGCCCTTTTCCCTTCGATCCTCTGGGAGCAGTAGCAGTCAGGAAAGCAGGAAAGCACCTTGCATGCTATCCCTGGACGACAGCATGCTCTGTGCCTGCTAATCCCTGGGCAGGGGAGGCGGGCACGCTGCTGCCCCGGTGAGGAGGGAATGTGAGCTCGGGGCTGTGGGATGCATACAGACCATCCCCTTGTGGCTGCAAATCTGGACCCTGGGAGAGATCCCTGCTGCTTGCAGGGGTAAATCCCTGTGGCTGCAGGAAGGCAGGACCCTTGTGCCAAGGTGGTGGGGAGCCCTTGCTGCACACCAGGCATGGCAGCCAGCCACAGGGCAGGGCACCCAGCCACGCTCAGCTCAATGTCACAGTGCTTCTGTGAACTTTGGGGTTGAGCAGTGCCCACCCTGACACTCTTTGGTGTTGGGGTCAGCTCTGGGGCCCCAAAGCAGGCATTTGCCCAGCTCTCCCCCTCAGCACACCACGTGCCTCATGGGGAGATGGGCAGATGGAGAGAGGGAGGATGAGGAGGAGGCGCTCGGCTGGCTCAGGTTGGGCTGTGTGGGGCGGTGCAGGCAATTCTACCCAGTGCAGGGGACCCTCATGGGGATAACCACTCCATAGAAGTCGTTTTGCAGAGGGGAGCAGTGAGTAACTCACTCATCACAGGGCACAGAGTGTGTGGTGGGGGTGGCCCTGGCTTCCTGCTCCTGTGGCCACATATGGGACGTGTGCCTTGCTGTGCTGAGTGCTGCCTGCTAATGAGCTTTGTTTGCCCACTTTGGTGGAGCCAGTACTTGGTGTTGTGGCCCCCAGGGTACCTGGAAGGGCTGGGAGTGCCAGTCTCTGTGTCCGTGGCAGCCTGGTCCTGCCTGTGTCACATCCACGTGCAGTGGGTTGGCGAGAGACAGATGATGCGATGATGCTTCTGTGCTTGTGAACTTCCTCTGGGTGTTTCTCAACCATTTCTTGCAAAAGGTCTCTTGGCCGCAGGAGATGGAGAAGTTCAGGAGCTGCCACAGAAGCAGACCTAGTGGTGTTTGCCCCGTGTCAGTGCTGCGTTCAGCACATGGAGTGCGCGAGGCCTCTGCTCCAGGGCTGCTCCCCATGATTTTGGTGTCATCTGAAAAACACAGGGCTGCCTTGCATGTGCCCAGGGCACCCCTGCTCAGGTGCAGGACCAAGGCTCACAGTGAATGACTCATCTGGATGTGACACAAACCAACTCTGTCCCTCTGTGCTTGTTTTGTGGGAAAAACTTGTTCTCATGTTGAATGCTGCTGGTGTGTTAACCCTGATGTGGCTTCAAAGGGAAACACCAAGGCCTGAAGGTTTTGGCTGAGGATGCTGTGGACTGATGCCCTGGGCAAAAAGCCTTTAACTGGGGCAGTCTGGAGAAACTGCTCCTGGTAATTCTGGCCATGGAGATTGAGTAATTCCACACACAGTGGAACAGTGAAAACATCTGTGGGTACAGCACATACCACTGAGAGTCAGGAGGGATTAACAGCTGCCAAAAATCAGCTCTGGTCTCTGTGACAGCCAGCTGTGGCCAGAGGGGTCAGAGCAGCTTGTCCTGCAGCAGGTCCTCCTGGGAACATCCAGCCAGAGATTATCCTGCTGGGTCCCAAGGGAAGCCTTGGCACGAGTTGCTGTCCTGGATTTCCCTGAAAGGAGGCTGTAGCCAGGTGGAGGTCATTCTCCTCTCCCAAATAACAAACAACAGGACAGGAGGCTTCAAGTTGTACAGGGGAGGTTTAGGTTAGATATTTGGGAAGAGTTCTTCACTGAAAAGGTAAGAGAGCTGTCCGGGGCAGTGGTGGGGTCACCATCCCTGGAGGGATTTAAAAGATGTGTGGATGTGGTGCTTGGGGTCGTGGTTTGGTCAGGGGCTTGGCAGTGCTGGCTTAATGGTTGGGCTCAGCGATCTTAGGGCTTTTCCAGCCTAAATGGTTCTGTGATTCCATGATTCTGCTGTGAGGGATGTGGGGTGCTGGTCCATGTGCTCCCCATGCTGCTCAGCATCACCTGCTCAAACACAAAAGTCTCTGTGTGACCATGACACTGGCTCTGGGTGCCACAGCCACCTCTTACCAGCAGGTGGATCTAAGTGGTTCCCCCACTTCTCTCCCCATGTAGCTTAAAAAAATGATCCTTTAAGCAGTGACCAGGATTGAAATGTTGTGTGAATTTGGTTGCAATAACTATATTGGCATAGGAAGCACTGACAAAATTAACCCCTGGGTAACCCATGGGTGTGTAGTGAGGGTTATCTGCGATGTTTCTGTCTGTCTGTCTGTGCAGGGAGGTATGGCACAAGTGACTGGGTTAGGGACCAGTGGTATGGAGATGCTCCAAAGGTGATGTCTCCCTTTGATTGGTGCTGAGCAGGAGCAGTGCCTGCTTGGCTGGCATTGGTGGGGGATTGGCTGTGCCCTGCTGGGATCACCGGGGCTGGGATTCCATGCAGAAATGGGACAGATTCAGGATAGAAAATGCAGTGTCACATTGGTGATGGGAGCTGGCTCTTTGGAGCACCTCGTTTTGTGCGCTTTTTTCTCCTGGCTGACAAAGCCAGGTGGCTGTGGGAGGCAGCCCAGCATGCTGGAGACACAGGCAGCTGGGATGTGCTCCATCTATACAGAGCTCAGCACAGTCACCAAGCAAAGTTCTGTCCAGCTCCACTGCAGGCAGAGCAGTGTGCCCATGGCCACAGCCCATCACCTGGGGTGCTCAGGCTGTCCCAGGGCTGGGAGAACCATCAGGAGTTGGGATGTGTGGTACCAGGCAAGACTTGGTCTCTTTTTTCTTTAGGTGTGGATGCCCAGGCAGGTCAGGACTTCACTCTGCAGCAGCCCCAGCCCAAGGTGGCGGTGACAGCGGGGGAGACGCTCACCCTGAACTGCATCACGTCTGGAGTTGCTGGACCAGGTCCTGTGATGTGGCTGAAGGGCTGGGGCAGTGGGAACAAGACTGTCTATGACCCCAATAACAAGGATCCCTCCTCCCGTGTGACGATGGCAGTGCCTGGGTCTGACACAAACTTCACCATCCACATCAGGAACGTTCAGCCTGAGGACATGGGCACCTACTACTGTGTGAAGTTTGTCAAGGGGATCACTGGTGCTGATGAGGTGTTTAAGCGTGGTGATGGCACCGAGGTGTCCGTGCAAGGTGAGTGGGGCTCCTGGAGCAGCTCCTGATGGGAACCACCCAGCGGGCTCTGCTCAGCTAGAGCAGGGATGGGGAAGGGGCTCAGGGCTGGTCCAGGAGAGGATGCCATGGGCCATCGCCGTGCCCTTGTGTGAGACTCTGCTCCAGGCAGGCCCGGGGCTGGGCAGGGGCAGAGCCTGGTCTGATGGCCCCGTGCTTCTCCCCACAGCCAAACCCAGCCCCCCGCTCGTGTCCGGACCTCAGCAGAGAGCGAGGCCGGAGGAGTCGGTGCCTTTCACCTGCACGACTGGAGGGTTCTTTCCTGAGAAGATTGAGGTGAAATGGTTCAAGAACAAGAACCCCATGGGGGCTCAGCCGCCCCAGGTCACTGAGTGGAGGATGAAAACCTACAACATGTCCAGCACAGCACAGGTGACCCTGCAGAAGGACGATGCCCGCTCGCAGCTCACCTGTGAGGTGTCGCACTCCACGCTGCCGGCCCCGCTGCGAGGGAGCTTCCAGCTCAGCAGGGTCCTGAGAGGTGAGGGCTGGGGGCTCACATGGGGGGTCCTGCTCTGTGGGGCTGGGGTCCCTGGGAGGAGGACACCCTGTGGGCAGCAGAGCCGGGCACAGCAAACACCGAGCTCTGCCTCTCTTCCCAGTTCCCCCCAGCGTCGAAGTGCGCGCTGAGCCGAGCCCCGTTGAGGTGAACAAGACCGTGGCCTTCACCTGCCTCCTGAAGGAGTTTTACCCAGATAAAGTGTCCATTTCCTGGCTGGAGAATGGGGCTGAGATAAAGGGGCAGAACCTCTCCAGGCCACTGGAGGTGTCCCGGGGCTTGTTTGAGCTGAGAAGCCGGGTGGAGGTGCAAGCGACGGAGGAGAAGAACGGGTCCACGATCACCTGCATGGTGGTGCACGATGCCCAGGCCCCTGCCACCTACTCAGCCGTCCTGTGGATCTCCAACCCGACCCAAGGGGGATTGAGCAACGAGTTCCAGATGAATAAGGGTGCGTCAGAGCTGCGGGGATGGGGTGCCTGCCAGGGTGGCTGTGTGGTGTCACCCCCTGAGGAAGCTCAAAGCCCCAATCAAAATCTGGTTGAAGGACCAAATCTCCATATCAGGGGGCTGGGGGATGTGACGGTGGCAGGCACTGAGCTGTCCTCCTTGGTGCTTCATGCATCACTGGGCCAGTCCCAGTTGTGAGGCTGCAGGGACTGGGAGGTACCACGTTCCTGAGCCATGGTGACCTTTTCATTGATGTTTCAGATGATATGCTCATCTACATCGTGGTGGGTGTTGTCTGCACCGTGCTGGCCCTGCTGGTGGCTGCCATTCTGTACCTGATCCGAACCAAGCAGATCAAGGGTAAGGGAGCTAAGTGTGGGGCAGGGAGGCAGCTACTCCCAACGCCATTTTTCCTCTCTTTCCCATGGGTTTCACATTGCCCCATTGGACAATAACTCCTGGCAGTGCAGCTGCAGATCCTGCCCTGTGGGGTGATGGATAGAGCTGCCCAGGTTGTTTGCAGGCTGCAGGGAAAACTCTGACTGGTCTAAATCCTGCCCTGCACCTCCTGTGCTCTCCCAGGAGCAATCTTGAATGAAATTGATTGAAACTCCAGGGAATTGCAGGCACTTGCCTCTGGGAAAAGATGTGTCCTTGTCCTTGAAGCAGTCTCTGCATGTGATCTCTGTGCCCAGGGAAATGGGGCGTTTATCTTGTTTCCTGAATTATTTTTTTCCCTATTCTTTTTTTCCTAATTTTTTCCTTCTCTTTCAGCAGGTAAAAGCTCGCCATCTGCCAGGTGAGTGCAAATCTCTTATAGTCCCTGGGTAACCTGTGGGAACTCTGAGCTGGACACCTCCAGTCCACAGAGTCCCTCAGGACTGGGACAGAGCTGTATCCCCAAAACTTGTGAAAGGGAAGGCAGGAGCACAGTCTCTGTCCATCTCTGCAACTGGGGTTTTGGGGATTTTTTGCTTGTGGTGGGGCTGAGCAGGATGGTGGGATCTGGTCTCTGGCCAGCAGAGAGGCAGCTGGACCAGCACAAGGAAATGCTCAGGACCTGTCATGCTGGGTGCAGCTGCAAGGACCTTGGCTTGATTCTGACCTCCCCAGCTGCTCCATCACCAGGGAAAGGGCAACAGGACCCTCCATCCATCTGACTGTTTTTGTCCCTCCTTCCAGGTTACATGAGCCAGAGAAGAGCAGCGAGGCCACGACCCAGGTGGGTCATCCTGGGACTGGGGAGGGAGAGTGGTCAGGAGCCACTGGAGATGGGAGGGGAGGGTGGTGGTTCTCAGTGAAACATCTCAGTGTCTCCACTCTGTGGCCGGAGGTGGAAGAGAGGCTGCCCCAGGAAGTGGATAGCCACTTCCCAGAATCTTTTCTGCCTTCACCTTCCCTCCTCCACCTCCTCCTCCTTCTCCTTCTCCTCCCAGTAAAGTCTGGGTTGGTGCTGCCTGGAGAACCAGCTGTGCGATAGCCAGCCAGGCTATTTGTGGAGTTATTTTGCATTTGGTGACGCAGCTACGAGCGAAGTCGTGATCAGCAGCAATCTGTCTGTCCCACCCAGGCTCTGCCAGCTCCCGCGTGGGCATCACTGGGCAGTCTGGCCTTGCTGGGATGGAGTGGCTTCAGTGACAGCTCTGGAATTGTGGCAGTGGTTTTGAAGCCAGAGCAGGGTGACAGGGTGGCTCACGATGTGAAGCTATAGCACGGGGTAGAACATGGCTTCAGGGTGGTGGCTGCTGGCATTGTTCCCCCACACAAGCAAGGTTGAGGTGCCCTAGGCTGAGCTGCAGTGGGATTGACTCCAGAACAGGGCTGTGGGTCCAGGGGCATCTTCCCAGAGGAAGAACTCTTGGTGCCTCACGCAGGAATCCGACCCCAACAACCTGACCTACGCGGACCTGAACTTCGACAAGGAGAGGAAGAGCATCCGGCGGATGGTGGAGATGAGCCAGCAGTCGGAGTACGCCTGCATCCAGAGCAACCAGGCGCCCAACAGCGACGACAACCTCACCTACGCCGACCTGGACATGGTGCACCTCAGCAAGGCGCCCAAGCGGCCGGCCCCGCGCCCCGAGGAGGCTGGCTCGGAGTATGCCAGTGTCCAGATCACCAGGAAGTGAGCAGTGGCTGCTGGGACCCCCTGTCCTGCTGGGAATAGCTCTGCTCCTCCCTAAGACTGTTCTCTTGGAAGCAGCGGGAGTGATGTGAGGATGCGCTGCAGTACCTGTGTTTTAGGATGGAAATGGAGCCCACAGTACTTGTTGGGGGTCTTCTCCCATCCAGAGAGACATGATTTTTGGGGGCAGTTTGGTCCTGGGGCCACCAGCTCCATCCCTTCAGGACCCCCATCAAGGGTTGCTCAATCTCAGTGTGCCGGGTTTGCCCGCGAGCAGAGTCAGCCAGCGGAGCAGCAGCTCCTTGGGAAGCTCCAGCTGGGCTGAGGGGACAGGTACAGTGCCTCCACACCAGCTCTCATGGGGATGCCACTGCCTGGCCCGCGGCTCCCCAGGACCAGCAGGGCCCCCACACTGCCTTCTGGGGCTCTGCCACCATGCCTGGACACCAAACTCTGGCTTTAAAGGAAGGACCCGAGTGTCCACCTCTCTTCCCAAGTGTCCCTTCTGCGGGACCTCTGTCTCGCCACAAGGCCAAGAGGCTGGAAGGCCAATGAGCCAAGGCCCCTGCCCTGCCGTCCAGGGGAGCTCCAGGTCTGGCTCCTCAGCACCAAGCATCCTCCTTATCATCATCATCATCACCTTCCTGTGCTCAGCCTTGCCCTGCCCTGGGACCCACCAGCGCTGCCCCGGGCTTGTACAAAGCGTGCGAGGGCCCCCCCAGCCTGGCTCCCCCCGGGAGCTCCCCACAGGTACCGTGTAACATGTTTTGACTGTTTGACATGTAACTGTTAATTTTTAGAGCTGAAACCCCCAATGTTTTGTGTTGTACGTGGGTGTACTGCTGTGTACTTAACACTAGAATAAGATGTGCAAAGTTAAGACCGAAGCCTCAGTAAAGAATCCCCCAAACCCTACAGAGTTTATAAGAGACTTATATGCTCCCCCCACCCCAGCTCTGTCTTGGGGGCCAGGCAGGCTCCCCCCAGCCCACCCATGGGGACAAACGTCTTCCCTGTGCTCCCTACCTGGACCACTGTGTGGAGTCTGACCCTCTGTTGGCTCCTGCAGCAGTGGAAGTGCAGGAGGCTTGAGGGCACCTGGGGTCCTTGGGGGTGCTTTGGGAGCAATGTGACTGCTTGTACAGACTTCATTTTTTGTTGTTGGTTTTTTTTTTTTCCTTTTGCTTGCAAGATATTTTTATAATAAAAGTGAAAAGTCCTGTGCTGCTCCCGCACATCAGTGTGTCCCTGTGCTCAGGGGGGTCACCTTGGCACTGGGGCTGCAGGGTGGGGCTGGCGGTCTGTGTGTCCTGCAGGGAGGAGGAGAGGAGGGCTCATCCTGCACAGCCCTGTTGTGTGTGCTGGAGGGAGGGAAGAGAAGGCAGGAGGTCAAGGTTGGGATGGGGGCTGTGGTGCTGATTCCCCTGGGCACCATGAGGGAGGGGAGCAGTGCACCCCATGGGCAGGGACTGAGCAGGGGCTGGCCCTGCTGCATCTTTAGGGAGCTGAGCTGGCGCTGGGGTGCCCAGACTGGTGTGCAGGCATGCTGGCTGCTGGCTCCAGCCCATGCAATGAGTGAGCTGAGTGTTCCAGTGCTCTGCATTGACCTCCCCCCTTTCCCAACCTGGAGCTGGTGCCTGGGCTGTGTCTGGGGCATGAACTGTCTCACCAGAGTCAGGAACTGCCATGTGGGGCTACACAGACACTCAAAAGGGAAATTGCAGGTTGGGCTTCCTCAGCACTGAGCTGCTGCTGGAGGGGTCACATATGAGCAGAAAAGGGACAGTTTGCCCCCTGCCCTCAGCACATCTGCCCCTTCCCACCTGGGCAGCAGTGGTGATTCCCAAGGGAGTCTCCCCTGCCTGCTGCTGCAGGAGGTACCTTGCCAGCACCCTACACGTCCCTGCAGCAGGCTGAGCATGCTTTGCTCAGCTGAGATGGCCCTGTCACCCTCAGGGTATGGCTCCCGAGGTGCGTGGGGTCCCACATTCCTTTTGGCACCCATGGCACAGGAAGGATACCACCATGTGCTGCCTGCAGCTCTCACAGCCAGCACCCTTGGCCCAGTTGGGCACCCCAGTTTGGGGTGCTTGCTCTGCCCTGCAGAGCACACTCAGCATCCAGCATGGCTTCAGCTTCATTGGCATCTGCCTTTTATTGACTGCGGGGGGGAGTTGGGTGTGGGGCATGGGGCTGACCCTGCCTCTGGAGTCGCTCTTGGAGGGGGAGCCTAGGGGCACCAGGTGGGTGCTGGGATTTGTGGGACACTGTGAGAGGCTCGGGGAGGGGACTGAGGGCTGGGCTCAGCACTGCCTGAGCACCTGGTGATGGTGCTGTGGTTCCACCAGCCACCTCTGCCCGTGGCCTCCCTGATCCCGCCCTGGTTCATCCTTCCCAGTGCTCGGAGCCCCCTGCCCTGTACCTCAGCTCAGGTGGTTTGCAGACCCTGCTGTGCTCCAGCAGCCACGGGAGGATGGAGGATCTGTGTCCCCAGCAATCCCCCCCCGGGAACCCTGGGCTGGGCCACAGCCACACCGCCAGCAGCCAGAGGAGTGGCACTGTCCCCTCCGGCACAGGATGGGCAGGTGAACCAGAGAGGGACAATGGGATGGAACTCACGGCCCCCTGAGCGAATGAGGCAAGGGTCACACCGGGCCGGGCAGGGGACGGGGCTGGGGGTGATGGCACAGTCGGGGGCAGTGGCAGTGTGGGGACCGCGGTGCTGCCGTGCCACGCCTGGCTCTATAGGTCTGAGACCTCCCCTGAGTAGGCGCTGGGATCCTCGTCCGACCGCGTGGTCACCTTGAACTGCCTGCGCAGGAAGCCCCCGTAGCGCTTCTGATTGTCCCACTTGAGCTTGGGCCGGATGCGGCGCAGGAAGCCCCCGTAGCGCTTGTGCAGCTCCGGCCCCTCGGCCCCCGTGGGCTCCTCATCCCCGTCCCCGTCCCCTGCCGGCCCCGGATAGTCCTCGGGGGCCGCTCGCTCGCCCGGCTTGCGGCTGAAGCCCCCGGACTTCTTGCTGAGGCTGCCCTTGGCGTGAGCGTTCTCGCGGAGCAGGGACAGCAGCTTCGCCTTGGACATCATCTTCATGAAGCCCCCATAGCGCTTGGCCGGTGGCGGCAGCTCCGCAGCGCCCAGAGCCTGCTCTGGCTGCGCCTCATCCTCCTCCGCCTCCTGTGGGGACGGCTCTGTCCCCTCGGCCAGGGCCACCAGCGGGGCCAGGAGCGCCAGTGCCTTCCTGCACATCTCCCACTCGGGGCCGGGTGACAAGGAGCCCTGGCATTCCCACAGGCACATCTGTAAAACAGTGGCCACAGGTGCTCGGGGTGAGCCCCTGCCTTCCTCCCACCCCACCCGGAGCCCAGGGGTTTGTGCCCACTGTGCTGCTCAGCTCGGTGAGAAGCCCAAGTTTGCACAACCCCAGCACCCTGGGGTGCCCATGACCAGCACACCAGGTACCACCCAGCTCTGCCCCTCTGCACCCGTGACACTCCACTGCTGTGGCTCCCTGGCTCACGTCCCTGTGGGGCCAGCACTCACCAGGGGCTGGACGCTGCTCTCGGCACCGCGGGTCTGGGCTGCGCAGAGGGAGCACTGGGTGACACAGTCGGCAGATGCCACCGCAGACAGGGACAGGCAGAGTGCCAGTGCCAGTGCCCGCCGTGCCATCTCGCCCTGCAGACGCTGCCTGGAGATGGGAAGACAGCACAGAGCCTGTCACCATCCCTGTGCCAGCTCTGGGGGGCCATCACTACTCCAGAGGCACTGGGCACCTACCACCTCCATCTGTGAGCTGCTCCTGGGATCATACACAGGGACCTGTGCCTGTGCCCATTCCCACATGACTCACCTGTGGGTGCTGCTCCCAGCAAGGACACCATAAGATGTGACCCCTTACCCTGGCTGCAGCCTGGTCCTTGGCACAAGCCCAGAGCCATTGCGAGTCCCTGGTGGCCACCAAGTCTCTGTGGGCAGGACCACTATTGAATCTCATCTCTTATCTCATCTCATCTCATCTCATCTCATCTCATCTCATCTCAGTTCCTCTCGGTTCCTCTCCATCTCTTACCATACCATTAAAAGGAAAAGTCCCTTTTTCCCCCAGCACTGGGTTTCTCTGTGATTGCCACGTCTGCATGGCGCAGGCAGATGAATCACCAGCTCTTCCCCTTGGCCTTGGGGAAAAGAACCACAGCAAGCGGAGCTGCGGTGACAGGTGGATGGGGTGATGCTGTGGCCCAGTGTGGACTCACCCCAGGCTGCTGTTCCCCACACCAGGGCAGCTTCATCTCCCCTCCCTCCCACCCACCAAGTCTGCTGGGCTGGTGCATCAGAAGGGGAAAAAGGAGAACTCTGGGTTCCAGCCTACCTGCAGACCACCATCACCATCCTGCAGACGTTTGAGAGCCGTGATGGAGCCTCTGGCCTCTGTGGATGGACGAGGACACTGTGCTCAGCTGGGAGAGGGGCTCTGCAGGTGGCAGTGCTAAACCTGACCCTGGGTGAGGCTGGAGGGGCCACTGCCAACCCCAGCTGCAGTGCCACAGGATCACGGTGCCACTGGGACCATGACAGCCCTGGAGTAAGAGCCAGCCCCAAAGGGGTGCACTGGCTGCAAACCCCTGCCCGCCTCCATTGCTGCTTTTATCTAGGGTGGGTAAGGCATGACCCAGAGGGATCTGTTACACATTAATGACGCATATTAGAGACTATTGTGCTCTCCGGCAGTAGCAGCTAATGTACTGTAATTGGTACTGATGAAGAATTGTTAATGCCACAGTATTAATTCATGCTAGATTAAAATTTAATTTAAATTATCTGCACCATCGTGTGTCGAGCTGTCTGCATTCCTTGGCTGCACAGCCACCAGCTCCGTGAATCCTTCCAGCGCCCTGGCAGTGTGGCAGGGAACGGGATGGCAGCTGCCCAGGACGGCAGGGGCACGGTGGGACCTCAGCCAGCCTCGACTCTGAGACACGGGGACAGTCCCTTATTGCATCAGAGCCACCGAGACCGCACCGAGGAGCGAGGACATGCCCGCCGCACAGGTAGGTGCCAGCTGCAGCTCTATGGGGAATGAAGCTCCGAAAAAGAGCTGACAACTGCTTCGCAGGAGCCCCGCCGGGAACCTTTTCTTTCCCTTTCCCCGCCTGCTTCCCCTCCCTTGCTCCTCCGCCGCCGGTGTCCCCGTGGGTGCCGCCAGAGCAGCACACAGGGACAGCACCGGGAACGCTCCCATGCTGGGAACGGCTGCTGGTTTGTCTGACACCGCACAGTTCAGACCTCTGGCGTTCCAGACACGGTGTGTCCCATCCCTGGCACCCTGCTGCCGACGGGGGATTTCACGGCACTCGGGGGAGCTGCAGTTCTCCGAGCACGGCGTGGCCAAGGACACCCTGGGACACCCCACTGCAAACGTACCGTGTGCAGGTGGTGCCACAAATGTCCCAGGAGTGCTGTGCCTGCTCCTGAAGCTGGGATAAGGAGGACTGGCAAAACGGGAGCAGGAAAAGGGGAAGAAAACAAAGGGCTTCGGACAACAGAGGAAAGAAGCAGCGTGGAGGAAAAAGCGAAAAGAACACAAAGGGAGGAAGAAGAAAAGCAGAGTTCGAGCTCAATCCTGTATTACCTGGAGGAACCCAAGGCTCCGGAGCCATCCCTCCTGCAGGAACACCTTGGAAGGACCGTGGCAGGGTCTGGCAATGCCAGCATTGAGTCCCAGCCTCTGTGGCCACTCTCAGCACATTCTACCTGTGCCCGGTGCCTGCCAGTGTCCCTTCCTCCTGTCCCATTTCCACTTGAGTCTTCAAATACCAGGCTTTGCTTTGGAAAACGCGCAAGCAGCATCCATGCACCCCAGGGGCCAGTTTACAGACCTGGTGACCCAAGGAGGGATGAGGAATCAGGACTGTGTGTGCTGGACAGCAGAGACTGGCCCCATATTGACTAACCTGTGATTATACTTAACAAAGGATGTGAACAGCTCTCCCAGACTGGGCAGATCCCTCCTCCCACACAGGTCCAACTCCACAGGTTTGGATCCTGCACATAGTTCTGGTGGAGAAGAACAATCAACCTTCCAACATCTCCTTTCCTCACCTCCAAAAATTTCCTGGAAACACCATCAGGACAAGGCTTCTGAAAAAAAAGCTGGTAACTTTTGGAATAGAATCACTCAAAACTCAACACTGCAGCCACACTGCTGCTTGAGCCAAGAAGGGGGAGAGAGAACCCCCCATCCTCTCTGCCCACTCCCTTTGCCCGTCCAAGCCCTGGGTGATTCTGCTGCCAGGATGGCAGGCACAGCATCAGCACGGAAATGAACCCCAGCAGAGCTCTGGGCAGCTGCTCACGGGCTCTGAAACCACTCAAGGGACAAGAGGGACCTGCAGCCATGTGGAAGCTCCCCAAAATAACACAAGTCCAACCACAAGCCACTCTCAGCAGTGTTCTTAAACTGTTGCTTTTTGGGGAGCAAGAGCGATGCCCTGGTGGTGCCCACGCAATGGAAGGGGGATGACAACCCCGGCAGCCCTACCTGCCGCTGCTCCCCGTCCCGCCGAGCACCCGCTTCGCCAAGTCAGGACGGCTCCCGGC
>NW_005054337.1:2229621-2230496 GCF_000277835.1 Geospiza fortis | reverse complement strand
GACATCCGTCGTGCCCTGCCTCGGTCCTCGGGGCTGAAACGCCTGCCCCAAACAAGGAAGGTGGCAGAGGACTGAGGTCTGTCCGTCTTCCCACACAGCTGCGTCCCAGAGGGGTTTGGCTGCTGGGGGTGTGAATCCCCTGGATAGTGAATTCAAATCGCTTCCAAGAAGGGTGGAGGGGGAAAGGTGAATCCCTGACCTGCTCTCACCCTGCTCCCCAGGCTGGGGAGAGAGAGGCACCGTTCTTGTGGAGATGCTGGGGAGAGAAGTGAGCCCATCCAGAGCTGCAGGGAAGGGAGAGAGGGTCTTCATGCCCCGGGAAAGGGATGTCCCAGCCCACCCAGCCTAGCTGCTGTCAGTGAAAAAGCCTTTGCATAGAAACCCCCCAACCTCTGCAATGCCAGAACCCCCCTCCTCATGAGGGCAAACACTGAGATGAGCAAAAGAGGCAGGGGGAGGTGGCTGGGGGGGGAAAAAACACCCCCACTTTCCCCATTCAGCCCTGATTCCTGTTCTCACACATTTCCAAGTCTGATTTGGGGAAAAAGGAGAACAGCACCGGGGCAATGACAGGCAATCCCTGAGCCCCTGCAGCTCTGTCCCACTGCACCATGTCACAACAGACATGTGGGATGGGGGTCCGAGGTGCAGATCCCACAGGACATCCTGCACCGGCCCCACACCCCGGAGGGTGCAGACACATCCCCTGCGTCGCTGGCAGTGCAGCCAGTCCTCTTGCCTTGAAGATGGAGCTATTTTTATCGGAGCTCAAGAGGGATGTTTCCCAGCAACCTGCTGTTCTCCCAGCTCGAACACCAGCTGCTGGACCTGGTGCCCCCTTGCTCAGCCCTCCCAGCACTGCTGAGGAAGTGGGG
>NW_005054337.1:2227686-2229265 GCF_000277835.1 Geospiza fortis | reverse complement strand
CTGTGCCCGTGCTCCTCCCTCAGGGCTGGCGATCAGGTCCGTCGGAATCCCCCCGCTCCTTGAAAAGCAGGCGGGACCCCACGGCTTTTGTCTGGAGGTGGATTTTAACTCATCCAGGCTGGGGCTGTGCCAACACGGAGGGACCAAGGGAGCAGGGCAGACCCTGCATCCTCCTCAGGGCCAAGGGAGGAACCCACCCCTCCATCCCTGGGGCTGAAGCGAGGGCGGATGGAGCTCAGACCCCGCAGGGGCAGAGGGCGGCCACGGCCCCGCCTCGCTGTGTCGGGGTGTGCTGGGCTGTGCAGGCGGAGAACAAAGCTGAGAAGAACAAAACGCATCTGCAAACGATCACAACACCCCGGGCGAGTGGCTGTGGGCAGCCCTCGGGCAGTTCAACCCTTGCTGCTGGGACTGATGGCCGTGCGGGCACCACAGACACGGCGGGGTGGAGCATTTCTACACCAAAGCCATTATTTTTATATGAATATGTGTATATGTATATACGCACCCAGCGGCCTGGGGTGCAGTCACCTCCCCGCACAGGGTAATTGCACACGAGGGAGATGTGATAGAGATTGAACAAATCCCCAGGACGCAGAGGGAAAAGTCGTTTGGAATAAGGCTCCTTCCCTTTGCTCCGGGTGGGAGGTCGAATTACTCCTGTCCCCAGAGCAAAGTGCCACAGATCTACTGAGCTGGGTAAGAGGGTCCTCCACGGGTCCAGGGCGCGGAGGGTGACAGGGTCCCCCGGGAGAGGAGTTGGAAGCCAGCCCACCCACCAGCAACTCAACTTAATATTCATCTGTCTCTTCCTAATGGGAAAGTGTCTCTGAGTCACACTGACATTTCCCTGGGACAATGGTAATTAAGTACCTGGGTAAGTGAAATGTGCGGTAATAGAAAAGTTAACTTTTCCTAACTACATGAGTGAAAGGCGCGTTCGGCGAGGAGGGGGCCGAGCGTGCCAGGCAGCCGCGGAAGCAGTGGGAGTTAATGCCAGCTCGCGTCACACGGCGCTGCCACTCTGCCCCTGAGTCCCCAGGGCCCCCCGAAGGACCCTGCCCCGGACCGGACAGAGCTCCCCATGCCCTGGGCTGGGGTAAATCGCCCCTGCAGCTGGAACAAGCTCTGCCAGCCGCCGGGGCTGTCCCCAGACAGAGGGACCGAGACCCAGAGCTGCCCGCGGGAGCTCGCCCAGGCAGGCAGTGGCTGCGCTCTGGGTCCTCCAGCACGGTCAGCTTTATCCCGTTCAGGGACACGGCTTTTCCAGAAACTCCCAAAGCGTTGGCACTCCTGCCTGGCCTTGCCGTAGGCAGGAGAGGGAGGTGTTCAGACGCATTTTGCGGGGCATGGGGAGAAACACCGGGGGTTCTGCTCCAAAGCGCTCGCGGAGCTCCGATCCAGCGTGACCGCACCGGAGCGAGCCTCCGGCAAAGGGAACACCGAGCAGGGGGCGGCCAGCGCTGCCCAGGCGGGCACACGGTGACCTCCCTGCGTGGGCAGGAGGCACAAGTGCCACTCCACGGCGGTACGAGAAGCGGCGCTCTCGTAAACACGGCTAGTCACGCCGCTGCCACCG
>NW_005054337.1:2201111-2225396 GCF_000277835.1 Geospiza fortis | reverse complement strand
TGGCCGAGTTCGGGCCCCTGACGAGCCTCCGGCGGCAGCACCCCAACGTGGTGCGCTTCGAGGAGTGCGTCCTGCAGCGGCACGGCCTGGGGCAGCGCATGAGCCACGGCAACAAGCGCAGCCAGCTCTACCTGCGCCTCGTCGAGACCTCCCTCAAAGGTACCGGCACCCCCGGGGCAGCCCCTGGGGCCCCCGGGGGCCTGTCCCTGGCACCCGTGTCACCCATCCCCACCCCTGAGCGCCTGGATCTGCCGCCTCCCTGCTGCCCTCGGTGACTCCCGCACCCCGATCCTCCTGCCCCACTCCCAGGTTACACCCCCAGAGCAGGTGGCTGCTGGGATGCCCCAGGCGGGACATCCTGGGTTTGTCTCCTTTCTTCATGGACATCCTTCCACAGTACCCACACCTCAGGCATTGCTGCTGCCCTGCTTGCTACCCATCACCCTATTGCACAAATCCTTCCTGGGCATTGCCTGTGATTAACAGCACCCAAAGCTCCCCCCAGCTCTCACAATGCCCTTCCTCCCACCTTGCCTCACTGCATTTCCAGTGTAACCACACCTGGGCTCTCCCCTGAGTACCCATCACCCCTGCACGCTTGGGGTCCTCTCTGGGGTATCTGTTCCAGGCTTGCTCCCATCTCTGTCCTGTCCCTGCAGGGGCCCCCACAGGGTCTCTTTGCTGCCACTCACCCTGAACACACCTAAGGGACCCTTGGTCTGGGCTCTATCTCCCCATGCTGTGCCATCCCCTCCTCTCTCCCTTTCCTGTATGATGCTCCCAGGAAACCATTCCCCAAGCCCCACCCATGTCTTGCAGCAGTGCCAGTGGGGTCCCTCCATGTGCCCTGCAGTCCCACCCCCAGTCCTGAGGGGCCCTGTTGCCACCTCTAGGCTCAAACCTAACCCTTGGGGGACATCCCTGTGCGTTGGACCCCTGGCCAGCACTGACTTGTCCTCCCTTACACCCCAAATCCTGAGGCTCCCTGTGCTAACCGGGCCTGTGCCACAGCCCCCACACATCCCCTTGGGGACCTTCACAGCCTGTGACTGTGCCCCAGTCACACCAAGGGGGCATCTCCCCCTGTCTGCCCAATGTACTGTCCCATCTCTGAGCACCCCAAGGCTGCAGCCTGTTATGGCTCAAGCTCTCACAGCTTTAGGACTGTCCCCGTGCCCCCCCCCATTGCTGGCTCTGTGGGAACAGCCCTGGAAGCACTAATGCCTGTAGCCTGGGCTGATACCTCCATTTTCCCCTGGGGTCCCTCAGTAGCATCACGGGGCTGTCAGGGGTCACCTTCTCCTGTCACAGTCTATAGTTGTGATGGTGACATCTCCAAAATGCTCACTCCCTCCCTCCCTCCCTTTGCTCCCTTGGCTGCTTGTCAGACCCAGCTTTGCCAATGTGCTGTGAAGATGTGGAAAAATACAGGAGCCCTGTGCCCTCGCTGCCCCTGTGCCTCCCAGCCTGCTGTGAGCAGAGCCAATGCCCCCAGTCCCTCCTTCCCCAAACCTGTGTGCCAGGATTCCTGTCAGCTCCTTGGGGTGCTTAGTCTCCCTGAGCCCCCACACCCTGTGCCAGGCACAGAGTTCATGCAAAGCTCCTGAGATCCATCCTCTGAGCAAACCTGTGGCTCTGACTGTCCCTGCCTTACCTGTCCTCTCTGTGTCCCTGCTGGATGGACATGTCCAAACGTGCCTGGCTCTCCCCGTGCATCCCAGCTCCTGCTCCTCTTGACACAACCACCCAGGGGAGGCTCCCTGAGAAGGGCAGTGTCCAAATTCCTGTACAGCCAGGGCACTCAGCTCCCCGGGAGAGGAGCCAGCTCTTCCCTTTGGGTGTGTCCAGCTGTAGCAGGAGTGGGGGGTCCTGCCCCCTCTGTCATGTTGTACACCCTGAGGAGAGCTGGCTTGGCTTGGGGAGAGCTCTTGGGTAGCTGGAGGTGCCCCATCTGCAGGTGGGGAAGGAGACCCATAGATGCCCCATCTCTGGGGGGATTTGAGCCTTCTGAATTCCCAGCAGTGCGGAGGGCTTTGCCTGCCCTGGTCCCACGGCAGCCCCTCAGAGGGGAGCAGAGCTGGGCTCTGCATCCCCAGCCTGGACAGGAGTAGTTGGACTCCCCAAACCAAGCTGGAGCACATTCTCCTTCCCATCTGCCTGGACTGTGTGGATAAATATTTTCACAACAAAAGGCTAGACTGGTTGAGCCCTGCAGGTCTCTCTCTCCCTGCCAGCAGCGGCGGTGGCCGTGGCGCTGCGCTCCGTGCCATTCTGCACGACCGCAGCTGGGCTATTTACGGGCCAGCACAGATGCTGTGCCAACGTGCCGGGGCTCAGGGCACGGCCAGGATTAATCTGAGACTCTGAATTGGGAGCACAACTGTCGGGATACAGGCGGGGTTTGCTCTCAGCTACGGCCAGAGGCTGAACCTTTAGCATTTTAACGAAGTGTGGAGTAATTAAATTTAAGGGCAGGGTGTGAAAAGGAAGGTGGGAGCTCGGTGCTGAGCTGGAGGAGAGGCACCCATGCAATGTGCTCAGAGCCCTGTCACAGGAGCACCTCCAGCGCTTGTGCACATCACATGCCCCTCTTATTCCTAACCTAGAGCAGTGACAGAGCTGCCTTAAGTGAACAGGTATAAGGTATTGCTTCCTGTTCCTCCCATGTCACCTGTGGGGCCATCAACCTGCCACCAGCACTCAGCCTCACTCGTGGGCTGCCCTGGTGTCACCTATGTGTGTTGCCATCATTCCAGCTGCCTGGAATTCCATGCTGCCAGCTCCCATCTCTCTGGTGCAGCCTCCTTGCACAGAGGGAGTCAGAGGTTACGTGTGCTGGTGGGCACTGTGATGCTGCTTCTGCTCTCACTGGATTTTCATTTCCCCTGTGCAGCTAAGCAAATTAGCATGCTGTTAATGAGCTCCCTGGGATGGGGTGGGGGAAGTGTGTGTGTGCTGCTGGAAAGATGGAGTGTGAGTGTGTGCCATGCTGTGTTTGGGCAGGGAGCACATGGGGATGCTGGCTTGGTGATAGAGAACAGGTCCAGCCTGTCATTGGCATCTCCTCAGCTCTTGACTGCTTGTCTTCAGTTTGCTAACATCTCATCTTTAGGGAGCGTCTTGCCAGCTCTTTATGTTTAAAGCTGTTTGTTTTGAAGGCAGGAAGATGATTTAACAACTAAAACACTTTCAGATTATAGAAAGAAAATGAGGAAATATTACTTTTGGCTTAAGCCTCTACTCACAATGCTCCACCCAAAGTGAACTGCCTGGTGCTCACAGCTACTGCTGGATCCCCGTCATCTTTCCTGCGTTTGCTGACGTTCAGGGGCCAAGTTTTAAGTCAGAGCCTTCCTTATGCTAAAAACAAACCTTGGCTTGTCAGAGCTAACAGGTCCTGGCTGCTGCTGAGCCCGTGTTTGAGCCACTTCTGTGGGAAGGGGCTGCCAGCAGTGCTGTGTGGATGCTCCCACCTGGCTGTGTGTGAGCGATGTGGGGCTCTGCCATGCTCCCTGTCAGGGTTTGATTCCTGGCAGAGAAGAGACAGACACTCCTGCTCCCTGTGTTGGGGCTGTATGGCTGCAGAGGGGAGCAGGAAAGCCAAACCCTGTGTCCTGCTGTGATGTCTCTGAGATTTAATAAATCCAAGTGGTGGCAGCTGTGTGGGCTGGGGCTGTTCTGGCTGTGCTGGGGTCTCTGCTCCCATGCTGTCATGTCAAAGGTGGCTTGCAGCAGAGAAGCTGCTTTTCCTGGTCAGCATTTCAGTCTCCAGAGCCAAGCTGTCCTGTGCTGCTCCCAGCTGGTCCTTGGGCTTTCATGGTGAGCCTCCTTCCAGCCAGATGAGACCCCCAGAGTGCACCCAGAACCCTGTGTAACTCCACCCTGTTCTTTCATCCTCTAGGTCTAACCTTCAGACCTAATCTCAGCAAAAGATTGCTGAGGATGGGGAGGTGCAGCCAAATCCTTCTGTTGTGCAGATTTCCATTTCCATAGCAGTAGCCATGGATACAGACTGTTTGTGCAAATAACCAGTATTCCCACCCACACTGAGTGCTGACCAGTGCAGCCCAGGGCTGGGTGGCCCTGGTAGTCCTTGGCTTTACCTGCTGCTGGAAGTTTTTTGCTTTCCCAGATGCTCTCTAGGGCTTTGCTCAAACAAAACCCAACTTTGTCAAATGGGTGGAGTTATTTAACTGCTTTCAAAAACACTTGAGTTCAGCTGTGGGACTTTTTAGCTGTGGCAGAGGTGAGTGGTATCCTCCAGCTTCTCTCTTATGGTGCTTGATGATAAGAAAACCAATTTCTAGAGCAAAATGATGCTCTGGTGGTGTGTGCAGGCTCTGCCAATCACCTGGGTGCTCTCTGGAGGAGACTTGGGGTCTGACCCTGGGGTTTGCATTCCTGGCATCAGCTAATGGGGATGGGTCTGTTGCCAATGCTCCCTGGGGCATCCTGGCATCCCTGGGGAGCACCAGTGGCAGACCTGGCTCCATTAGCTGATATGATGCTGCTGTGTTCTTCACATGTCTAATTGATGTGCAAGAGAGTCCTTCCTCAGGCAGGAGTTTTATGGAGTAAACCTGAGATGCTCTGAGCTTGAGGAGCTCAGTTTGATGTCTGGTGAAGGAAGAAGCTGTTTGGGGTGTAATACTGAGTGGTAGGAGTATTTACAGTCACAGTGTGGCTGAGATTACACTCAGCAAACATTTTGCAGCTTGGACCTCCGGTTTTCCTCTCATTAGAGACTTGTTGGCACTTAATGAAAACTGGATGAAGTGGCAGAGTTTCCCCAGCACAAATGCAATCCTTAAATGCACATATTTGTTCTGGGAAGACCCAGTGGGCCATAGGGCTTGGACACTGGTGTGACCACTCTTGGCAGGTCTGTGCTGGCAGTGTTAAGGGCTGTGATTTACTCCCTGTGTGCAGTTCCAGTAAAGTGTATGGAGTGAGCCAGCCTTTGCCTCCTGCAGCACAGCTGAGGTGGGAGAGGAGGCATTCACAGAAGTGATTTTTTTTTTCCTGTAGACTCACTGCTAATAATGCTTTTAGCCTCTGCTGCTTTGGCTGTCAGAGCCTGGGGAGAATGGCCTGCTGGTAGGACTGAAGATGATGTGTTCTCTGCACTTTGCTGGGAGGAGGAGGTCCCTGAGCTGGTTCCCAGCAGTGGGTTTGGATAAACATGGTGCTGGTGTGTCCTGCTCAACAGGATCCCAAAGCACTTGAAGCCACAGCAGTGCCAGCATCACTGCTGGTGCCCTGCAGTGCAATAGGTCCCAGTCACATTCCCAAAATTTTTGTTATCCACATAAACCAGACCTGTTCCTCAGCCATCCTAGCTTAGTGTGGACTTTAAAATGTGTCTGTAAAACCCACTCTTTTATCCCTTTTGGTCAGGTGAGAGGATCCTGGGCTATGCAGAGGAGCCTTGCTACCTGTGGTTCGTCATGGAGTTCTGTGAAGGGGGAGACCTCAACCAGTACGTGCTGTCCCGAAGGCCCGACCCTGCCACCAACAAGAGCTTCATGCTGCAGCTGACCAGTGCCATTGCCTTCCTGCACAAGAACCACATTGTCCACCGGGACCTGAAGCCAGACAACATCCTGATAACTGAGAAATCTGGCACCCCTGTGCTCAAGGTGGCTGACTTTGGGCTGAGCAAGGTCTGTGCTGGCCTGACTGCTCGGGGCAAGGAGGGTGGGCATGAGAACAAAAATGTGAATGTGAACAAGTACTGGCTGTCCTCAGCCTGTGGCTCTGATTTCTACATGGCACCCGAGGTGTGGGAGGGACACTACACTGCCAAGGCTGACATCTTTGCCCTCGGCATCATCATCTGGGCCATGATTGAGAGGATCACCTTCATTGATGCTGAGACCAAGAAAGAGCTGCTGGGGACTTACATCAAGCAGGGGACCGAGATTGTGCCCGTCGGGGAAGCGCTGCTAGAAAACCCAAAGATGGAGCTGCACATCCCTCAGAAACGCAGGACTTCCATGTCTGAGGGGATCAAGCAGCTCTTGAAAGACATGTTGGCTGCTAACCCACAGGATCGACCTGATGCCTTTGAGCTTGAAACCAGAATGGACCAGGTTACATGTGCTGCTTAAATTCAGGCAGGGCACCGCTGTGCTTTGCAGCTGGGTAAGTGATTCGCATTTTTTGTCTTATTTCTGTCGCCTGTACTGGCCCAATAGTGCACTTTGTAGTGACACAAAGGAGTCTTTTATGTTTTAGAGCTATTTCTATAGTGACTCATCAGAGCACTGCTTCTGAGGTTGTTTTCACCTATTCTACTGCAAAAATAGAGGTGAGAAATAGAATTAGCAGCTGCACATCCTGTCACTGCCCAAGGGCCCAGTGGAGCTGGAAGGGCTGGGCAGGAGCCTTGCTCCTCAGAGGTCCTGGCTGGTGGCTCAGACAGGCACAGCAGAGACACCTGCAAGCACTTGGTATAAGCTTTGGTGACATCTGTCTCTCTCAGGGTCAGGGAGGGATCTGCCAGTTCTGCCTCCTCTGCTGTGTGATGTAATTTTCAGTCTGTGCTGGAGCTCCCTGTCTAGCACCCTCCCCCTCCCCTATGACACTTGGACAGGACACCTCAGGGCCCAGCTGGCTCAGTGAGTAGCACCAAGTGGCACATCTGTCTTGGCACAGAACTCTTTGCTTTCACCTACGAGGCACATGGGTCCATCCTGTGGCTCTGTTTCATTTCCCTATTAAAGGCAGGACTTCCCTTTGGTGTGAACATCAGTGCCCAAACCCAGGAGATGCTTTGGTCTCCAGCATCTGTGTTTGTAGACCTGTGTCTGTTAAGGAAGGAAGCTTAAAAACAGCTCTGCTCAGACTGAGCTCAGCTCTGTCCAGAGTCCCCTCCCTTCTCCCCCCCTGCTAAACAGTCTCAAGCTCAGAGGTCCTGATCCTGAGGCCTGGGTGGTCACACATGGTCTGGAAGGACCCCAGGGATGTGGTTTAGCTGGCAGTGTCCCTCACCAGTGACACAGAAGGACTGGGAGGTGTTGCCTACATGGCAAAGCTGTCTGTAAACAGAAGCTGTTACTAGGGATTCTCCCAGCCAAACATTTCAATGAAACTGAAGAATTACAGATTACCAGGGGTGAGGTTGACATCTTTCCAGGCCACATCCTTTCTCAGGCTCCTGCAGAGCTGCCTGCCCATCACTGGTCCCAGGAGATCTTTGACAGCCTGCCTGTGTCAGGTGCTGGCATCACAGCTTGGGCCCAGCCCTCACCTCACCCCAAAACCACACACAGCCAGCTGCACTGGAGCTGACCATGGATGCAAGAGGGTACAGAAGGAGGAAATCATGTCCCTGGCCAGCATGCACCAGCCCTCATCTGATGGCTGTGTGCCTGTCCAGCTCTGAGAGCAAGCCCCCAGCAGCAGGCAGTGGGGAAGGTGGAGGTATTTTGGCAGGTTTTGCTGAATCCCCTCATTGCTGCCACCTGAAGGTTCCTCATGCTTATGGAAAATGCTGTGGGGCCTGAACCCCCTCTCTTTGTGTGGTCAGGTACACTCTGTGCTGTTTGTAGAGAAATAGGGATGGAAATGAAAAAACCCATTGGGTGGGTCTTGTTCTTCTCTGTTAGTCTGTCCGAACTGGTCCACAGACCATCCCCTCTGCACTCTTCCACCCACAAAATGTTTAACACCCATCTCAAGTGCGAGTAACTGATTCAGGCACTGCTGCCTGGGGCTGGATACGGGTCCCAGTGCAAGTGTGGGCTGGGGATTAGGGTGGGGGATTGAATCTGTGGAAATGAGAGCCCTTAAGATGGGTGTGCTCCAGCCCCGGGGCAGGAGCAGACACCCTGCCCCGTGCCCCGGGGTGAGGCGTGGGGCTGTGGGAGCAGCTCTGCCGCACGTGGAGGGTCAGGCCGGGCTCTGCCATCTGCGCTGGCTCTGTGCTGACACGGTGCTGCTGCGTTATGCAACCGGCCCCTGCCCTCGGGGGAAATTCATCCTGCGCAGATCTGCGGAATAGTACATGAAGGGATAACAAACACCGAGGGGACAGTCCTACCCCGCGGCTGTTTGCTCAAACCCAGCTGCCTTCTGCAGCCCCCCTCCCCGCCCCAGTCCATCCGTGAGTCTGCACCGATGGCTCCGTCGTGACACAGCTGCAGCAGCCAGGGATGCTCTTACATAACCCAACCTGGCACATGGAGCGTGGTTGCCTGGCCCAGATAGAGCCCAGCACCAGCCATATGTCCCTGCAAACCCAGAGTGTTCCTCTGCCTCACTCGTGGGGCAGCCACAATATATATGGTGCACTTTGCTGTATGCTTTTCCTGGTGTACTTGTGTATTCAAATCAGCCCTCTTCTAGCTGCTATTAAATGCAAATCTTAACTTGGAAACCTGCTTGAGAAGCTTAAAATGGGATTTAGAGCAGAGCCTGAATTCTGCTCTCAGGTAATTTTAGTTGACCGAGAAACTCACGTAACCTCTTCCAACTTATTTGTGGCACTGGCGTGTAGCTTTGCTGTGCTGGGTCATGCAGCAGGTTCTTTCCCAGGACAGTTCAGACCTGCTCAGCCTTGGTTCGTGTCATAACCTCGAAAACTGTAACCCTTCCTGACCCAGGGAATCGGATTTTTGCTTATTCTTTGCTATGCCACTGACCTCTTCAGATTCTTTGCTTCATGTCTCAGCAGCTTCGGCTTCAGTTCTGCCACGGATGCTGCACACACCTGAGAGCTTCATGCTCTGTTACCCTTCAAAATGCAGATAGGAAATGTCAGTTCTCAGAAAATAAGGTGTTTTTTGCTTGGTTTATGCTGGGCGCTGGGCTCCCTGAGGTGGAGATAGCTCATTATCTCCTTGCTTTTCCCACTGCTAGTGGCACTGGTGCAAATAGTTCCAGCAGAGGTGGGCAGCATTTCTGTGGGAACAACAAAGGTATTCTCTTTTTGATTTGAACACTTCTTCCCTACCTTCTGCAAATGTTTAGATAAAGCCAAGTTTATCTACAGCTCTCTAGAGTTCTTGGCAAAAGCTGCCTTTTGGGCAAAGAGGACAAAAACCTTTCTTACTACAATTAGGGAGTGGCTGGGTTGTGCTGGGTATCTGCTGATGGGTCTCTTCCTGTGACAGCCCAGCACTAACTGCACTGCCCACTGGGGAGTATTTCACCCTTCCTTCCCAGTACTGGAAAGCTGGAATGATTCTCCTTTCCTGCAGTTTGAACTTATTTCTATGTCACTTTTGTAGTTGCCCTCCAGATTCCCTGGGGATGGTGAGGGACCTCCCGGAGATGCTGCTCTGCTCTGGTGGGATCCTCTGATGGGGTGGCTTTGTGCAGCCCTTAGACAGGTTGTAGAGGGAAAAGGTACAGTGGCAGTGTGGCCTTTTGCTGCTCCCTGCAATGACACAGGAGCCTTGGCCACAGAAACACAAAGGGCGAGTACAGCATCACCCACCACTGACAGTTATGTGTTTAACAAACTTTGCAGTTTTGATTCACACAGGACATGAAACTACAATGGTTGTGATCAGTGTAGAGGCAGCTTGTTCTGGTTGTTTTGTATTCCATGGTATTTTCACTGTGGATAAAACAGTTGGTCTGATTTTGGGTGGATGCTCAAGATGAATGGCAAGAATCTGTGCAGGCTGCAGCATCTCAGGGGCTGTCATGAGCAGGTAGGTGTTCAATAGCTGTGGCCAGTCTGGTTCTCTCCAGCACTCCTCTCTCACTGGGTTTGATTATTCCAGTTTCAGCTGAAAGTGGCTGTTTGTATTTGCATTGTTCTGCTCTTTGCATTTTACACGTGCACCAGGAGCTGATGCTGAACAAGCTTATCTGCTCACCCTGCATGATGGTGTCTACCCTGGCCAGAGCTCTCTGGTGCTGTGCCCAGCCACCCCCAGCACTGCTGATAAACTGCTGCCCTGTGGAATTTCAGAGCTGAAGGAAGGACAGGGATCAGGGTCACGGCAGCAGCTCTGAGAGCTGTCATTGAGCAGGGACTGCTGCATCAAGCTAGATCTTGGCTGTTGGTGTCACTCAGCTCAAGTTTTACTCACTGGCCTGCTAAAGGACAGCAATTTCATTCCTAAAACAATGTTGGTTTTGACTCTGGACTGTTTTCAGTGTGGTTTGTGGATCTTGGCATGGACAAAAGCCACAGGACAGTAAAAGCAAGGTCAGTTCCTCTTAGCCATAGCAGTGAATGCAGCATCACAGTGGTCACCCCATGGAGTGGTGGCACCCTTCTTGGAAGTGTTGATTCTGCCTGGGGTGAAATGAAGCCCTGAGGGTGACCTGGACCATGTCAGCTCTGGCTCTTGTGTTTGCTTGCTGTCACCTCTGCTTTGCCCTCTGGGGGAGGTCACTGCAGTTGGATTTAAGGATGCACCCAAGGAATGCATCACAAGTATAAGTGCAGAGCATGAGGGAAGGCTCAGGAGATAAATCAGGCACTCAGCTCTGTTCCCTTGCACTCTGTGTTCCCACCCAGGGGCAGATGACATGGTTAACACGAGGAGCTGCTGGGTTGTCTCTCCCTCCTCTGCACTGAGTCCTCTCTGCCATGCAGACCCCGCTGCCACTGCCCCTCTGTGTGACCCACACATTGGTGTCATCTTGTGTGCTGGGTGAGGGCTCCATGGGCTGCTGGCTCACATCCTGCTGATGCCAAATGAACATTCGAGCTGATTAAAGCTATAAGTGGCATCAGTGGAGGGATTAAAAGCTCTTGAACAAGCCCCTGCAAAAACGTGCGTCAGTGGGGCGAGCTCTCCTGTCTCAGAGCAGTGAGCTCAGGGCTGCTCAAGCAAGCTCCTTCCCTGATAATGTTCCTACTCCAGGGAAGCACAAACAGAAACCCTGCCCTACTTGCTAACAAAGCTGCATAATAGGAGAAACCTTCCAGAAGAATCCTTGTGTGTTTGCCCTGACCTGATGTCTGTGTGCCTCTCGCCTCCTCAAACAGAAAGGCTTTATTCCGATGGCAGCCTGCAAAAGTGGCACCCCTTTGGTTAACCTCTCGTGGAAAGGAGTGCGCCCATGACCTTGCCTTCTGCTGTGAGCAGCCTTGTCCTTTAGAAATGTGTTCCTCAGGCAGGGATTTCTTTAATGAGATTTCCTAGGGCTAAGGTATTGGAGTAATTTGCTGGGCAGTAGCATTTTTTTCCGCAGCAGGTCTTTCCCACTGCTCCCCTGGTGTCTCTGCAGAGCCCCTCACCCATCCCTGGTGGGCTGGGACCTGCCCCTGCTGAATGGGGGAGCTAAATCCACCCCCCTCATTTTTTTCCCATCTAACTATCTGAGTTTAGAGCTCATGAACCACCCCCACTGTTTCCCAGCACAACCACTGCCCTCAGCTCTGCTGGTGCCTCCTTGAGTTTGGGACATCCTAAAGGATGGATTTTCAGTACGGAAGTGACATTATGTGTATGTAGGTGTGCTGTTCTTCTGCTGTCCACGGGGAATTTTCTGGGTTGCAGACAAACTGTGTGGAAAATGCTGGTGGCTTATGTGCAGCATTGAGCATTCCTATGTGTCTGAGCTCAGAGGACAGGAGGGTGCCAGGGCTGTGGATGAATGGGTGCAGCACCACTGCTGCTTCAGGGACCATGGGGGTTGTTGTGTGTTGAGGCTTTGGCCAAAGCAAGGATTGATGCAGCAAATCTGACTCCAAACTCTTAAAATCCCTGGCACTGAGCATCCTTGTGGGCTGAGCTGCTCCTGCTCTCAGGACCTCTCCTGCTCTGCTTGCAGTTGCACCAGCCTGGATTTTACTCACCTTTTGCAGAGCCACTTGTGCTGCCCGAGCTGCTGCTGACGCAGCAGATGAGTGGTGCAGGGCATCTCTGGGCTTGCAGCTTGTTCCACCTGTCCTGGTGGAGTGCATGGAGCCAGCACTCACAGACACATCACATGGACTCTCAAGGCCAGGCTCTGCTGTGGGAACATTTGTCCTTGTTCCAGCAGGAGTGTCACTGTGGGGAGCTGTGTGGGATGGGGCTGTGTGTGGGGGTGTGAGGAGATGCTCAGCCCCAGCCAGCCTGTCCCTGGGGCAGCTGGATGTGTGCTGTCCTTGGCAGTGTGCTCCATGCACTGCTGTCTGAGTCCTTCTGGGAAAAAATCTGACTGTAAACTGAGCCCAGTCCCTGTCTGGATCAATAAGCAAAGCACTGGGCAGTAGAGAGATGTGGCAGCACCCGTTTTGGGCTAACTGGAGTAAGTGGGCAGGTGGCAGGAGTGGTGTCCTACACCCTTCCATCCAGGAGCCAATGCCTGCAGTCACCATGTAGTAACTGAGACAAACCACTGGCAAACCTGACCTCTCTTTCTCCTCTCTTGTTTTTTCTTGCAGATTTATTTACCAGGGACCCATAATCTCCATTATTTACGTGCAAGAAGGAAGTCAAAGATAAGGGAAGATGATGATACAGAAGATCCCTGGTCTACAGGATCTCTGGCAATGTGAAATATTTGGGTGTTACTTTTTTGTGTTGGGAAGGGTGTTGTGGGGGTGTGGGAGGGGGCTGCAGGTGCCTGTGGAAGAACACAAGCTGGCAGCTGTCACTCACAAAACTTTGAAACAAGATCCAGAGAGCAGAGCTGCCCTTGCCCAGCCCTCCCCGTGTCTCCTGTGCTGCTGTTTGACTCATTAGATGTTCCTAGGGATGTGGTTCCGTAAGGAAGTGGGAATCAGCAGCCTGATGGTGAGGTGTACTGCCAGGCACCAGCTCTAAGTCCAGCTGGGCACAGTTTTGGGTTCAAAGCTATTGATTTTGCCTAGGCAAAATGGGAGCAAAGTGGTGGGTAGGTTGGCATTGGGAGTGCAGTGCTTTAGGAAAAATGAATCTCTTGGGCCACATATTGCAAGCAGCTAAATAACTTCATAGCCAGGCAGCTCCTGAATAGGTGATGCTGCCCAGGCTTATGAGCAGCTGACATTAGGATAGAGTAGGATAAACAAGCTGGAAAGCCATTTGGCAAAGCAGGTCTTCCCAAGCTGGATTTTATGATCATCTTTGTTACTGTCTTTCTATACAGAGGGAGCTGGGGAGCTGCTGAGTACATTTTCAGGTTGACATCATCTGAGTACAAGAGAAACAGAAAGCAGTCCACTGCTCTGATGCATTTAATGCCAAACTTCAGTCAATAGGAACAATGCTGTGGAGAGAAGGAGGTTTGGCCTAATGGGTCAAGGGCTGGATTTTTTAGCCTCCCACAGGACACTTTTCCTTGCTAGCTAATGATCTCCAGGAAGCAAAAGGCAATGCTGCTATTCAGGATAGGCTACAGTATAGTACAGCTCAGGTCAGGAGATTGGAACCTCAGGCTGAGCACTTAAAACTCTATTTCCTTGCCTATATTTAAAGCAAAACTCAATTTCTGGGGCTGCCCTGTGTTGATCTTTAGACTTTGTTCACTGTAAATGCAATGTAAAGCACCACCTCTTCTCCACCCTGCAGCTTCTGAACCACTTAAAATGCTTCTCAGCAGGTGAAATCACCAGCAGTGGTTTGGGAAGTGGCTGGTCTGACCCAGGGTGCTCAGTCTGGAGCTGGCCATGGCCACGAGCAGGACAGGGTCCCCCTGGTCCCCTCATCCCTGGCTGTGGGAACTGCTCCTTGCCTGCAGCTTTCCTCTGCCATCACTGGAAGGTTCCTAACTGGCAGCACCTCCATGTATCTCCTCAGTGTACTGAGCTGAGCTCACAGGAATTAACAGAAATGGAGGAAATTCAGGTGGGCTCAGGCAGAGCAGGGAAAGGGTGGAGGGGCTTCTTTCTTTTCTTCCATCTTTTCCAGGACACAAAGCTAAAGCTGTGGCTGCAGAAAGGCCTGGTCCTTCTTAGGAGGACCAGGAGGCTCCAGACTGGCTGTCTGTGACTTGTGAAGCTTAGGACAGCACAAATGCACTGCCAAGCCCTTGTTCTCACACTGTGCTTATGTTTGTCCCTAGGGATGCTTCTATGGGCTGCAGCTGGGTGGGATTCCTGCAGCTTCCTGTACTGCATCCCACAGGAAGGGGAGAGTGAACCATTTAGCTCACAAGTGCAGTGTTAGTGCCCTGATCACTGGACCATCCTTCCTCCACCTGGCAGAGCCTTTGCTCCTGACTGTCACAGCTGTTCTAAGCGAACCCTGGCCTGAACGGGTGCAGTAAGAGGGCAGGAGATGAAGCTGGAAGGCAGTGAGTGGATTGCCCTGTTCTTCTCAGAACAGGAGTGAGTCCAGCAGGCCCTGGGAGGGTCAGCCCTCTTGGTCCACTGCTGTTTCAGGCCATCTTCAAACCACATGTCTCCACCTCAGCTTTTGCATTGCAGATGTGTTTTTCAAGCAGCTTGATGTTAGTGAGCTAGACCGTAGTGCCTTATTTAGGATTAGCAAACACTTCCAAGGAGGAGTCCTAGGGCTGCTAGCCTTTGGCCAACATGGATGTTTCCCTGATTAGTTTGTCCTTTTAAGAGCATTTCTCTCTGATTTTGCTGCTGTTTGTGCTCAATTCCCCAGACTATATAGGAACCTGCCTTGTGTTTACAGCTCCCCACATCTCTCCTTCAGTTACTTTGGCCCAGACCAGCACTCCCTCTAGAACAAGGTGGGAACAGCTCAAACCTGCATATGCTGTGGGATGATGGAGAATGTTTAGTCTTTTCCCAGGTGGGTCTTTTGGGCCTCACCTGCCCAGCTCCTGCAGGCCAAACTTCTTCCTCTGCTGTGGAAGTTTGGCACCAGGATGCACTGCTGGGAAAATCCAAGTTTAAGAAAGCAGCCTCGAGGCTGTGGCCCATTTCCCAGCCCAGGGCCATGCTGTCTGTCTCTTCCTGGCTGCAGTGAAGCTGAGCATCCAGGTGCTGGGGGTAGCTGGTTAGTGTGGGGGGAGCCAAGCCCCCCTTGCAGAACTCTCTGGGCTCGTTGGCCCCAGATGGTGCCCGTGCCAGGGGAGTGATTGTATGAAACTGTTTACTTCTGATTTTGCTGTTTACAAGAGGGATGTGGGGTGGGTGGGGGGAACAAGCCAAGCCTCAAGAGGATTGGGAACTGTGTTATCTGCACCAGCCTGCAGCAAGGCCGACACCACCGGCATCTTGCAGGTGTCACGGGGATCTCCCGGCCAGCTTTGGTCCATGGGGAGGAAAGCAGAGGTGGCTGTAGCCTAGAGGGGTTAGATTAGCTCCCCTATATCCCCTTAAGAGTTACCCCTGTGGTCTTTCTCTACTCCTCAGGACCCAGCTCCTTCACATATCACAGGCTCCCAGAGCCTTTCTGGAGCAATAAGATGTAAACCAAGCGTTACCATCGTCGTGGAAATCCTCCGTTGTGTGCAGTGTCTGTCTCCTCCGTATGCAGTACGAGTCTGGGTTTAAGCCTGCCAAGCATCACAGGGGAGCTGCTGCAGGCCATAAACTGGGATTTGTTTCCCTGGGCTCTCTGCAGGTCGGGAGAACAGGGAAATGCTGCTGCTTTCCATCCTTAGCCCAGGCCTGTGCTGCCCAAGCCTCACACTACAGCTGCCCAGGGCAAGGGTGCTCCTGATCCCCTTTCTGGCAATGCTGGCATGGGATGGGTGAGGAGAGCTCAGTGCTCCACTCCTCACAGCCCCCATCCCATCAGCCAGTGGGAAAGCAGAGCCCCATTTCCTTTGAACAGGGGTGCAGCCAATGTTTGTGCCACTGCTGTGGGAGGAGTTGTGCCAGTGGCTCCTGTGCTCTGCAGCTGGTTACAGGCACGTCCAGCGTGTGGGCCCTTGATGTCCAAAAGCATTTCTCACTTCAGGGCAGGCTGTCTGGTGGGTGTAGCTGGAAGGGAAGTGCAGGGAGCTGCTCTCTTCCAGCTGTGATCTGCCAGATCATTTCTCTGTAGCCTGCACAAATGCATTTAGCCCTGAGGGTGTCTAGGCTGCTGGAAGAGCTCACAGAGGCCACACAGGAGTGCCTGGTGGCCCCAGCCTGGCACCTATTCCCAGCAGCTGCCCAGGCCAGCATGGACCTTCAGCTCACTCACCCAGCAGAAAGGAGGAGCTTTGCAGGGTGAGCTGCTTCACTACCACACCAGAGGGGTTCTGGGTGAGCCCCAGGACGGGGGCTCATGGCTGCCCCAGCCCTGCTGAGGGCTCTCCCCACTCCTCACAGCTCCTGTGCTGAGCTAGCAAGAGCAGAAGGCTTAAACCCAGACTCCAAACTAAAGATAATATTAGTAAATGAATCTGTATTTTTCTTTTTTTTTCTTTTTTTTTGCACAGAAGCTGGTTATCTAGGACCTATGTGTGAACAACTTTATATAAATATTTTTTGTACTTGGTTTCCTTGGGTTGGTATGAAACGTTCTATTTAAGTTTTTTGAACACTGTGGATCCCCTGATGTGTATGAATGGCAGAGGCTTTGTAAATTAAGGGACGTTTGTGTGAATAAAGCTATTTGATGGGGTTGAAAAGCCACACACAACTTGAAACGTGAGCTCTGTGTGTTTGTCCTGTGCTGTGCTGACAGCAGTGGGGTTGAAAGGGCGTCCCTGGCAGCAGTGGGCAGACCAAGGCCCTAAAGTAGCTCTGGCTCCATCCTGGAGGGCAGGTCCAGCTAAGCCTGAGCTGGAACTGGGCTAGCTGCACTGACCATGGGGCTTAGGGCACTAAACCAAGGCATCCTGGCCAGTGCCAACCAGAACGTGGCTCCCTGGCATGCGGCACTTGTGGCCCTTTATCCTTGCCCTGGATTAGGATTAGCCCCGTTCTTGATGCAGACACCAAGTAGGACATTGTGATTAGCAGGACAGGCAAGCTTGGCCTCTGCCCTTACAGAAACACCTCCCCATCCTGCCACAAGCTGGCAGCCGCATGGTTCAGGAGCCAGAAAGGACCAGCAGCCCCTCACCCAGCTGGCTGCCCACTCTTGGAGGTGCCTGCAAACCCCACAAGGAGAATGCCCAGCAGAACTGCCACTTGAGTAGCCACAATGGGTTTCTCCCTTTGCACAGATCCTCTGCCCCAAATCCCAGATGCCCAAGCTGGTCACAGCAGCTGGGAGCCTCTGGTGTCACAATGAGAAAAGCATCACGAGGCTGAGCTGCATCCTGCAGCCACGGGAAGTTTTCCTGTGGGTGATGCCCACAGGAGTCCAGCAGCCTGGGGCCACCCCGAGCCGGCATGGGACACAGGATGTCCCGGCACCCTCAGCCCTTGCGTAACAGCCCCGCTCCCCCCGCACGGCCGTCAGCATTGTGCGCCTTAATCGCTGCCGACAGGCACCTAAAATGGATGTTTTCAGCCCAGTGGGGCCGCAGCGAGGCTGCTCCACCGCAGCCGGAGCGATGCCGAGGGGCTGACGAGGGGGCCCCAAGCTGAGCTTCCTCCTGCTTCCTGCTGGGTTACCTCGGGCACTGACTGCGCGGCACCCACTGTGAGGGGCAGCCTGGGGGGCTCAAACATCCCCAGGCACGCAGGGAAGGGGCTGCATTGGCTCCAGTCACACTGGCTCCCAGTGTGGGACAAGCCCCAAGACTGTCCCTGTCCTGGTGAAGTGCAGCTGCAGAGACTGCTGTGCTACACTGCTGCTCCCCACCAAATGCAGGCACCCCCAAACCTCTGTCACAAATGCTGTGGCACCTCCAAAAACACTTCTGCTCTTGTGACTTCCCCCTGGTTTAAGCTACACAGGTGACAAGGATCAGGTTGACTCCAGGCTCATGGCATCTCACTCGTCTCTGTGACCAGACACAAAATGTGCTCCATGAGCCGCACAGCCCCTGACTCCCAGGTCAGCTCTTGCAAATGGGATGAAACTGAACCCCAGTAGGAGCTTGGGCTTGGAGCCTGGCTCACCTCTCACGTGTGCTGCAGGTGAGGAGCCAGTAAGGGCAGGTGACCACACAGCACAGCAGAAAAGCACCATTAATGAGGAAGTTGATGTCAATCACCAGGAGAGATGTTTCACTCTGGATGTTTCACTCTGGATTTGCTCTCTGGAGACCTGCTATTTCATATGCAAAGAGGTTTGCTGAACTCCACAAAGGTGCTTCAAGCATTTGACAGCTGACAGAATCTCCCAGGAGCCACCAGCCCTGTGCTCCTCAGGGAGCAGGAGTGGGGCACGTGCTGGGGCAGAACTGCACGTGGCAAAGGCCACAGCCAGGCAGCAGGGCCAGGGTGGGGAAGGCAAGGACAGCCCTGGCAGCCAGTATGGCCGTGAGGCCAGTCACAGTCCTGAGTGCCAGCACCAACCTCACCTGGCAGGATTAAACCTCAGAGTAAGGTGAGGTGCTGCTGCAGCCATGGCTGTGCTCTCCTTCCCTCTGCTTGCACACAGGAACATTTTCAAGAGCCTCCTCTCCACAGAGGATGTGTTTTACAGCTGAAGCACTAAGTCATTCATCATAAAACGTAAGTCCGTACTTCTTTTAAGATCTCCTGGGCTCCTCAAGCAGCATCCACTTCAGCAGCGCTCGCTGGGCCAGAGCGACACCAGCTCAGATGGAAGCTGCTGCTTGAGCTGGTGGGAGGAGAGCAAGGTCCATTGTATCGGCAAAGGACATTCATTTGCCTCATCCCCACACTGATTAATTGCTCCACTTGTCCGTGTCAGGCTCCAGCACAGCAGAGGATGAACAGCTAAAGCTGCACTAAACCCACACACTCCATTGAGCGGGAGATGACTCAGAGCAGGCTCTCGGTGCGGTGCGGGTGGAGGTGACAATGAACACAAGGGACAGAAGCTGAGTGAGCAGGGACTCTGCTCTCCCCACTGACCCATTGTGAGGCAGAAGCCTGGACCCTCCTCAGCCTCTGTCCCCCTGTTCAATGGCAGGACAGTCACGAGGGTCCTCGGACAGCCCAGCCCCACGGCAGATGGCAGACGAGGCTGCGTGTGGCACCAAGCTTAAATACATTCCATCCCATTGTACACAATGTCCCAGCAGTTCACCCACTCAGACAGGAGCAGTGCAGCCCCAATGTGTGTGGAATGGCCATGACCCCTGATCCTCCTTCTGCAGAATCCAGGCAGCCCTGCCCAGGGGACCCTGGGGATGGAGCACGGGGGAGCAGCATCGCCCAAACCACCTCCTGATTCCACCCCAGGCTTCAAAAAATGTAATTTTTGCCTGCAATCTGTCTCAAATGCATTGTGCAGTCTGCCTACCCCACGCACACTCCACCTGCCTCTCCCCACAGTAGGGACTGCACGTGGCAGCAGCAGCAGCTTCACCCAGAGCCACTTCGGGTCAGTCTCAGTTCCGTGAACAAAAGCTGCTTCCCCAGCTCGTTTCCTGACAGAGCTGATGGCCTGTACCCCTCTGGGGACCCAGAAATTGCTGGGAGGCAGCAAGGGAGGGAATTAAGAACTATTTCCTCTGCCAGAGATAAGATCTCTAAACAAGCTTCTCAGCCAAGAACTTTAATTTTTTTTTTATTTTACAGGTTTTGCAACGGAATCTTATTCTCCAGAATTGCATCCGCCTCCAACCCCACTTAGAGCTGCCAAAGCCTGCACTTCCCCCGGGACCAGCCTGCAAGAGGCAGAGATGGATGGGATGACATGGGCATGATTTCACCCTTCTGTCCTGCTGCTGGAGCCAGGGGCTGTCAGGATTCCCAGAGGGACCCCCCTGCTCTGGCTCTGTGCTGCAGCCCTTCCAGCCCCCCTGGATCAACCCCCAGACCAGAGCTATGGAGTGCTACAGCCCCTGCCCCAGCTGAGGCCCTGGGGAGAGCATCCCTGTGAGCAACAAGACAACATCAAAGCCCAACATCACTCCAAGCTCTGACTCTGCTCCCTCTGCACAGATCCAGCCCCACAGTCACTCCTGTTAACCCAGGAAGGGCCAGTGTCTGTGCTCGTGTGAAAGATGCTCATGCCCCCCTGAAAAGCTTTCTGGGAATCAGTGAGGGCACTAAACTGGCTGTGCAGAGTTCACCTCCCCTTCTCCACAAACCCAAGCAGGTCATTCTCTCTCTGTGAGCCTCAATCCCTCCTTGAGGCACAGACATGCCCCAGTCCTAGCCCTTCACACAGACAAATGTTCCTCAAACCACTGTAGCATTCAGGAGATAAAAGCCCCTGCCCTGCTCCTGCCCTGGCAGTTTGCAGTCCCCCTTGCTTGTAGGCTGTTGTGGGATCAAACGCTTCAGGCTGATTTATCCACGGGACACGGCAGCCCAGACAGATGGGAGGGAGCGCAAGCCCAGCCGGGCGATAAATCACAGCAGGGCAGCTCAGCCTGCTGTGCCGGCAGCGCGATCCCAGCGGGATCAATGCTCGAGCCCGGAGCTGTGTCCATGTCCCATTCCCTGGGGAGGGCAGGCATTCAGCTCCCCAGGCGTGCTGCACCCGAGCAGTGACATGGGGACAAAGCTGAGCAAGCCTCCCACTTCCCACTTTGCTCTCCCACGTCCAAGGAAATGTGACCCACCCCGGGAAGTTTCCTGGAAAAAGGGGAATCACAGTCACTGCTGGGATGAGGCTGCCAGCAAGGGATCTCTCATGGGATCTGGGACAGGAAATCCTGCCTTGAACTCACGCTCAAGGGCGTCTGTCTTGCAAAACTCAGCACAGCACAAAGAGATCCGAACGGGCTTTTGATGAGCTTCCAGCAAGATAAAGGAGCTCCCCTGACCCCGCTCCATCTCCCTGAGCAAGATCATCAATAACCCAGCCCCGCTGCAGCCTGCGGCTCAGACGGGCTCTCCACTCTCATGTCCACACGTGTTTAAATTAATGTCACCGCGGGAGAAGGAGGGGGCGTCCACCCCAGGGGTCCCCTTTGGTGCCAAGACTTGTCCGGGCTGTCCATCCATCAGCAGGGGAGGAAAGCAGAGCCTATGAGGCAACTGCTGCTGAGGAAATCCGGGGTCTCAGCCCTGCGTGATCGCGGGGCTCAGACCAAAGAAGATTTTTGTCCCAAACCAGCCTCCAAACCCCCAAATTTATTGACAAACAGCCACTACAAACTCTGGCACGTCCAGGCTTTGGGGCTCCCTCCTCGGGTGCCATTAGTGGGTGTAATGAGCTGGAGATAATTGCTGCCTCGGGGACACAATTAACTCTTTCCTGTCCTGGTCCAGCTGGGGCTTTTGCATCCCACAAGAGCAATTCCCTCCTTCCTTCCCCCGGGTTCTTTAGAAAACTTCAATTCCTCTTCCTTCTCAAAGTGAGCCTCTGAATCAGAGTCTGACGAACGCCACGAGTTCACTGATGTGTGGCTGTGATTTATAGTTGGAATATATTTGGAATGTATAATTTATTTCAGGTATCTGAGGCACCAGTGAAACTGGTAGCGAGCAGTGAGTAAATCAGTCATACCCTTGTGATGATGGGGGCTGGAGCCTTTATGTTGCTCTGAAAATCCTGCTTCCACGCAGCCAGGTGAATATCATGAAGGATGGGTAAAATTTGGGGCTGCAGGGATAACTCAGGCACCCTGGAGGAGGTAGTGTTGGGAGATTTAATGTCAGTGCTGCCATTGGGACACAACCTCTAGCAGAAAGGTCAGTGTTGTACAGCCCTCTGTCCTGGAACAAAGATCACATTGAACCAGGTGCTGCCCAAAGAGCTGCTCCAAACCTGGCACCCACCTCCACCTGCCAGGTACCACTTGGAAACAGCAGAAGAGGCACCAGGTACAAAGTCTACCCTCCTCCCTTCCTCTGTGGTTGTTACCTTTACAGCAAATCTCTTTCTCAGAAATGCAGATGTGAAATATGAAGACAGAAATTGCCAGTGACTTTTAATTTGGGTTCTGCCAATTTTTCTGTTCCAGCTATTGATTTTCCATAAAGATTAATCCTTGCTCCCAGCCTTCTCTGACAGGCACTATCTGGATGTTTTGCTTACCCTGAGTGTGGAAATATATGTTTTATTAAGTGTCAGAACTCACTAATGAGAGGAAGGAGGAAAATCAATTGTCTGCTTATATCTTGATCTCAGACAGGACTAACAAGTTCTTTATTTTGATGCTGTGGACAGAACAGGCAGAGCGACAAAAGGGTGACAGTGGCTGTCAGCTCTGTCACAGAGACAGCTCAGCTGATGAGGGGGGCAAAGGGTTACGTGGTATTGGAGGCTTCAAACACATTTGTATGTGTATTCATTCAAAGAGATTCATAGAATGCTATAAAATCCTATACCTGAATTGATCCCTGTTGCAAAGGGATGGAAAACACTAAAATTTCAGCTTTGGACTCTAAGCAGGTTTATTCTACCATCCCTAAAACGAAGAAGCAGATCAGGGTAGGGGCAGCCAAAGGGATTCCCTTTTTCCACGCCAAAGTTGGGATTCAGGTTAGTACTTATGGCAATAGAAGTACAAGCAAGCTCAGTGCAAGCCTCTCAGTACAATAAAGCCCATTTCAAACATGCACCGTGCTGTGCTCAGGTGGAATGAGATGAGCATTAAGGCCCCTTCCAGACCAAGCCACCCTGTGATTCTATGATTCCATGATTCCTCCTTGGGCATCTGGCACAGGGCCCAGCTGGAACAGGAGTCAGGGTAAGCTGGACCAGCAAGGCTGATTGGAAGGGACAGCTCCATTTCCCAGCACACACAGTCCAACCAACAGGATCAAGACCCACGACACGAGCACGAACATTCTTTTCCCACAGAAACTTTGTGTAATTATCAAATATTAATCTCTGCTGCTCCTCCTCTCCAAACAAAGCTACCAAGCTGCTTTCACTCATATTTGTTATCTCCCTTGCCTGTTAGAGGATCACACCTGACAGTTGTATAGTTAATCTCTTGGCAGCTGTGAAATGAAACGGTAAGCTCTGGCTGCCTTGAGAAGATGCATTGATTTCTTAAAATGACACATCGCCTCCTCCCTTGATGTTCAAGCAGGAGCCCAGGGCTGGCGTTATGAATCCTGCCTGTCATTCAATTAAAAAAGCTTAGCAGAGATGCTCCAGCTGAGCACACCAGACAGCCTTAAGGCTGAGCCCTGACCCAAAGATTTAATAACAGGGAGTACGAAGGCACCTGCAGCCCCAGAGGCTTGACCAGCTTGCTGATGAGTTCACCAGTTGTGGTATGGAGCTTGCCACCTTGAACCAGACCAGCCACTCTCTTCTCCACAGCAGCACAGCTGACTGGGCAGCCAGGTCCCACAGGAAAGCAGAGCAGGAAAATCCCTTCCTTCCCAGAAGGAAGTTCGCTGCACTTAATGGAGCATTTTATATCCTATTTCAACAGAGCTCTTTCATAAGGATTATGTGTTTAACAAAACTCTTGACACTGTGAAACAGCCTCAGTCTCACTGTGGAGAGTGAAGCGCTGGTGTCTGGCCTGAGATGGACTTTGCAAGATTCTCCCCCAAAAAGCCCCCATTTGCAGCAATGCCATAAAGCCCAGAGGGCTTCATCTGAGATTTAGATGGGATATTAGGAAGAAATTCTTCCCCGTGAGGGTGGGGAGGCCCTGGCACAGACTGCCCAGAAAAGCTGCGGCTGCTCCATCCCTGGAAGCATCCAAGGCCAGGTTGGACAGGCCTTGGAGCAATGTCACTATAGGACACAAAATAACACAAGCCATACACTGCTGCTCTCAAGGTGAAGAAAAGGGAAGTTTATTTTCTGACTCCAACATTTATAGTTTTCCAAAAGTGACAGTGCATTGGAGGGTGAAGGTGCCACCTCTCCAATGACACTGGACAAACCAACAGTCCATCAAATTTCTCCTCCTCCATAAAAGAATGCAAACCAATAAGTTATTTACAGAAAGTGTGTGAGAAAGTTTGCTACAAGAATGTAAATATCAGAAAGCTTAGAAAATCTTAAAAAATCAGGGCGACAGAGCAACCTGCGTTAGTGGAAGGTGTCCCTGCCCAGGGAAGGGGGATGGAACAGGGTGATCTTCCAGCCCAAGCCCTTCTGTGAACCTGTGATTTCACGGTTCCATCAGGCAGCGTTCCACCTTCCCTGGTTCCACCATCGGTGCCATTGTGATGCAGCGGCGGGCACCGAGTGCCGCGGTGCTGGCCCGTGTCACCGCCGTGTCACCGCTCCGCAGACGCCGCGGACACATCCGGCTGCACGGGCAGAGCAGAGCCGCTCTCCCCACGACGCCCGGTGTCACCGAGCCTGAGCCCTCCGAAGGTCCGGGTGACGGGCAGGGGGGGAAGCGGCTGGGAAGGAGATTAGTGGGATTCACTGCCATCGTTACCCACGGCTGGGGCGTGGGACGGGATGAGCTTTATGATTTTTCCAAGCCGAACGGTTCCGTGGATTACGGAGGGGAGGGTACGAACGATTCCAGGGGTTGCCCCGGCTCGGCCGCAGCTCCCCAGGTCGAGGGGTCGCCGTGGCAACGGCCGCGACC